>NC_056735.1:1712995872-1713233372 GCF_019279795.1 Protopterus annectens | reverse complement strand
TTTCTAACAGATAAAAAAAGAAAAAAAAATATTTTAAGGTGAGACTAAAAAAAGCAGAATAACTTAGGGCAGTATTCATGAAAGTCTGTGTAGGCTCTGTGTAGAGCATACACGGAGGCTTTTTGTGCTGCTTGTAGCACTCTATAGGGTGTACAATCCCTGCATTATTAATGGGCTTTGTGCACTCTACACAGTGTGAGCAGCTTGTTCATGTGCTGACATGAATGAGTTTTCAACTGCTTACATGGAACAGGTTTCCTTGTAAGCAGTGAAGTGTGTTTACCAATGCTAGTTATATTTGCTTAGTTACTTTTAATGTAGAAATGTAGAAATAAGTATTATGTACTGTAAATGTACGTAAATGTAATAAATTATTTTTTTATTTTTCCGTTCTTAGGGCACATTTGCATGGCACGCCATGATGGGCAGTGGCACTAAACCTTGCAAAGTGAGGATAATCCAAAAATGGGCAAAAGAACCAATGAATCATGATGGCAGGTGTCCAATAATTAATAATGCCTACTCATTGCTGCTTGGCATTTGTAAATCCTGCTGTGTAATGTATTCTAATAAAGTCACACTTCTCATAGCAGAAACTATAGTTATGAGGATAGAGTGCAGGCCTATAGTTCACTAGGTCCTGGGTTCGAATCCATAGCACATCTTTTATGCAATAATGCCCATATACATTGTTTATTTCTCTGCAAGTGTGTAAAAGCTGGATATGGTCAACATTTATTTAGCAGTATGAAAATATGTTACTTCAGCAAGCCTGTGTCAGAGGGAAATAGCATTTACCATATTGTAACATCTGTGTGACTGTTCTATCAAGAAATGTGGAATGCCTGTTTGAATTGAGTAGTGTGAAGAGCAAAGGTGCCAAACTTTTTTTTTGGGAGGGGTAGCCATACACTGTTCAATGGCAATGATACACTCAAGGACGTGCAGCTGTTCAGAATGCATGCCCATACTAATGGTACACATGTGCAAAATCCCTGTGTTCCATTGTTACATAGTAATGTGTATAAAACCGTGCATAGATAGGTAATAGTGGACCCATGACATTCCTGGCATTTGCGGGGGTGGAAAGTACAGTAGTGCAGGGCTGTGCATGTCTGATACAGGCAGGACACAGCCAATATAGATATAGGTAAGGGTTGTGAGTGTAGCCTTTCATCACATTAATGTAGGTATGTGAATAGGAGAGAAGGCAGTGTCAGTCCCTAGGGCCTCATGTCTACAGTGCGAATGCTATGCCATGTCTCTTGGCCAAGGCAAGTGCATACTAAACATCCCTATGTCTTCCCACAGGTACTTTCACTGGTGTTTCCTCCTCCGAGTCCACCTGTGGATGTTCCAGTATAGCCACAGGCACTGGTGGGGGGAGTGGGAGGACCTTTGTCCTGCTGTTCCTGCTGCAGCTGTTTCCAGAGGACCAGATTGTGGACCATAGTACACACTGAAAATATTTGCATACATGTGCGTGGATCATACTGCAAGGCTCCACCAGAGATATTAAGACACCAGAACCATGCCTTGATTTGCCCAAACGCATGCACAATTATGTTCCTAGTCTGTGTATGTACCTCATTATGGCATTCCTCTGTGGGTGTGTGTGCGTGCATTTCTGATTGGCATCATCAGCCACATTTCCAGGCCATAGCCAGCATCCCCCACTAAATGGCCCTGGGGAGGTCCCCTCTGGCAAACATCTGATACAGCTGTGATGAATGCCAGATGTGGGAGTCATGGTAGCTGCCAGGGTTGCCAGCACACACATTCAGGATGAGTCCTCTGGCATCGTACGCGACCTGGCAATTCATGGAGGGGAAGCCCTTGCAGTTTATGTAGACCCTACTCTGTTCACCTGGTGGTTCCCTGATGTGCACATGTGTGCAAACAATGGCACCCAATACCTCAGGGTAGTGAGCTACTTGATAGAAGTGGACCATATTGCTGGCTCTCTCCTCAGCACTATGGGCAAGCATATGTGTTCACTGCCATGTATAAGCATGGCATCCAGAAACTGGTGTAGGATCCTGGATGCTAATGGCTGTGACACACCCATCATGTCCCCAGTCTGTCTCTGAAAGGTACCTGTAGCTAATACTGTCATGGCCACACATACCTTAGTCTCCACTGGAATGGGCTCCCCTCTGTTAGTTCTTGTGGTGAGATGAGGACGTCACAGCTCACAGAGTTCCTGTAATATGTCCCTGTCCATCCTGTAGCAATCTACAATCTCCAGCTCAAGCATATTGTGGAAGGTTACCCTGGGCCTAAACACTCTCCTCCTCCTAGGCATGGGCTTAATGCCAGCAGCACCAGCAGCAGGATTGGCTTTGGCCTGAAGCACATACAAATGCAGTAAAGCAGCAGCAGCCCCTAGCTTTCCAACATATAAAAATATCATATCAACACTCTAGTGATTTGTGAGCATTGAGGAAAAAGCAGAATGTAGGATAATTGCATGCTTTATAGTAATGCAGTGTAGGAGTTGCCTGTGTGTTTGGCTGATCAGGATAGGATTCACCCTATTGAGCTGCTCTTCCCAGGAGTTCAAAGCACTGTTTCAATTTAACAATTGACATAACAGTGTATAAAATTGTACTAGTCAGGATTTACACACAAAGCATTGACTGCAAGAAGTAATCGTTCATGTGAGCTACTGGAGTGCCTGGCCTGAACGGTGTATATTCTAAAAAACACTGCTTATTGATGTTTATATTTCCTATTACGTGGTTTCCTGTAAGGGGATGATGGGTTTAAATAACATAAAGAAAAGTTACATGTGTAAACAATGTGAAAAGCAATTCTGCAGCTGTACTTGAACCTAGGACCTTCCACACTTCAGGCAGGTCCATGGAACATGCAGCCACACCAATTGCTGGCAAACTTTGCTGTGTTTCACAACATATCTGAGTACACTGCCTTAAGAAATGTCAAACAGCAATTTCCAAGGTCCCTATTGATAGGCATGTACATGGGAACAGTACCCTGTTGATGTGATATCTTAATATGTACCCTTAAAACTTCATCTCATTATTCTTTATAATTTTTTTTTTAAATCTCTCTTAGTGCCTGTTTGTGTGGTGCGCCACAGAGCTAAGCCTGCTTTAGTGGCAGTGACTAGACAGATTTAAAAATAGAAACAGGAAGTAGCTAAAAATAGCTACCACATGCATCTCAATTGTGGCTTAGCACAAACACAGCGCTGAGCTGTGCGATGTGCCGCTAACTATTAGGATAATTAAAAAAGAACAAAAAAAACAAAAACAAATAAACAACAAGAAGTTTGGTTATTGTTATGGAAGAAGAGTGACGGACTCTATTGTAAAAGAACCTGGGTTCCATTCCTGGGTCCGCCAATTCATTTATATTGCTCTAAAAATTACAGGTGATTCAAATGTGTCAATATTTCAAAAGTACACACTTCCAATGATCAGTTTGGCAGTTACAGAAGCATATATAAGGCACAATAGGCGGGAAAACACCTCAGACATTGAGGTATTTCTTGCAGTGTCAACATGGCTGGAGTAAGAGGAGAGGGAGTGCGATTCAGAGCATAGCATTGGGGTGCTAATGAGACTAAGATCCTTCTTAGTCTTATTATTACGGACCACAGTCCTAGGCTGTTGCCTGGGCAGAAGCCCTATGATGGGACTGAGTACAAGGCTGAGGCCTGGAATAGAGTGGCTTCAGCCTTAACTGGTGTGACAGCACTTCTGGGTGCCAGCCCAGCAGTGCTCCTTCTACAGCCCCTGCCCTACCTGGCCCATCAGGTAGTGCTGTGCAAGCGGTCAGGCCTGGGGTCCCCGCTCATCACAGACGTGAAAGGAGTGCCTATGTCACCCACAAGGAATTGCTGACTGTTGTGTCCAGGACTGTGTCCCAAACTATGGGCACATGACTGCACCGGATGGAGAGCATACTCTCCATCCTCCTTCATCAAAGGAGATGTCAACGTAGAGCACTGCAGCCAGCGCAGCAGTGATGGGACAGTGTTGACAGTCAACAGGGTGATAGCTTGAGTCATGCTGGTAACTTTCTCTACATCCATAGAATGTCGGTTCCCAACACCCCACCCCATCCATGTTGATTACCCCCGTAATGTGTGTTACTCCAACCCTGTACATGTCTTGTGTGTCTTGTCTATCAGCAAATGCCTCCTCACCTTCCCAACACACTTCGACAACACTTACCTAACTACCTACCCTAACGTCCCACACTAACCTTAAAAAAAAAAAAGGCACCTGTCCCAGAAAAATATGCATGAACATAGGGGCATGTCACTGCATACATTTTGTATGAACAATGTGCATGCACCACACATATTTGTGTATTGTTGGACAGCTATGGGCTTCATGGTTAACAGTGATTTGGAACTATCCACAGCAGATGGTACAAAAGGTACATCAGTGCCTGTGAGACCAACACACTTTCAATGCACATGCTATACCCAAAGTGTATTGTGTCTGGTAACCATTTTCTCATGTGTATTACAATTGTATGCCAACATGCTTTGATGCAGCTATGTTGGACAGTAATGTGCACTGGTCGTGGAGTTGCTACATGCACTTTAAGTTAGGGTCAGTTTGAACGGCTTGATCCTGTACTACTGCTTGATATCATTGGACAACATTCAGAAACCGACAGCACACTGCTTCCATTCATTACCTAGTGCATTCAGAATTTGCTACAATTACTATGATATGTTCACATTTCACATAACACATTTGAAGTTTACATTACTATTGTGCTTCTGAGAAAAACTATGGTATGCCAGCATGTCAGATCATTTGTTGACAGGTGAACGGTATCAGCACTGTATGACAGGATCTTACATCGCATAGAAAACATAACACATGGGATGCATTACATAAGTACTGCAGATGGTTATATTCGGCAATACCTGTACATAGGTCAACAGCTATTCATCCATCTGCGGTCAAAGTTCCTATGCATACATTGGTATCACATGGAACTTCCTTTTGATCATTGCTGGTGGTACTGCATGCAACTGGGCACTCTGCACGTAGTCAGTTTGTTTGCAAGAGGATAAAGATTGCAGTTCTTAGTGTGATGTAGTAATGATTGAAATAGCACAGTGTTGAGTGTAGTAAAAAATAATTTTCTACCTCCCTCCCCACAGGTGGTGATGTCAGTGGCTCTGTGGCAACAGAGGCCTGATGTTGGATCCTCCTTAGGATCGGACATTGATGATGAATATACTGAGGCACAGCATGGGGCTGCAGAATCCGATAATGAGACACAGATCAGCAGTCAGCACAGCAACACTTTGGTCCAGGACACAGCAAGTATATATCCACACACCTCATGAGCCCTGAACCCTAAGCCCCCACTGAGATGGAGTCTGTGGACAGCAGTCCAGAAAATGAGCCAGCCCAGGGATCAACATCAGCCAGCTAGGCCCACAGCCAGCTACCTAGCAGAAGGCCACCTGGGCATGATGCCAGTGTTTCTCGGAGGAGGGCCACTGCCACACCCCCACCTGTGTCAGCTGTCAATTCATGCATGACATTGCGTATGTTCATGGAGGTTATGCAAACCCAGGCACGTATGCATTTGGCCAACCGTAGAGCTTTCTGGGTCATGGACATTGCACAGCAGGGCATTAGAGACTACCTAACCCATGTTGCTGACCACTTTGAAAGGGCCAATGACATCTGGGAAAGAGAAGTAGCTGTTCATGAACAGCAGGTAGCTCTGATGCAGCAGTCACTTGCAACCATGGGACGGACATTGTCTGTAGTGGAACGTCTGGTGGGAGTGGAGAATCTGCAGTCTGGCCCTAGCTCAGCACAGACATCTACTGAGAGGCAACCAGAACAAGGCCATTCATGCTCCCATAGTGGAAGTCCATCTGGTGCCACAACTGGAAGTGACCCATCCACAGGCAGGTGTGGCAGACTACTTGGTCATGGTACAGTTCGTACCCATCGTGGCCAATCATTTGCCTCACAGCAGTGAACATTCCAGCTGTGTAGTTGAATTAACCTGGTCTCTGGCTCTGCGGGGAAATTCCTTAGCTGCACCTGTCGTTCAGCTCAACTGTGAGCAGGGGTGCTTTATGAACAGTGTAGTCAGCCCGTACAGGCCTCCCACCATCCAAATTTGCATTGTGTTGGGCCAGCCCTGTGCTTTGCTGTGTCCATGCACACCAGCACTCAACACTGGCACTTTGCAGTGTCATACATGCAGACATGCACCATTTACCCAGCCCAACATTCACTGCCCAGGTAAACACACATACATGCAGCCACAAAACTGTTGTATCAGTTTCTGCACCCTCACCTGTCATCTAGTGCACATGATGACAGCTGTGCCCCCATCCCTGCTGTGTTACACTGCATGGCAGAATGGAAATATTGGGTATGAGTCTGATGCACTTGGTGACAACTTAGGTTTATAGTGTGTGTATTGACAAATATTTGTAAGCAGCACTGGCATCACCATCAGTTGATAGGTTACAGATTTCTAATTTGCCGTACTGTTTGTCTTATGAGCATGCTACAGTCAACGCTAACCTTTAAGTATCTATTTTTCATTTCTGTATTTTTCATTTGTTCCCGGTTGACTGTCAGTTTGAATGTGCATATTTCTTATGCCGTATCATACTTTGAATGTCAGTTCAATTTATAACATGTGTGTGTTATAGGTACATCCCTTGTCATCCTATGTATCCATCACACATTGCAGAGGAAGTTTTCACTTCAGCAGCCATGATGACACACATGACATTAGGTTGTATGACAGGTACTGTTTAGCTGACATGCACTGTTCCCATGCCTGTATGTTGTGCATCAATGTGCAAAACTTATTCCAAATGAGAAACACTCCTGACAAGTACATCACAACCAACATACATCCATAATGTGTCTCAGTGCTATGATGTCATATCAACTACACCCACGTGATGGTCATCATTACTGTTTTTTGTGTACTTGGAGCCATACTGACATTTCTTATAGTACTTTACATTGCCTTGCATTTGCATGGTAATTTTTGTTAAGTAAGTCTAATTTGACTATTTCACACATTGTGGTAGTTGTGGTAGCAGTGAAACTGCCTGATAACTGCTGCACGTCAGACAGACCACATGAATGACTGCCATGACTGCACTTGGACTGCTCTAGCTACATGATTTAAATGAAGCAACTGCTCCAATGTGTCATATTTCCATTCTGTCATTCCTGTGTGTCCTTGGGCCACATACAGACAGATGAAATTATTTACTTCCAGCATTCTTGAGTATACCTTATGTGCACTTTGGAAGCTGGCAATCTGTCACTGATCTCACAGTCCTGTTCAGATACTGTCCATGTAAATTTGACAATACTGCATGTGTTTGGAAGTGGATGTCTATGGGAAGTACCCTTAATTATTTTTGGTAGAACTAGCATTGCATTACTGTGAATGTGTGTCTGCTAACCAGCCATGCCATATTACATATCAATGACAATGTGTCAGTTGTGGAAACTGTGGATGACATAGATGCATAGCATTGGTATGGGTTACATTACATGGGCAGACTGCTGTACTTCAAGTGTGCATGCATGATATTGCATGTCATGTTCATGTGCAGTTCATAGATGTCTGAGTATGCTCCATACTTAATGCTACTCCATCAGTGTCAATGGGTTCAGGGTAGAATCTCATCAATAGACGTAGGTACACAGGCCTGTGATTTCCATGTGGAACACTGTTGAACAACAACAGTCATACAGTGGCTATCTGTCAGACATGCCTCATAACATGGTATGCTGTAGCAATGAGTGTGGATACACACTGGATGTTTGCTGTGCTGTCATCACCTACATGTGCTGAAATTCCTCCAGTATGATTCAGCATGTACTCTACTTGGACCAGGTATGAACATACTTTAACTAAGTAATGTGTAGCCTTGGATATGAGCGGAACAGGTTGAGATGATGTGTACGTCAAACAAAGTATGTTCTGTGTGCTAAGATATTACACTGGATACAGAACATGCAAAAATACTCGACAGCCTTTATTGTATAATCCATAATTTTGTTTACATACATAAGACCGAGCAAACAATTTCTGATCATCTGTTACTAGACAGTGCAATGCATGCAATTTACCTTATGTTGTGTGACATAGGCAAGCCATTTATGTTATGTGTGCATAGAGCCACACATTTATCTGTCGGTGTTTGAAAATGCAACTTATAAACACATGCTGTAAATATAAGGCTACATACTGAGATTTTAGCGATATCAAGATCTGACTAGAATGAGTTTAGAACCACTACCTCTCTGGAGTTACAGACTAATACGTGCTGAGCTTACACATTGTGCTACTGAATCACTGTAGTGCTACATGTCTGTTGCTGGTCTTAACCTGTGTGACATCATTACAGCATGCTGTGTAGGCAGGTTGAATTAGTTTGCAAAAGGCTTGTGTTTCCAAGCAGGAAAACACACAAGACTGTAGCTGCTGCTTTTCCAGAGGAAGGTATATATACACACACACACACACACACACACACACACACACACACACACACACACACACACAATCAGTCTTTGAGACAGCCACACACGTGGTTTCAGGTATGCTTGATCATAATGAGTATTGAACCCCTACCTATCTGTAAGTACATACTAATCCACGCCTATCTTATTAGTTGTTCTACTGAGCCACTGGGTATTCAGGTGCATGCATTTCATGTTATGCTTTGTGAACTTAGCAGTTATTGTAATCAAGATCTGATTTACTGGTTCAGTGAGAGGTCTGTTTGGAAATGCATCAGTGCACAAGTTATGAACATTGGTATTTAGTGTAGGAGACATACAGTCATGGAGATATGAATCACAGTTAAGACACACTCCCAGATTCAATAAACTCTGTGTAGGAATAGTGTTATTCCTACATGGAGTGAATGGTGTCCGTGTTTGCATCCCCCTCTTAGCAATGCACCATACATATTAATGAAGGAGTGCTATTCAGATGGATCTGCAGACATGGATACTGAATGAGTGCAAAAGACGTGTGGCAGTAATGCTCACAGATCCATAACACGCCCTCTACACTGTCAAAGTGCCGTACAGCACTTCAGAATCTTTTCAGTGTCTGGAGACACTAAAAGGAGATCTGTGAATGGAATGCAATGCACGGGGTGTGTAACAGGGACTGTGACACACCCAATACATTGTGAAATTGCTGTATGGCACTTGATAGTTAACTAGTGTCCTCAGACACACACCTCTCAACCCCCTAGAGCAAGAAATCTGGCTAAAGCCTTGACATAAAAGTGGGACAAAGGTCCAAAAATAGGGGAACAGTTGAAATATTGCTCTTACAAACTTAGAAAGTTGATAGAATAACAGGTGTTGCATTAACATAGACTGTCATGAAGAGCACATGGCCTGCAACTGACATGCTGAAATGTCAATATTGAGATGCATCTGTTTAAAATGGTTGTATTCTATTTTTTTTTCCTTTATATGTGAAGTTTAAGCATAGCTGAGCGGGTTGGCACACCATGGCTCATTGCTCAGCAGTGCTTAAACGTCTGTGAAGACCTATATAAAAATGTATAGCTGCATGCTTGAATGCTGATTTAGCTTAATGGTTAGAGTTTTGGCTTTGTGTGCAGTAGTTCACAGTTCGAATACCAAGACAAGCCATTCAACTTTTACAGGGGAAAGCAGTGGGAAATAATTTATTTAATGATGTAGTAATTGATACTTGTTAACCAGGGTAGTGTAGCTGGTACAAAAGTCCAGTGTCAGTAGATATATCATGTGAAATCCCCCATGTAAACACAAGTATCCCAGACAGTACAGTCACACCCCAAAGTAATGTAATCAAAGCACATAGGGGGACATCATGTAAAGTAAAATATATACACTTAATAATATGTCAGTAAGGAGTAATTAATATCCAATTCATTCATTTCCTTTAAATGAAAACTGAGCAGTGCTTAGCAGTGCATAGCTCTGCTAAGCTGGTTTGAGCATTTCTAATAAGTATAACTGTAAGCATCATTCATCCCAGCTAAGTGGATTTGTGCACTGCTTAGCACTGCTCAGCATTTGCCTCTTTAAGCACTGCTTAACTCAGCTTAGCGGGTTTGCCCACTGCTGAGTTGTCTTCAGCATTTTCAAAAATGGTCCAATGATGGCAAAGGGTGGGAATATGGCCTTATTTAAATCACACAGGCAGAAATATAGCCAGAAACTGTTGTAGTTTGATCACTGCAGAACCTATATCTGGCGTTGGCATAGCTCTGGGGCATTTTGGAGTCCAGGGTTATGGCTGGGCTGCTTGTGCAACACCATGATGACAGACTACTGCAGGGCCTGTACCAGGGCTCCCAATACAAATGTGAGGCCTGGGACCATCTGACACATGACCTCACTAGTGCCACTGGAATCCTCTGAACTGGTGAGCAGGTACGACATCACTATGCCAACCTAAAGCAGAGAAATGGGGTGCTCTTGGCCCAATGGATCCAAGATGTTTTAGACAGCAATGCCCCAGTAGTTTGCAAGTATTCCACCCATAGCTGTACCAAATTCTAACCTGAGTATATGATAGACAGGTATGCATAATGATTGTTTTTCCCCTATAGCTGCAGAGGGGAGAGATAATGTTGAAGTCCATGGGGACAGACTGGTGAGGCTGCGCTGAGAGTCTGGTGAGTACAGATCTATCTTGCAGTATATAGTGCAATAAATAAGGAGTACATTGTTTACTGCCAGTAGATATAGTGTGTTCTGAGTGTACTGAATAAATTGTCAGACCAATATTGATCTGCAGGATATGCAGTACTACTGAAAGTAGAATTGCAATTGTAATAAAGCACTGTGTCATGTTACTCAAATAAATATTTATACCACAAACTGTTGTGTTTACTCTGGTATGTTGTTAAGGAAATAGAATGTGTACAAGTGCTTCACAGCAAATATGGCTTTGACACCATGCATTAACTGATGTTGTTCTGATAACGATCTGTTATGTAAAACTGTAGATTGTGGAGCTGTAAAACAAGATATAAATTAAATATGAAATATGTCCTGCACTAAGATCTGAACCTTGAATAGTAATGTGTAATGTATTATAGTGTGCCCCCTGCAACATTGCCTTGTGTTAACCTTTGAATTCCAGATCTTATTATTACAAAGGATTAATACACAGTACACTGTCATGCATGAATCCCAGGCATGTATATTCTACTGTCACCACAGTCTTTGGTGACACTACACTTAGATTACAAGGTCAGACTGTCTACCCAAGAGAGTATTAGGCAGAAATAAGTCAAGTAAGAGACAGTGGTTCCCCAGTAGCTCCATGTGATGAGAAATAGCTTTGTCATTCATTTATTGCATACACAGACCATGGTTTGAATCCAGGGAGTGCTACTAAGATGTGTGAATATTTACACTCAAGTAATCTTGAATATTTGTAGAAGCCAAGTAGTCAGGTAGTGTTAACAGATATGTTCTCCAAAGGTCTTACAGGTAAAGAAATGTTTGTAGTAGCTGTATGAAGGGTGTACTAATAAACTGTGTACAACTGTTCCACTGTCCAACCCCATGCATGCAAATGACAGCAGGATAGGTACATACACCATGCACTCTTCACAATACATGTCTCTCAAGCATCACACTGTCATGGCTAGTGGTCACTGCTGCCAATAACCTTGGACACAGATATGAAACCAGATGAACTATGCCAGTAGCACACTCACACAACATCAGTGCAGGGTACACCTTCTTCATCATATATGTAACCCTGACATGTGTGAGTCCCCTCTAGTCATGTACCCAGAATTTGTCACAGTTTGCCCCATACCGTTCCAGGTTGACATTTTAACAGTTATGTATGTGCTACAGAAGCTATGGGCCATAGGTAGATGTAACGTGAGGGCAGACCTATAGAGTATTGAGTAGTACTGTTTTGAAAAACAGAAGCCTATACAGTTGTTAATGGACTTTTTTTATCTCCCCCACCCCTTATCTGCATCAATAATTATTAATCATATACTACGGTTATGTTGTTCTCAAAACTTAATGTTGGGAATTGTGTTCTATTATTGTTCATATATTTAATCAGTTGCATATTAACATACCTTGTTCAAATACCATTGTTGGTGGCCTGTTGCTGTAAATGTAACTGACATGCTGTTACAATGCTGACTGTTATTCCATTTATGCATGTGTTCTGTTTGCTATGTAATTGTTTCACTTATATTGTTCGGGTTTAATTGGAACACCCACGCATGCTGTTATAACTAATTATGAAATGTTTTGTTCATGACTAACCAATACTTTTTGAAAAACCTCAACACCAGAGCACATTTGGGAAGGCAGATCCCAGCAGATCCACCTATCCTGCCTTAGCTGACCATGGCACCGGGCCCCAGCACGTCTGAGACCCAACCCAGAACTGCCTCCTCTGCTGGTTCTGCACCACCCTCGGGTGGAACCATCTCAGGGGACAGGGTCCATCCCCCCACTGGGCACGGGCGCAAAGAGAACTTGTCACCCACAAAATGTTCTGAGGTATGATGTGCAGGGTCATCCAGACAGAATTGGATGGATGCCTGAGCCAGATCAAAGGCAGACTGGTGCACCTCGAGGGGCAACCTGCCCCTGTTGTCCAGCCCCCAGTACAGCCACCTTTGGGGCTGTGAAGAAGCAGTGGTGACTGTCCATGGGTGGGGACCTCAGTTCCACTGTTTCCATCTGGGGGCACATGGGCCTCCAATTCCCAACCACCCTCCCTGACCAAGGTGTTTACCCCCATGTGTCATACTATACCCATGTCCACTGTCTGCAAAAGCAACCTCTCCTACCCAACTTACCTCTCAAATGTACCTACAATCTTTCCCCAACATCCCACTCTCACCTTAAAAAAGGGTGAGCATCAGTCCCCCCCAAAAGACACATCCCATACATAGCTCTCCATTTCACACCCAAGTACATTGACATCAATCAATTTACCCCTGAATTACTCAACCAATGTATGTCACCCACACCCCTTCCTGTGTGGTGTGAGGCTCTAAATTCCAGATTGTCCACATCATTCACAGCTGTTGCTGCTTAAGAAATGGAGAGCTATAGTCCTTTCCTACACCCTTCCTGCACATCCCTAGCTGCCTTTCCCATTGTTTTTCCCCCTGCTTGCCCCCATTTCACCACTTTCCTATCACCCTTTTTTCTTTTCTTTTTTTGAAATTAGCATGGTTTTAAGCGGGAATAAGCAGCGCTAAGTGAAGCCAAAAGGACTAAGCGCCGCTTGGCATCATTTAGTGTCACACAAGCCCACTTAAAACTGCTTTAATCACTCTGTCTCAATTAGCCCCTGTTTTGCCCAGCAACAAAATAACCAGCTGTGGTAGGTCTCAAACCCAGGACCCTGTGCACTACAGTCAGAGCAATATACCACTATGCCATATGAGCTGTGGGAATTTGTAATGCTTTTTTCAAACATATCATGCATTACAGCCATTTAACATTAGGGAAAAAAACATATTACTACCAAGTCATGAACCTAGGACCCTGGGCACTAGGGTCAAAGTAACATATCACTACACCATATGAGCTGTAGGAATCTGTGATGCTTTTTCAAACATATCTTGCATTATAGTCATTTAGCAGTAGGGAAAAAAGATATCACTGCCAACACTTGCATCCAAGACCCTCTACACTACAGTCAGAGCAACATACCACTACACCAAATCAGCTCTGGGAAATTATTGATACACATACCTCTCAACCTCTTAGTGCAAGAAACTGGATGAACACTGACAAAATGAAGG
Source organism: Protopterus annectens (assembly GCF_019279795.1). NCBI lineage: Eukaryota > Metazoa > Chordata > Ceratodontiformes > Protopteridae > Protopterus > Protopterus annectens. Next base: position 1,713,219,559 of record NC_056735.1, on the reverse strand, counting down.
GCAGAGGCCCAACAATAGGCACACATTTTACATAGTGCAGTTATACATATAAGAAAGTTGCTAGAGTAACATGGTTTGTTTTAACATACATTTTCTGAAGGATTCGAAGTCTGTAACTCAATTCCTCTGTCATTATTTAGTGCCATCAGACCTCAGATTATCCCAGTTATTTGCCAGAAAACAACAAATATTCTGAGGAACAGTCCAAAAATATGAGCACAAACTCCTGCGAAAATATGTACAGTTTTGGTATGCTGATGCATTTGTAAAGTTATCAGGCAGTACAGGGATATACCTTTAGGGTGAAAAACATCACTGCCAAATTATGAACACAGAACTATTTGAACTGCAGTCAGGGCAACATACCAGTAGGCCAACTGACCTCGAGTGCAGCAACTGAGTTATATGAACACATCCTGATAGCCAGTCACACAGTACTCTGACATATAGTGGCCAAAATCACTGTGTACTTGGGGGTCTGACACAGACACAGAACCATTACACAGACCAATAAATGCTGCAAAGTGTCACATGTGACTGTACAGATTTCCACAGAATGTCCAGGGTTAAGGCTCATATTTATGGCCTGCTCCTCCTAACATTTGTGGTATTCTGCTAAATCACTGGGAAGATATCAGGATGGAAGTCACTAAATAATAATACACATTTGAGTGTCAGACTTCAAATCCCTCAGAAACTGAATGTCAAAACAGTTACTCTAGCAATTCTCTAAGGTTATAACACCAATATTTAAAATCTCTCCCTATTTGTGACCCTTTGTCCACACATTGTCATGTTGTGTCCACAGTTCCTGTGCTAAGAGGTTGAGAGGTATGCAGACATAGCATACAAAACTGTGGACACAACACATCAATCCAACAGTGGACAGTATGTCCACCTACCCTTTCTGATGCTGTAGCTCCAACACCTCCATAATGTCCTCCTCACAGGCCAGGAAAAGGGGCAAGGCCCACATGATAGCCTTAATTATAGCACTGTGTTGCTAGGACATTGGCTAATAGAAAGGCAACCCAGCTGTTCTGGATGCAGTTAGCAAATGGGAGCAACAGATTGGTGCACAGGCCATCACCTCTTCATGAGCATTACCTACAAAAGACAAGCTGATGCCTATGTTAAACAGGTCTGATAATTTCATCAAGAAGACAGACTGACTATTCACAACACCTATTGTGCAGTTATTCTGAAAAGGGGGTACAGCACTATACCAGGTATGTCAAATAATTAATTATGTAATGGAATGCAGATGGGGGATGCAGTCACAGGAAATAGGAATTTAAACAGTAGCTCTCAACAACACTTCCGGGACTATCATATTGTATGTCTGCTGTCCAGCACCTACAGCCATCCCTGATGGTTATGTTTGCAGCATCCCTCTGAACTGTACAGGGTTTTGCAGAGTGTCCTGATATTTGCCTCACAATTTTGGCCATGTTTTCCATAAAAGTTTGTTTTTCTGGCAAATCAGTGGCAAATCATGAAGGATTGTAGTCAGACAATAATGACATCTGGTACTGCAGATGTCAGACACCTGTGAGTAGGTTACCCTACACCACATATGCACCACTCTCTGTTACTGTGTACCTCAGATATTCCTGGAATGTCCATAAGCACCTGTAGTGCCACTCACCTATTTGCCAGATGTAGGCTGGATGACCTGGTACTGTATCGTTGTCCATAGAGGGCACCCAGCAGTCAATGGCAGTGATGTGTGCGGACACATAACACAGTCTGTCACAGCAGTCAGACCATTTCTGGTAGTTCTGCTACCATATCAGGTTACTAGGCTATGAGTCATAAGCAGCCATATGCCTAGGCCACAAGTTAACCCATGTGTATGCAAGGCAGCAGCTGATGTCCCCATCCAACAGGGACACAGGTGGTATCCCAAGGTTGTATGTGCTGTTAACCATCCATTTCACCAGGTCATACCTGCAAAGGTGTTGGTAGCTACCCTGTCTGATGTGGACATGGTGCCCATTCCACTGCAGGGTGATTGTGTGCCAACAAGGCCAGTCCAGATCACTTACCAGACTGAGGGAGGGTATGTGTGTGTGTGTGTGTGTGTGTGTGTGTGTGTGTGTGTGTGTGTGTGTGTGTGTGTGTGTGTGTGTGTGTGTGTGTGTGTGTGTGTGTGTGTGTTAACACAGTGGAGCATGACCTGCACTCACACAGCCAGCAGTCCCAGCAATGTGGAGACCGTGGTTTCCTCACACGCCAGTGTGGTCACTCCTGAGGAGTATGTATGACACTGGGTAGATGATTGGTCTTATAGCCTATAGGTGTACGGTATATATTTGATGGCCTGGTATTGCCTGTGGGGAACCTCCGTAATGTCCCCAGCTGCTGTATGTGCTGTGTGATGTGAATGATGAATGGTGGATTATGCACATTAATGGTCCTCAGTGGGGGGAACATGACACATCAGGATAAAGGGGAAATACATGCTGTAATGCTGGTATGTTCACAATACTCACACACATACCATACTGATAGATGGCAGGGGTATAATGTGGGTGTTAGCGGTGGATAGTGCTAGCAAATGTGGATGTGTATGGTCTGTACATGATGGTAGCCAATGTATGCGGTCCTGTAATGTGTTCTTCTGTTCATATCTTCCAGGTGTGGTGTATTGTAGATGTCACCCACCACACATGGAGTCCGAGACTGTAGTGATCTTGAATTCCCTGAGACTAAATCACAGGGTACTGTTGGGGAGAAGCCGGCAGCACATGCTGCAACGAACTCCCCTGTGGGCAGAACTGGTGGGGATCATCATCATTAGACACCATGGCAGGGGCTATGAACAGGTCCAACACCATGCCACAGACTTAATTCACAATGCACAGCAAAGGGCTGCAGCTGTGCCCAGGGACCATGCTGGCACTGGTGGACTGCTTGCTATAGAAGCACCACTGACACCAACAGAGGAGTTCATCACCCTTGGTGGAGCCACTACCTCCTAGGCACACATCCCCACAGCGAGGAGAGTACATGTAAGGCCTCAGTGGTCATCATGTCAATAGTGTAGCATTCATAGTGGCAGCCTTTGCATAACTGGATGCATATGTCAGGTCAAACTGCATTTGTGGGTGGGGTTTTGTAATGCACACAAGTGCACACCTATTGTGAATGCCAGCGATTTGGTAGTATCACAGCTTGTACTGTACATGTTCATAAATGCACATATTATCCTGTACCGATGCCACATGTGTGACCTTTGTTGGAGTTAACATAGACTTTACAGATTCAGCAGATGTCTGCATAGGTGCATAACAGACTGGCTATGCTGCTAATGTATTGTTTTACTGACTGAAGACTATTCAGAGGCAATGTACATCTTTTGGCTGGATGCGGTCTCTTCACCTATGTGGTGAACCACATACAAGCAATTCCTGATGACTGCCAATACTTGGTGCCTGACTACAACTATATTGGCATCCTGGGTACCCAGACTTGTCATCGCAGTCTGTGTGTTTATGGGGTTGGCGCTGATGTGGGACATGTACTTGCTGTATGGCATGCTGACACTGTTGTCTACATACAGCTTGAGGCTGGGACCTTGAGAACATTCCATACCCACTGTATGGCTCATTGCAGTGTGTTAACAGCAGTTTGTGGTTCAATGGCAGAGTACAAACTACTTACAGTTCACACAGCTTTAGGCTGTACCTACATATGTGGGTGGAGCCAATTAGCATTCATGCCTATATACTTGTGGGTTATTGGAGGCACCAGGTAATCACAGGGCCTTCACATGTTTACATATTGCACACACATAAGTGACAATGAATGGCTTTGCAACACTGTCAAATGTGGAGTGTGGGGCATGACCTGTAGTAATGTGAGAGTTGGCAAGACATACCATGGCCACAGCAAGTGCAACACACAGGACTTCCTCTGGTTTGCTACTATGACACCTTCTTTGTGTAACATTACCATAGCTTACACTATCAATCATAACACTGAGGTACTTCTGCTGTGCAATAACTGCTCTATGCAATCAGTACAGGACCATATGACATTTTTTGTTGTCCAACACTCTTGGGACCTCATTACTGTTTCAATTGTTGTCACAGGTCACACCTTGCAAACATGGACTGCAACCTACAGGGTGGTATGGATGGTGGCCATACCTGTTACCTCTGCATATGTCTGCAGATTGTCCTGATGTTTGACACATACTTTCTTTCCATCTGTCATAAAATGTGGTTTTCTGGTGAACAGTGGGAAAATCATGATGGACTAACATTGCAGACTGATGACAGCTATTGTCATGTAATGACACATGCACTTTGGAAAGTGCTTTTACATGTACAAACTGTTCTGGCATCTACTTTCCATGCATGTCACAGCAATATGTGAAGGTTGTGCTCAATGTTTGGTGTTTGCCCCATTTTTCCATATGGATCTAGCCAGATGTCTTTCTGTGTGAGGTTCAGAGGTATGCTGGTGGCCATAACACAGGTAGACTGCTGCAAGGGGATGTACGTACATACATATACACACACACACACACACACACACACACACACTCATGACCTGCCCTAGCTGATAGCAAAACCTGAACCTGCCTAGTTGTACAAACGCTACTGCTGTATACATAACACAAACACCACAGAGCTACTATAGTGTTGCTGTGTCTGCAACTAATATTCAAGTGGGCGGCAATTGCAAGGGCTGTTAGGATTGCCAATGGTGGGTTCACAGGCCCTTAACATGGTATAGCCATCTGAAACACACACACATGGGGACATGCATTGAAACACACATGCACACAGAGTTGACACTTTTCCTGTTATATGACCTACCTCTCTAGTTACGTACAATACAGACTAATATGACTATTGCATGCGCCACAGTGCCTCTGTGTTAGAAAATGTGTGACTGTGCTTGTAATGCAGATGCCATCAACTGGTTCTTTAAAGAAATGCCATGGGGAGGGGGTCAACAGACCTTAAAATGGAATAACCAAAACACACAACAGCCACAGGGGAAATGCTTCACACGGATACTGGCTAAGGGTCTTGCCACCCCTATAGTGCCTTTTTTAGGCAAGGTTCAAATGACAAATTCACCACCGTAACAGGAACAGGCAAGCAAAAACTGAGAGTAATGCTACTCAATGCTAGAAGTCTAAATCTCAAAATGCACTCACTCGAGGCACTCCCTAAAATGGGGAACATCGCTATCTGTGCAGTGACTGAGACCTGGTTCAAGGCTCTAGAGAGCACCCCTGCATTACCAGGCTATAACTCATACCACACTTTTCGGCCATCTAACCTGGACCAGAACACCAAAGGCGGAGGTGTGTCCATATTCGTTAAGGACATCCACACCTCCAGGCTAGTTACGCAGCATAGTGCATCCGAGGTTATCCAAGTGCAACTAACTCTGGGCAAAAATGCAATCCAAATTGTAGCTTGCTACAGATCCCCCACCATGCCCCTGGATTCCCACTCCTCTTTTTTTGATATATTGGAAAGCATTAGGGTTCAACCAAACACCCTAATAATGGGTGATTTCAACTACCCCACCATTAACTGGCAAAACTACTCATGTACCAACTCCTTCACTCAATGCTTTCTGGAATGCATAAATGCCAATGCCCTGGATCAACTTATCCACACCCCTACCAGGGGCAACAATATCCTAGACCTAGTCATTACAAACATGAATGACCGGTGTTCCACACCTGAAGTCAACTCCTCATTGGTCAGATCCGACCATAAGCTAATCACCCTAGATATCCACATCCTGCCCCTATCCACCATTAAGGAAACACAGTGAACAATTTCTCCAAAGCCAACTTCATGCTTCTTAAGACAGAAGTGGCGAACTTCATGATACCCATGCAGATGGACAATACAGTTACAACTGCAGAATCCTACAAAAATGCACTCTATAAGCACTTACAGGAGTGCATGGATTGTGCTATCCCAAACAGAACCAAGAGGGTATCCTCCAAAAAAGGAAGCCAATCTGGTGGTCCCCTGCCATGAACAAACTCTACAATAGAAGGAAGAAACTGAGTGCAGGAGCTCCCTGGTCTGCCTCAGTAAGAAGCTGAGATGACTTATAAGATCCTCCAAAGCTAGCCACAAAAACAAAATTGCCACTGATTCTAAGGGCAACCACAAAGCATTCTATAGCTATGTCAAGAATCTCAATGGCAACACCCAGGTCTGCTCTGCGTTACAGCACAATGGCACGAAAATTACAGAACCATCTGATATTGCCAACATCCTGGCAGATAGGTTCAGTGCTAACTTTACCCCCCTCTCACCCACTAAAGGGCCCATATCTATACAGGAAGAATGCAGAGTCCCTGTAATCACATCTATGCAGGTAAATGCTGCACTCTCTAAAACCAAAAACACAGCATCAATGGGGCAAGACAACATCCCAGGCTGCATTTTACATGAACTTCAGAATGAACTGGCTCCCCCATCTAAGCACCATGTTCAATCATAGGCTCACGTCAGGCTTTGTGCCCACTGAATGGCGCACAGCAACAGTTATTCCACTCCACAAGGGGGAGCCACCACTGATCCCAGGAACTATCGCCCTATTAGCCTGATGAGCCTGGTCTGCATCATGGAACTCATAAACAAAGTCATTGGTAACCTCCAAACTCTGGACCCCGCCCAGTTCAGGTTTGTGAAAGGCAGATCATGCCTTCTGAACTGATTGACTTCTTTGAGGCAGTCACCAAAGCCGTAGACGAGGGTAAGGTGGTTAACACAGCCTATCTTGACCTCGCCAAGGCTTTCGACACCAGCCCCCAATTCTGGAATTATAGCTAAACTAGGTATAAATCCCTACATCACAAGATGGGTTGTCAACTGGCTCACTGACAGAACCCACACTGTAAAAGTTGCAGACTCCAAATCTGACATCAAACCAGTGACAAATGGAATACCACAGGATTCAGTCCTGGGACTTCTCCTGTTTGATATCTACTTCTCTGAAGTACAGGCTAACACAGAAGGCCTCTGGCTAATGAAGTTTGCAGATGACTGCAAACTAGAAGCCATAGTCGAGTCCCCAAATGATGTGTACATCCGACAGAAGGGCCTCACTGAGACAGATGCGTGGTGTCAGAAGCATGGTCTCAAGCTCAATGCCAAAAAGTGCATTGTCATCCCCTTTGGACAAACTCTGTACTCATGAACTACCGCATAAATGGCAGTCTACTTAATGCCGAATGTGTGATAAGAGACCTTGGGACCCAGGTGGACAGTAGTCTCTCCTTTGATAATCACATCACCACAGTAGTCAGGACATCCTTCTATGTGGCACACCTCATCACAAAAGTGTTCTCATCCAGGAAAAAAGAGGTCATTGTTCCTTTCTACTCAGCACTCATTAGACCCATTATAGAGTACAATGCGCCTTTTGGAATGTACCTCACAAGACATTTGCAGCAGCTGGAAAGGACACAGAAGTACCTCACAAAGAGGATTACAGGCCTCAAACATATGCTCTACACTGACTGTCTCAAAAAATCTCCAGCTTTACTCTGTAGCCTATCGCCTACTCCGAGGAGATTTCTGCCTAACATATAAAGCTATGTTAAACCCCAAGCTGTTGGACATGCCACACCTAAAGAAATCCCAGTCCCTCCGAGCTACACAGTATAGGGACCTAAACCTTGTCACCACAATAAACAGGACATGCTGGAGGGATAGATTCCTTTCCCAGAGACTTCCTATACTCTGGAACAAGCTACCCATCTATGTTAAGCAAAGTTCCTCATTAGCACTCTTCAAGAAAAATTTTGATGAGTGGATGGGAAATAGGAAATACACCCCAGGGATCACTTCTGTGGCTCTGCTCAACTGGAGCACAGAAATTAACTTTCTTGGGTGGTGTAAGCCAGGGAACCTAGTTGGCTAGGCTTACTTAGGCCCTTGGGCTGACAGCATAGTACCTATCTATGAACACAAACACACACAGTAGTATAGTTGGCTGTACTGAGATTCAAACACCTACCTATCTACATGTACGTACTATACTGCTGTCTATTTATCACACTATAGTGCTGTCTATTTATCACACGTGCCACAATGTATAGGGCCAATAAGTGTCCAAAGATACATCTAAGGTGAATGACTTCAGCAGCCCTTGTAAAGTAGGGCAATGGGTAGTGTACTGGGTGGTACAGGCCTCAAAATGGTATAACCAATGCATACTCATGGAGAATAGGGTTCACACCCACACACATGCAGTATCACAGTTGTCAGTAGTGAGATTAGAACCCTACCTATCTAGTCATTTGTACTACAGTGTTACACAGTTATTGCATGTGCCACAGAGCTTATAGGGCTGAAGAGTGTCCAAAGGTACATCTAAGGTGAATGACATCAGCAGGTCTTCTAAAGTAGGGCAATGGGAAGTGTACTGGGTATGAAAGGCCTCAAAATACTTTCACCTACAAACACAAATACACACACTTACAAACACACACACACATTTACTAGGCCTGAGATTAGAGCCCCTGCCTAACTACTTATTTAAACTACAGTGTTACTCAGTTATCACACATGCCACAGAGCTTATATGGCTGATAAGTGCCCAAAGGTACTTCTAAGGTGAATGACATCAGCAGAGCTTGTAAAGGAGGACAATGGGAAGTGTACTGGCTGGGAAAGGCGTCATAATACTTTAACCTATGCGCGCACACACACACACACACACACACACACACACACACACACACACACACACACACACACAGGCAGGTGATGGGATATTACAACTCCTACCTCACTAGTATTACACAATGGAGCTCATCTTCATGCTGGCACATGCAACTAGTTACAACTGGTATGCAACTGTCCACAGCAGGACATCACTCTATGCTTTTCAGGGCATTCCTGTCTATAACTCATTCTCTGTCTGTGTCTCACTCTCTCTCTCACTCTCTATCACTGTCTGTCTCTCTCTTCCCTATGTCTATGTGTGTGTATGCTTGAAATATTGTTATATGTTGCCCATATATATGTCTGTGTATCACATGCAACAGATGCAGATATATCACATATGGGCCACCTACAGATAGCTAAGGGTCATCCTGTGTGATAGGTGTGGGTAGAGACAGTTAAGGTGTACACAGCTGTCTGTATGCAAAGATATATATGCACAATACAGTTATATAGTCCGATATGGCTTTAGACATGGGCTGTAATTCTTTAAGTGTAAGAGCGTGCCTGGTATGACCTTTTATACTAAGAGTGGGACTCCATTCCAGAGATAGATGTATTCTGGTCCGGGGTTTTGTGTGCCACAGCCATATCTCTCACCCTGTTAGTGCAAGAAATCTGGAGACAGACTTCAAAAATGGGGGGACAATGGCCCAAACATAGGGCGATACTGTACATATTGCTCTTATAAATGTAGAAAGATGCTAGAGTAACAGGGTTTGTTTTAGCAGACATTTTATTGAAATAGATGACGTCTGACACTGAAATGTATTGTGTCATTACTTACTGACAGAAATCCCCAGATCATCACAGGGATTTACCTGAAAAATACAAGATGTATGATGCACAGGCCAAACGTATGAGCCAAACTATTGAAATTCTCACCCAATCTGGCCAGTTGAGAGGTGTGGCTACAGCCGATTGGGTGATAAAGATGTGAAAACAGTCCAGCGCCTCAGTGATATACTGGCTGGGGATCTCCTGCTTGTGTGGTATTCTTCTTAACTCATTACATCCGAGTGATGCCTCCAGGTGCATCTGCAGTTAACTCCTACTGACGCCTCCAGGTGTCAAATATTGCTTATTCATATTTGCATCAATAATTCCAAAACCATGCTATGGACAAAATTTTAAGATTTCAACTTAACACTTACACAATGGCAATCTCAACTGCATTAATATTTGACCTCTGTCTAGTACATATAAAGAGTTAACTGTTGTTTTTATGATATTAATTTTTATATATAATTTTTACATATTTCTAAATATCTCAACAACCAAGTATCACAGACAAAACTCCTTAGCATCATATGAAAACTCTCAGCTAGAGGAATAAAATGCTGCTGACAATATGTGCGTAACTCAAGTGGTTGCTGATACATTGTAATTTGTTTACAAAATATCACACACATAACAGTTACTGTGTTTACTATGACTTATAAAATTCAGTTTAAGACCTAGAACCTAAAGAATACTACCACTATAAACAATAGATCATGCCGAAGGGTTTGCCATTTATACTTCTTTCATAACCCCTATGGTTCCAGAGATATAAACATTTGTTTGAAATGTGAGGCCATAATTTGATTTCTGTCAAAAGGCTTAGGCTCCGCCCATTGGAAGTTACAGTGCAAACTTCCTGAGCTCCATTGGAGTGAATGAAAAGTCATATCCTGGTGTGGGTACAGAGTGCAGTCTACTGAGAAGAGATGTCCATAATGTGTGTGGTATATTCCACATACAACTGTGATTTCTTGGTATGTCAGTAGCAGAGCAGTATAGAGTAATGTGGTGAACCTCTGACAGACATTTGTTTATAGGTTGATAGGTCGATATGAGGATAGTAAGCTATTGGCCCTGAAGCCCTTTTAACCCTCGCAGATGAGTGTGTAGCCCATGTTACGACATGTCAGCACCCAGAGCGCCTGTCCAGCAGGGACACAGGTGGAATTACAGGACTGTATTTTCTGTTTCCCATGCACTTATAAAGGAGCACTTCACAAGAGGTATTGAGGTACTCGGCTTGATGTGAACAGGAAGTGTATTCTACAGATGGGGGAGTCTGTGGGACATTTATCTCTCACACCAACAAGCCATACTGATATCACAGACCAGGTTGATGCTGCATCTACAGGTTGATCAAGTGGACCTTGACTGCCACATGTGCAACAGTCCCATCAAGGCAGGGCTGGATTACTTTGTATGCCACACAGATGTCACCTCTGAGGAGTCTGTATGGAAATGAGTAGAGGGACAGTGCTTTTAGCCTATTTGTGTAGGGTAGGTGTTTGAGGTCCTGGATTCTCCCGGTGAGGAACCTCTGTGTTCTCTCCAGCTGCTGCATGTGCTTTGTGACATACATGCCAAAGGAGGTTTTGTGCAAAATCATTGGCCTTATAAGGTTAGACTTCATGGATATTATGACCTCTTTGTCCCTGGATGAGATACCCTGACTTTTGAGTTGGCCCATCTATGAACCTTCTGTATAATGGAAGCAACATGGTGATCAGAATTCAGGCTGCTGTCAACCTGGGTGGCCAAATGCTTCACTACTGATTGTGTATGTAGGACATTGTTGTTAATGTGATAATATGTGGGGACATCAGTCTCCCCGAAGGGGATGATGATGCATATGCAGGAATTCAGCTTGAGGCCATGTTTCTGGCAGCAGTCATTTGTTTTGGTGAGATCCTGTTGTAGGACGTCGACATCACTTTGGGAACTGATGACTGTTCCCAGCTTGCAGTCATCTGCCAACTTGGTCAGCCATAGACCAATGTTTTTGGCCTGCACCTCAGGAAAGTATATCCCCTATGCCACTCATTACGGGTGTACTGCTTGAGTTGGCTACCCCTATTATGATTAGGTGGGATCTATCAATGAGCCAGTTTGCTATCCATCTGGTAACATATGGATCGATGCTCAGCTGACAGATTTTATGTACTATGGCCAAGTGGAGAATAGTGTGTAAGGTTTTGGCCAAGTCAAGGTGGCTGGTGTGCACCATCTTTCCTTCATCCATGCCTTTGGTGGCTGTCGCAGGAAAGTCAACCAGATTTCACTGACATACCTCCCTTTGACAAAGGCAGACTGTGTGGGGTTGACTATTTGGAGTTTGCCAATTTCCCTGTTAATGAGGTCCACGATAATCCATTGCATGGCCTTGCAGATCAGTCTAGTTAGGCTGATGGGTCTTTAATTTCCTGGATAGATGAACACTCCACCTTTGTCTAAAGGGATGACAGTGGCTGATGCCACTCGGCTGTGACAAAGGCAGTACTCAAGCTTTGGCCGAGTAGGGTGCATAAATGGTGCTGCCAGTTCATACCTGAGTTCATGTAGGTTGCCGCCTGGGATGTATTCATGTCCCATGGAGGCTGTCTTCCTGGCTTTGAGAGGACACTGATGCCCTGTTCCCTAGTGAAAAGGGTTGGGTAGTCAGGTACTTGGGATGTCCTGCTTTACTGATGGGGGGACAGAGAGGAGACATTTCTGCTGAATCTGTCAGCCAGTAGATTGGCTATATCTACAGCATTTGTGTATGTGGTGTCCTGGACCGCCAGTTCTGCACAGATCTGGGAACTTCCTTTGGGAATGCAGACATATGTGAGGAAGGCCTTATGATTGCCTGTCTTAGATGTGGGCAATTTGGACTCGGAGTTGCCATTAGAGGATTAGAGGATTTCACTAGTGTTCTTTCTTGTTTGTTCAGGCTAAGGAAAGATTACTTGCAATTATACACCTGCTCCTTCTCGGTCCTGGACAGCAATGTTATCCTTTTCTTATGTAGTTTCTTTATTGCAGATGTTTCCAGACAGGTTTACTCTCCCTTGCGGATGATGATGTTGTCCTGTCAGGTATTCCTGATTATATATATATATATATATATATATATATATATATATATATATGTGGGATCCGTACAGATGCTTGACTGCATCTTTCACCGAATCCAAATTTGGTGAGCATTCTTGCGCGAAGGTGCTGTTCACTGAAGCAGCACTTTGCATAGGTTCATACTAGGCTATCTGCCATAGGGCATTTATAAGCCTAGCCAGAGTGTGTTTGGCTTTCGCCACCCATTTTAAATGAATTTTGCTATGCCCTTTTTCAAGGTTAGTATACTGTGCCTCTGTCTAACAGTGACACAGAAGTGATACCCGGGGTAAACCTACGATCTCCCATCCACTCATCAAGATTCGTCTTGAAGAGAGTCAATGAGGGACTCTGCCTAACCTGGACTGGGATTTTATTCCAGAGTGAAGGGAGCCTCTGGGTTATGAATCTGTCCCTCCAGCATGTCCTATTTATTTCAGTGCTGGGGTTCAAGTCTCTTGAGCGCGTAGCTCGATGGGATTTGGATTTTCTGAGGTGCAGCATGTCCATTAATTCCAGGTTGGACATGGCTTTATACGTCAGGCACAGATCGCCTCTGAGCAGGCAGTATGCCACTGAGTAGAGCTGGAGTTTCTTTAACCAGGCAGCATATGGCATCTGTTTGAGCCCTTTGATCCTCTTGGTGAGGTACTTTTGGGGTCTTTCCAGTTGCTGCAGGTGTCTGGTAAGATACATTCCAAAAGGGGCATTGTACTCAATTATGGGCCTGATGAGGGATGAGTAAAGAGGCACGATGACCTCCCCTGATCTAGATGTTAATCCCTTCATGATTAGGTGGGCTATATAAAATGTTTTTCTAACCACTTTGGCCACGTGGTTGTCAAATGAGAGATTGCTATCAACTTGGGTCCCCAGGTCCCTAATTACTTCTTCTGTACTTAATGGATTACCACCTATGTGGTAATTTGTGGGCACTTTGTTTTTGCCAAAGGGTATGACTATACACTTTTTGGCATTTAGCTTGAGGCCATGGCTCTGGCACCAGTTGTCTGTTTCTATGAGGCCCTTTTGGAGGATGCTTGTGTCGGCTCGAGAGTCAATTATGGCGCCCAGTTTGCAGTCATCTGCAAACTTGGTCAGCCACAGTCCTTCCGTGTTGGCCTGTACCTCAGAGAAATATATACCGAACAAGAGAGGTCCCAGGACTGAGCCTTGTGGGACGCCACTTGTAACTGGTTTGGAGTCTGACATAGCTCCAGCAATTCTAACCATGAGGGTTCTGTCCTTGAGCCAGTTTGCAACCCATCTAGTGACATAGGGGTTTATATTTAAGCTGGTGAGCTTATCTATAATGCCTGAGTGGGGTATTGTATTGAAGGCTTTTGCGAGGTCCAGGTAGGCTGTGTGGACCACCTTCCCCTCGTCAATGGCCTTGGTGACTGTTTCAAAGAAATCAACCAGGTTTAAGAGGCAGGATCTGCCCTTAACAAAACCGAACTGGGTAGGATCCAGTGGCTGTAGGTCCCCAATATCTTTATTTATGAGGTCCATGATGATCCTTTCCATAGCTTTGCAGACCAAGCTAGTCAGGCTTATGGGGCGATAGTTTCCAGGATCCGTTGAGGCACCACCTTTGTGGAGAGGGACCACTGTTGCTGTATGCCACTCTTTGGGTACATATCCTGTAGTAAGGCTGAGATTGAACAGTAGTTTTATGTTTGGGTTTACCTCTTCTTGGAGTTCATGTAGGATGCAGCCCGGGACACCGTCTGGTCCCATTGATGCTGTGTTTTTTGCTTTGGAGAGGGCGGCTCTTACCTGAGCATCTGAGATGTCAGGGGGCAGCACTCTGCTGGGATAGATATTTGCCCTTTGGTGGGGAGGGGGGGAGAAGTTTGCGCTGAACCTGTCAGCAAGGATGTTGGCAATGTCTGTGGGTTCGATGTATTTTTTGTCATTTTGGACTAATTCTGAGCATATCTGGGAATTCCCACCCAGGTTCCTAACATAACTAAAGAAAGCCTTGTGATTATCCTTAGTGTCCTGTGCAATTTTTCTCTTGAAGCTGGCCTTAGACGATTTTATGAGTGCCCGTAGTTTTTTGCTAATACTGATCAGAGATGCCTTCCCTTTTTGGGATTTTGCTCTATCATGTAGTAGCTTCCTCCTTCTATTGTATAGTTTGTTTATGGCTGTGGTCCACCAGACAGGACGTCTGCCTTTGGAGGATTGGGTCTTGGTTTTATTTGGGATTGCATGATCCATGCATTCCTGAAGGTGTTCATAGAATGCATTTATAAAGGATTCTGCGGTCTGGGTCGTATTTTCCTCAGGCTCGGGGCCTTCAAGAATTCCACCTCGGTTTTACATAAGTATGCTTGTTCCGGTCGTACTACTGTATGGTAAGGGAAAATTCCCTTTTCCCCACTATAGTGCAACCTCGGAGTGAGAATATTAAAGTAGGGGGGGTGCCCCCCTGCATTCAAGTAGATTTTGTGTTTTTTTTTACATACTTTAACGAAAGCGCTTTTTTGATGAAAGCGCTTTTGTTAAAGTGTGTTCAGTGGTAATGGATTCGGGCTTTTGTTCTTCCAATCAAAAGTCCTAGATATATATATATATATATATATATGCTGGTATAGTACCTTTGTGTACATTTGGACGTTGGTGCCTGTTCCTCCAGTGTGGTAGGAGGCTGTTCAGCTGTTTATACCATCCCTCTGGTGGTTGTGATCAGCTTGGGGGACATTTTAATTTTACCACAGCAAGAGGGGGGTCAGGAGAGATGGTGATATCGAACATGAGTGTTTTTTTGTGGGATCTTGCCAGGGAGGATGATACCATAGGGGTGCTGCAGGGGTTAATCATAATGGTTACTGCCAAGTCCGACATATGTATCACATCTTGTGGGGGTATCAAGTAGCTGTCCTAAGGATTTAATACTGATAAGACGGGGGAATCTCTGTGCATTTCTGTTTTGGCATGGTTGGTTTTCCAATCAATGGCTGGGTAATTAAAGTCAGCCAGGATAAGGGTAAAGGGTTGAATCTTGATAGATTTGTAGAGGGCCAGATATTTGGGGTGGGTATCCTGAGTCAGATATGTTGACCTGTAACTACCTATAACTTGCATAGGGGTCTTGTCAATGGTTAACTGCACTTGGAGTGTCTCGTGTGTGTCAGACTGTTTGACCAGCTTGGAGGTGTGTGAATGTCTAACATATATTTATACTCCACCTCCTTTGGCTTTGCTGCCCACATTTCGGGGTCTGGCTGTGTGATAGGATGAGTCACCAGATAAGGATGGGTTGCTCTCCGCAGCTGTGGCCCAGGTTTCTGTGAGAGCACAAACGTCACCATCTTCCAGGGTTACAACTGCTTGCAATGAGTACATTTTTTGTTTAGACTCCTAGCATTTAGCAACATGGCCTTTCATTTTCATTTTGTTGAGGGTTTTATGTTGGTAGTATGGGCCCCATGACTTTCCCTAAAAAGGCACTATGGGGAGGCAAGGGCCTTTGCCAGAGGCCTGCAGGCCAAGTGAGACAGATGCAGGCCATCTCTAGCAAAGCAGCGTGGTCTGTCGATCATATGTTCCCAGGCTGCCAGGCAGTGGATCCCCCTGGGAAGATACCAGTAAGTAAGCCAATTATTACTGACAATCATTTTCTGTTTGTAGTGCACCATCATTCTGGGTGATAGTAAAATGCTGCTTAAGCCTATGGACATACCTAGATGGGACACATATTCAGCAAGCTGAATCATGTCTGTCTTCCTATAGTACAGGGACGTACATCTGACATCATTCACACCGCCATGGATTGGGATAGAGTCATAACAGTACCTGTTGTGGCGTGACTTGAGTGCATGTGTGATATGACGGATTCTGGCACCTGACAAACAAGTACGTATGACTTTATCCTTACCCAACCTGGTGAGAGGCACATCTGTGTGTCTCACAATGGAGTCTCCTATGAGTAATATGTTAGGTGTATGGTAAGGCCTTAGTGGCTACAAGACACTGGGTGTGTGGACTATGCATGGTCTGTGGTGTGGAGGTTTGAGGAGTTCTCATGTGTTTTTACCTCTGAGGTGTCCTTTGTTTGGGCTTTTGTTTTGCTGAGGACCACCAATTATGTAGGTGTGTGTTGTGTAGTTGTGGGTGATGTTTACTGACTCCATACACTGCAGGGAACCTCTGTTACTGCACAATTTGCTCTGTAGTACACATTCTCCATTTGTCTGGCCAGTGTTTCCCTTTATGTGTGTTTCTTTGAACTTCTGTAGTCCAGTCACAGGCTTTGTCCACAGTAGCTGCTGTTATGTATTTGTAGTTCTGGTGTGAGTTGGGTAGATGCCTTAACGTCACACACAGGGTTATCGACTTCACACCTCTGAGTGTACGTAGTTTTTTAGCAGGTTGTCCATCATTGCACCACTACATCTGCTGTGGTCCTCAGACGGTTTGTGTTGCTATGTTATTATGAGACTACATGTTGGCCTAGCTGTCAAACCGTCACAGACTGACATCTGGACAGACCCACATATGACAGTCAGACACAGGCCCACACATGGAGACAGGGTATTAATAATGTTCTGCCCAACACAGACAGTTGGGATACCAGTTTGGTATTTGCTTGCTTTTTCTTGTGGCTATGATGTCTGCTTCTTCACTGTGTGCCATTGATGTTTTGACATAAACCTTTCTTGTTTTACAAATAGTTTGGAAGGCAAATGCAATGTTAGGACAAGCAGAACAGATATACGAGGCATACTTGTGGTCCTTCTGTGACAGCCTGTCATTCCAGGGGTATGAATGGTGGCCAGTGACTTGTTGTCAGTGCTGACACAGTAAGGTGTCAGCCATTTATAACCTGGCAGTACAATGACTTTCAGGTACCTGCTGTTCTACTAGACAATGTGTAGGTTACTCCGGGCTGTGTACTGTCCATATGTGTGGCCTTCTGTCCCTGACTTGTCCAACTTTCCTGCAGTAACAGATATTGACTTCTGGAAAGTGTGTACAACTCCTACTGTAGGTGTAGCTGACATGCAAAATAGTTGGCACAGAAAGTCTTGGAACATGGTCCCTGTCAGACACAGTACTGTACCTAGGCCACTAAGCCACAACAGCCAAGAGTAAGTACTGCCCACATCCTGACAGTATTAATCACACACATATACATAACTCATTGACCCCTGCATATTGTGGACATGCAACAAGTTATCAAGTTGTGAAGTGAGCTTAAACAGTCTCAGAAATGAACCTGTCACAAAATGCACGCGATCCACAAATGTTAAGACTCCACAGATTTATTGTTCCAGAAACAAACTTCGGATAAGCGCTTTCACTACAAATAGCTTCATCAGATCCTTTTCATAGTAACAAAAGCAGGACCTTACACATATATAGCAGATGAAACAATTAAAGCAATTAAACAATTAGCATCATTGTAATTAAAAAAGTATTGTGTTTAAAGTGATATGTTTAAAATGATGTGTTTAAAAAAGCGCATGAATTTATCCTGGGCACTTTTAAAAATATTACATAGAATAGTTTTACAAACTTAATAAAAACTATACTTATAAAATATATGTTTAGTAACTATACAAAACTATATATACTCTAAAGCAATTGTACTCAGTAGGTACAATGTATAGATATACATGTCTAAGTATTACATATATGCATATAGTCTTGTGTGTATTATGCATGCAAACTTAGATATTACTGTGTTATATATGAGGCATGAAAATCATTTCACATTCCTCCGCTGTCTTAATTTGGGTTTTATAGAGGCTATTTCATTGAGCCCAGACCCTTTATCAGCTCTTAACATAACTATCCATTCACTTTCCTTACTTTCTGTGAGGTTCCTGATATCTCCACCCCTATTACTGGGAGTCACAACCTCAAGAATTCTAAACAAAAAACTGTGTGATTCCCCAAATAATGTGATGTGCTTAGCCAATGCATTGTGGCTCGATCTTTTCCTAATGTGATATAAATGCTCACGTATCCTGTCTCTGAAAGTACGATTCGTCTTACCCACATAAAAAGACAGGCATCCCTGGCATACTGCTAAATACACCACATTAATGCTCATACAATCAGCATCTGCATTGGTTCTAAATATAGTTTTTAGATCAGGGTGAAAAAAAGTTGTATTAGTGTCTATGAAGGAGCAGAAATTACAATGGCCACAAGACTTGGTATGTCCATATCCCCTAGCTCCAATTTCAGATTTAGTGGAACATAATATTCTCTTCAAGTTCTTCTTATTCCTGAATAAAAAACTTGGCCTATCACCCACTATCCTCACATTTCTGAGTGCTTTATTTATTACTTATTGACACAGTTGCATTCACCAGATTCAACGGTGGTGCATTTTCCTTAAGTTATCAAGTTGACTGGGACAGCCCTGGGAATGTGTGCTCTGCTCCTATTACCCTACAAACATAAATGTTACTGCATGTCTATGGGAACACAGCTGTGTTGGGGGCATACCTGTCAACTGTACACATATGCACAGACTGTGCAGATGTTGGATTTACATTTTGGTTCCATTTAGCATAGTGCTGTGCCTGTCATGGAGAATACTGGCATATTACTAAAGACTGAAGGTTAGAATGTAATGGCAGACATTTGAGTTTTAGACTTCTTACCTTTCAGAGACTTAATGCAACTGCAAGACCTGCTGTGATATCACTGTATAAGTCTGTAAGAGGAATATTTCATCATTGTCCCTATTTGTGGGCCTTTGCCAGACATTTCTTTGTGGTTTTCTACAGTTGACTTGCTGGGAGAGCTGAGGGGTGAGCGTGGGACCCCAACATTGACATCCATGCATGTGACCTATGACCCCCCCCAATTTGTTAGTCCCCCACATATACTGCAGTGAGATTTGCCATCTAGGGGACTACTGCATACTCTGAGGAAGCCAGTATTGGGCAAACATTTCCTGTTGTCCCATGCAGCTATCCCAGTAGGCCACCCCATTCCCTTGCATACATGCAGTGATAGCATAGATATGCTACCACAATGTACTACTCCATAAATTTATTGTTAAGAAGAGTGACTTACCTTGTTCCTGAGGCAGTTGTGAAGATAGTGCTTGAGGGCTGACTTTGTTGGATGCATGCAGTACACAGTCGATACATGGTAAGGTACAGGTAGTGTGATGTGTGGCATGCATTTTACTGTGTGTACGAGTCAGAGAGAGGTGTCAGTCCCTGGGTATCTAGGGTGTCAGTGTATGTGCTATGCATTGCCTCTTTGCCAAGGCCAGGGTGTATTGGGCATGCCTACGTCTGCCTACAGGGGGTTCCTCCTCCAAGTCCCCCTGTGCCTGTGGGGACCATGGCAATGGTGGGGGGTTTTGTGCCCCTTCCCTGTGATGTTCTTGTTGCAGCTGTTTCTGCAGGCTCATATTGTGTAGCACGGCACATACTATGAACATGTGTGCACATGTGGCTGGAGAGTACTGCAGGGCTCCACCAGATATGTCAAGGCAGTAGAACTGTGACTTGAGCAGCCCAAACATACACTCTACAATGCTCCTAGTTTGTGCATGTTCCTCATTATGGTGTTCTTCAGTGGGTGTGTGTGCATTTCTGATGGGTGTCATCATCCACGGTTCCAGTGTATAGCCAGCATCCCCCATGAGATGGCCATATGGGATTTCCCCTCTGGCAAATGCTTGGTACAGCTGTGAGGCATGCCAGATGTGGGAGTCATGATAATTGCCAGGGCTGCCAGCACACATTCATGATAATGCCCTGGGCATTGCACACGACCTGGCAGTTGATGAGGTGATAGCCCTTGTGGTTGATGTACACTCTACCCTTATCATTGGATGGCACTTTGATGTGGACAGGAGTGCAGTCTATGGCACCCAGTACCTCTGGGTGGTATGCTACATAGTGGAAGAGATGCATATTGCTGGTCCTCTCTTCAGGGGTGCTGGGGACATAAATGTGTTCACTGGCATGTCTTAGCATGACATTCAAGAACTGGTGGAGTACCCTGGATGCAGATGCCTGTGAGACCTCCATGATGTCCCCAATAGGTCTTTGGAAATTACCTGTAGGTAGTATTCTTAAGGCTACACATACCTTTGTTTCCACTGGGATGGGTTCCCCTCTGTTGGCTCTGGGTCTGAGGTGAGGCCGGCAGAGCTCAGTGAGTTGCTGTTACATGTCCCTGTCCACCCTGTAGCACTCTACTATCTCCAGCTCATATAGCCCCTGAAAGGTTACCCTGGGTCTGAACACTCTTCTCCTCCTCGGTCTGGGCTGGTTGTCAGAATTACCCTCATCACTGCCTTCAGTCTGTAGCACATAGAGATGTAACAAAGCGGCAGCAGCCCCTATCGTTTTGTCAGCTAAAATTCCCAAGTGTGTACTCCAATGGTGCAGAGTATATGGGAAAAAACAAACTGAAGGGTGTCTGCATACTTTATATTGGTATGCTGCAGATGCCGCCTGTGTGATTGGCTAATTATGAATACAGCCACATTACTGAGGGGTTTGAATGGGCCAGTGTGAGTGCCAGAGAGATTATTAGTCATTTCTAGTTGATTGCCTTTTCTAAAGGTGTTTTTTTTTTTTTTTTTCTGTGTTTTTAAGCCCCGCTCCATGCTGTAAAAACACGCTGATGAAATGTAAACACTTGTCAGCAGATCTCCACCTCCCCTGTACACGAGCATGCCTAGCTTTCCTTAAGCCAGCTAAGCAGCCTCAGACAGCCTTGCTTAGCTGGTTTCAGAAATGCTGAGCAGTGCTAAGCACTCCTCAAATCCGCTTAGCTGGCTTGACTGCTGCTTAGAATTGTACTTCTTAGCAATGCTCAAACCAGCGAATTAGAGTTAAGCACTGCTAAGTATTGCTCAGTTTTCATTTAAAGGAAATTAATAAATTGGACATTAATTACTCCTTAGTGACATATTATTAAATGTATATATTTTACTTTACATGACATCCCCTATGTGCTTTGATTACATTACTTTGGGGTGTGACTGTACTGTCTGGGACACTTGTGTTTAGATGGGGGATTTCACATCACATATCCAATGACAATGGAAGGTTGTCCAGCTACACTACCCTGGTTAACAAATATCAATTACTACATCATTAAAAATAAAAAAATAATTTAACAATGGTTTCCGCTGTAAAAGCTGAATTGTTGTCTTGGTATTTGAACCGTGCTCCTACTGCATGCAAAGCCGGAACTCTAACCACTAAGCTAAATCACCAGTGAAGAGTTCAGCTATACATTTCGATATAGCTCTTCATACCATTTTAAGCAGTGCTGAGCAAAGCGCCGCAGCACACAAACCCCCTCGGCTATGCTTAAACTTCAACTGCAGTGGAAAAAAAAAACATGCAACCATTTTACATTTATATATATCACTATATCAAATATTAGTATGTCAGTTGCAGGCCACATACTCTTCATGAATATCCATGCTAATGCAAATCCTGCCATTCTATCAACTTTCTAAGTTTGTAAGGGCAATATTTAGAAACTGTCCCTATTTCTGGCCTTTTGCCCCACTTTTTGTATTGCCTTTTTCCACACTTCTTGCTATCAGGGGTTTATAGGTGTGTGTCCGAGGACACTTTTTATTGTGAAGTGCCGTACGGCACTTTCACAATGCAGGGGTGTGTTACAGTTCCTGTCACACACCTCTGCATTACATTCTATTTACAGATCCTCTTTTCAGTGTCCACAGACACTGAAGTGTTTGTAAGCTCCAATGTGCTTACAGGAAGCATGACACATCCCCTAGTCAATCTAGGCGTATTTGTAACATCTGTGTTGACCCCACTGTCAGTTAAGTCCAATCTAGCTTTCAAAATGGGTTTGTATGTCCCATTCAACCTTTTGTTCTTAACTTCATTAGTCAAATTAGCTATAAGGTTTAACGGGTAACCTCTGTGTAAAAACATATTCTTTAATAATTCACACTCGCGGTGGAAGTCATCATCCAAGCTCACTATACGGGCCGCCCTAACTAGCTGACCTTTAACTACTGAACGCTTCTGGTAGTTAGGGTGACAACTACTGAAGTGTAAAAAAGAATTAGAATATGTATTTTTTGATGTACACTAGCCACATAACTTTTTAACTCCACATTTTTAGCCAACCAAATATCAAGATAAGCTATAGCTTCATTGCTATATGTTGAGGTAAAACGTAAAAAGTCTGTGGAAGTATTGAACAAATCTAGTTATAAGTTAACAACTGTTTCAACGCCCTTAAGTAGGATAAAGATGTCCAAATAATGAGTATAGAACGCTATATGTGACATCAGTGTGTCCTTGGACACATCCCCTTTTCATGTCAACTGCTAATTCTGCCTATACCACTGCATTATAGCCCCAACACGGTTAGGTACCCATGGACATCTTGTCTCATTTTGCTATTTAATAAATTTAGCTCATTTACATACACCTACTTGCTTATACCCTAGTTACACCACTACACCAGAGCCTTAGCAACCACTGTTACCTGCCATTGTTATGGTTCTGCATGCTGGCCAGTATAATGTAAAAAAATAAGTTTCACATTTAGATTGCCTTTTTGCTATTTTTTTTTTTTTTTTGCAGGCTTGCTGTTTGTGCGCCACTGCCCTTTGCTTAAATGGCCGAAATCCGTCAAAAAATAACCTTTTAATTTAAAATATTTTGCAACACATTTGCATGACAATGGCCATAGTCTGGGCCACTGGCATGCCTGTTGAACATAATACATCCTTTACTTTAAGTTGTCATGGCACCGTTTTTATTTTTGCAGTCGTAAAACCAGTAAAAATAAAATAACATTTGCCCATACTCCCCCTATGGCTACCTACCATTGTGTTAGCTTACAGCTCTGTTTTCTATACCTCCAAATTGATTCAGGTATCTCTACTGCCCACCATGCCCACTCCGTGCTATCCACATGGATACAACACAGCTCCGGCTGTGTTGAAGGTGGATAGCATGGATCTTACACGTTAAAGTGGGCTTTTCCCTGTTAACAGTTTAATCTTTTAATAAAAAAATATATATATTTTTAAATATGCTTCTTTGCACGAGTTTAAGTCCCGTGCCGCTTCCCGCAAAATAGAATTTAAATATAATTAAGGAAAGCCAACTTTTAATG
This sequence comes from Protopterus annectens, assembly GCF_019279795.1. Lineage (NCBI taxonomy): Eukaryota > Metazoa > Chordata > Ceratodontiformes > Protopteridae > Protopterus > Protopterus annectens. The sequence continues at coordinate 1,713,195,851 of NC_056735.1, read as the reverse complement.
GATTTTACCTTGCTTAACTTCCATGTTAGCTCATGTATGGTGAAAATTTCCCCATACATAACACGGAGCTAACACAGACTCACACCAGGTTGCTGAATTGCAACCTGGTGTTGTTACTAGGTAACAGTGGGCTGGGGTGTTAGGCGTGCACTTCATTTACATGCCTCCATGGGTTTGTGGCCCTCAGAGCGCTTGCGCATGCATGTGTGCCGTGCAGCGCCATGCCACGGAAACTAAGTCCTGTTCCTGAATAGGGAATAGGGTTTAGTGTGGGAAAATGGTGTTTATGAAGGCTAACATGGTGGTATTTTCCATGTTAGCCTTCATGAATACTGCACTAAGTCATTTTCCTTACATTTGCAATGCTTTAACTCAGGACGTATTTCACTCTTGTCAGTATGCCTTACTTTAGCATAATTAAGCAATCATTAAAACAGAAGCTATTCATGAAAGCAGAGAAAAATGTGAATTATTTTCTACTTGATGCTTTTTGACATCACTGAACAGGAGTCAGTGAGCATTCAAGCATGGAAATAATATGATTATTATTAATTTGACATTTATTAACTGAGTTAGTCCATCTGAGCCAGAAGCACATTTTCAGTGGAGATCTGAGAAAAAAGCTCCAATACAATACAATACTAATAATTCTGAAATGTACATTTGAGATTAACAACAAAATAAGAAAAAGGTGGCCACATAGAGCAGAGCAGAATTAATTAACAAAAGCAGACAAAAACAGTGATGAATACATTGAAATATAGTTACATACTTTATATGCTGATATTTATACATGTTATGTAACATAACAGTATAAATATTTACAATAAACTCTAGTTATAAGTGAACTACAGATGTTCTACAGATTATGTCTTTAGGTAGAGTGATTAATATTGTAATAGATAATAAAAATATATTTTAAAATGAGAGAGAATGTCAGATGAACAGTGACAGCACACCATGCACCACACAGCATGGCCCACAGATTTTAGTGCATGCATCAGTTATACTCTGTGTGCTTTTTATAATAAAGGAGACACTAACATGAATGTCACGGTCCATAGTTCTGGACTAAATGCCACATCTTCACCTGTGCAGCCTCATGCCATGCACAAGCCTGCTGCATGGGGTCCATTAGTACTGCCGCCAGCTGGTCATCATTAGCTGTAGTGGGACTAGAACTGGGAGCTGTAGTAACAGCATGGGTCACTTAACCTCCAGACTGGTGCATGACCATGGTATGCAGAATGCAACATGCAGTAAGCATCCTGCATGCAGTAGCTGAGTCATACTAAAGGGCAACCTCAGACTCATCCACGCAAAAGAAAAAGGTCTTCCAGAGGCCAAAGATCCTCTCAATGACACTACAGGTCTGGGAGAGGGATATGTTATATGTCTCCTCTGCAACTCCACTTAGATTTCTTACTGGTGTCATGAGACATGGCTCCAGTGGATATCCAACATCACCTGGAAAAAAATAGGAAAAAGGGGAGGGAGACAAAAAAAACATTAGTATTCAGCAATACATTTTAACATGAATAATTACTTAAATACAATATAACAAAAATATTTTTTCACTTACCACCAAGGAAGAGGTGGTAGAGTGAGCTAGTGTGCCAAATATGGGGATTATGTGCACTTGCCAGGATACTGGGCAGAGATGTTGGTGATGCACCTCCATGCATTACACACTACCTGTCAATTGATGGAATGATAACCCTTCCTATTGTGTTACTCCTCCTCTGTAGACCAGGAGGGGCCCTAATTGCAACATGGTTGCAATCTATAGCACCAAGTACCTCAGGGAGACATGCCAGCCCATAAAAGGCATGCATAATCTTGGCTTGTTCATGAGAAGACACCAGGAAATAAATGTACTGATCCACATGTGCCAAGAGTACATCCAGGAAATGCTGTAGTATCCTCAAGGCAGAATCCTGTGAAATCTCCATAATGTCCACAGACTGTCTCTGGAAATGAGGACTATACATACTTTTATGTCCACAGGGAAAGGAAGTCCACGCATTCCTATGGGGGTCAAACATACCCACTAAGACCCTTATAAGGGCCCTGTCCACTCCAAACCTATTAAGGGTTTCCTGATTAACAAAGTTATAATGAGTAATCCTTTGCTTATATTTTTACCTTCTTAGATGGCAAGTGCCACTGGATGTAGGTGTTTTTGGCCCAGCCAAGACAAGTAACTCAGATATAGAAATAACAAAGCTCACAGCAAGTCATAGCATTTTTGCTGATTACTGCTCTGATAGATTTTTTGAGACTTCTCTTTATATAGCGCATCTGCAACCTGCGCAGAAAAGTGGGAATATCTGACTGTGAATCAGAAATGGTATAAAATATACTTCATTAGTATATGAAGATTTACATCACTCCTCACTTCCATCTTATTTCAACATTTGTATAAGCACATTCAAGGTCATTGTGCATTTGCGTAAATGGCCTCTATGAATTGCATCTTTAACGCAGTTGTCCACGAACATTGCAGTTTGCCTCAGCACATTTACATAACTGACTATGAACACTGGCTTAAGTTTCCACAAGGAGCCAAGCTCCCGTATTTTCCTATGTGAGTGGCTAGACCCCCAAGCACACCCCCTGCTTTTTAATTATTCTTACCTTGAACTCTTAACTGGAGCTTGCTCAGACTTAGAAATTTATGAAATATTTGGTTTCAGGTTCCTTGCTGTTCATTAATCTCTGTTGCAATGAAACAGACATCATTTTATTATATTTCTTTTATTTCTTTCATTTGTTATTTGTTTATAATGTAATAGTGGACTGATCGAGTCTGACAAGTCTGACCATTGCAAGCAGAGCTCAAGTGAAAAAAAAGTGGCTTTTCAAATTTTCTAAAATAAAAGAAATAATAGAAGGGTGCCCTTCAGTATGACCCAAGTAAAGTTAAATCCAATTTAAATTGCCATTTCAAGATATTTACTTTGTCATGTGATGTGAGCAAGTGCATACCATAACAAGTAGATATGTTTCAAGTTAGTATGAGTGCACATAAGAATTTCAAGAGGTTGTTTTAACAGGGCTATATTTACATTATGTACAAAAATGATTAATAATGTATTTGTTTTCTGAGGAAAAAGTAGGGAAGGAAGAGACGGACAATAATCAAAACCAGTTTCACTGATTCCTATGTTTCATCAACTAGTAGATATTAAACTTAGAAAGATGGCAGAACAGTGGGAGTAAGGAAGTCTCCTCTTACCCCAGTGTTTTGCAGTCTTGCATTCAGCATATTTAGAGATTCAGTGGTGTAGAGGTCAGAGCCCCTGCCCCCATGTAGGGGGAGGGGGAACTTTTTTTTTGTTATAACTTTTTTTTTTATATAACTAGTTTCTTAGTTTAGCCACATATCCACGCAAATCTCTAAGGCTGTTTGACTTTAAATTGAGATGATAACTAAGTAGAGGTGTACAAGGATGTCAGGTACAGGAAGTTTGCTCTCCTTGCATATACAATGAAGATTGCGTTCTTCAAACTTGTTTACAGCCTCGAATTCAGCATTTCTTGGAATATTGTGGTTTAGGTATTTTCAGTTTCAGCCTTTTGCATACGGTATTTTGAATTACAATGACATGCACTTCAGTCCTGTATATAAAATTAAGTCTGGTCCACATAGAAGAATCTCCTCATGTCAGTTTCCAGGACAGTCTTCTTCAACTACCCATTTCAGTAGCACACTGCTTAATTCCCTAGTAACCGTTGGCTCCATGAATCAGATATGTATGGCTAGAACTTCTGTGTTACACATTACATATGCCCCACAGAGATTACACTCTGCTGTAGCTTACCCATGGCATTGATACATGTTTGTACAGCACTTTACTCCAGTACTGCTGGGCACACTGGAGAGTACTGCTGTAACATGCAAAATGTACACATTTGTTATATGCCATAATGCATACTTATCCACAAGAAGATAAATACATGCCACTGTCTGTATATGCTGTATCCATTGTGGAAAAGCCATAGTAATGGTAGTGGTGCTTCTTTTGCTTCAGTGTTCTTCTGTGCTATGCCATCCATATGTTGACCAGCTGTCCACTTTAGTTGCAGCTGCACATTGTACATCATGCCACATGCCATAAATATATAGTTCTGAAGAGAACTGTGTCACAATCCCTGAGGCATCCAGGCTCCTGAAACTCCATTTAAAGATGCCAAATACTGTCTTCACCACCACGAAGGTATTGCTTATGGTCCAGCTGTTCCTCTTCTCAGCAAACTCTTGGGTATAAATGATAAAGGTCATCACTGAAGTCTGTGTGGGATAAGCACCATCACCTCTGGGATGCAGATAGTGCAGTATTTAGTTGCTGGTAGTTTCCTACTGACAGAACATCAACATACCAGTTTTTACATGTGTCCTATGTGGCACACATACTCACCAGTGAAATATGCCTCTTGACTGAATACCCAGCACCTGCTGTTTATCTGAAAATACAGGCATCATGATCACTCCTGGGTTGCTTCTTGTAAACATCCTTGATGATGTCTTCCATATGGCATGCCAGATGGCAACTGATGGAGAGGAACCCCTTCCTACTCATGTATGCCATTCCATAATTTGCCATCTATTGTGCCTGGCACCATGAGAAGACCTTTTTTTCTTTTGGTCTCCATACCTGTTACCATATTCACAGTCTCCAATCATTGCAATCCCCACCTGGATCAAACATATAAGGGAAATTTTTGCTTTAAGCCCTTACTGCTTGGATAGTTCAACAAACTCCTCACTGTTAGGCATGCAGTAGGTGGAGCACAGGACTTCACTTACTACCATGGGTGACAAAAGTATTCAGGTAACCCTGCTTCCTCTAAGGGCAAATAATTGTAACTAGGCCAGTGTCACCAGCAGGATGTATAAGTGGGAAACCTTCTCCTGATACAGAACTATCAATCTCTCTCCAAGGAGAGATTATAAGATAATATCTCTTCATTTCCCTTCTTTCCTCACCAATTTTTCTAGTATTAAAGTCTTACTCAGACTCAGATCTGATACATTATCTTTAGGTATCAACATCGTTGCATGACCTACTATCATATGCAAAACTTGTAGGGTGGTCCAACCTTCCTTTGGCCATTGGGTATTATTACATAATCCCCCACATGGCACATATCCCCTGTACAGATGACTGGAGTGTACACAGTGCATCATCTACAACTACTGGAACATACCTATGCCTGGGATGTACAGGGCCACTGTCGCTTAGATCTCCAAATGGATACACAATCCACGCAGTGCAGCTAGTGGGACAGCTTCACGGCACATGTCACATTTGATATCCAGCATAACCTAATATCTAAATCTTGTGGTCAGTCAAAACAAATTAGTGTGGCATAGCTGAGTGTATGGTACTTGCTCCCACCTCATTCCTTCTGGTCATCCTACACAGGGTATATAAGCTTTTCATTATGCTATGCATTATTTTTTCATTTTTTTGTTTTTATACCTTTTTTAATGTTTACCTTCCAAAACAATAGGTATCACAGCATTTTACTGACCTCAACAATTACATACAGCATAACAACAACCTCATTTATATTGTACTGTTACTCTTTACCTTTCTTAAACTCTTCCTACGCTCCATCGCACAGTCCTATTATTACCTTGCAGAATAACGTGCAATGGTGGTCTTTCAATTACAACTTTAATGAACTGTCATATCGCTCCATTTTATATAGTATTATGCAGTTTTACACATTTCATTATATCCATATGAATCTCTACCATAGTGATATATTAGGGGTATATGATACACTAGCTAAATAAATAATAAGCATCTGTGTTTTTGTCCTAATAGTGGATATTATAAACTCTGGCAAGACTCTCATAAGAAACACACTAAATGCACATATTTAGTTTGGGTGGTGCTTTATGCAACACATTCATCTCAGTCAAAAAGATAAAGCCAATTTAAATGCATTTGTGTTAAATGTTTTTTGCATCATTCCAGCACAGACGACTGAAGTTTGTACCTGTTTTTGTAACAGAAAAAGTATTTGAATTAGCATGTGGAATTCTGATGTACATACACTTTTCCTTAACATTTATGCCCCAGCTGGCTACAAATAAATGATATATCATAATTTACAATATCTATAGGACACATGAGATGAGATCTATGCATGATGAGGAAATTTCACACCTTATCTGAATTTTAAATTGGGCAGATCAAGAAATGTTTTAAGCCTAACCAAGTATGTTGCATTGTTACCTCAAGTCAGAAGTAAATATCTTGTATTTCTGAAAACCTGGCATTATAAATGACATACAATTCAAAGCCACATTTACTGGCGTACTTACCTGAGATTGTATTCAAGTTTGGGCACCTTAATGAGTGTTTAATGCTCTGAATCCATACTATGACTGTATCAAACAGCGTTGCACTGGTTCTGAATGCCCTTTAGAACATTTAAGATAAAAGCATTTCACAGATATTAATCATCACTCTGTTAAATAATTCAGAATAAGAAGAGCTAATGAAAGGCTCTATCAGTGAAAGGATCACCATTAACCCCTACCTGGCAGAAACGTAACAGCATTAATTCTAAACAGTCATTTATGCAGTTCTAAATTCTTGTATTACATATTTTTTCTGAATATGAAATGTAATAGCATATATAAACTCCACAGTGTATCCATTGTATTAGTAATTTTCCAGTGTCATAGATGCAGGGGGTATTTTGAATGGATTCACTTGCTCTCATCTAATGGATAAATACATAGATGATTTTTTTTAATTCAATTTAACTTGCACCAAGCATTTATTTCTAGAAGGCCAGCTAAATTTCATTCCAAGACAAGATTAAAAAAAAGATTAATGCAAGAGTCTGCTAGTCCAGATCAGCTAACTGTATCTCACTCAAACAACAGAAGCGACACACAATAGTCATCAGAATATCAGCCAGGTATATTAACTTCTTTGGAATGTACAGATACAGGAAAAAATAAACTTTTTGCATGAGAAATAACCTAATTTTCTTTACTGTGCTTGAACATTCCGGTGGAATTTATAAATCTAGAAGAAGTGCCGGCATATAGTTTGCATTTGAGTACAATAAGAAATAGAAACTCAGGTGATTGATTTCAGTGTCAGACTTTTTTTAATAATGAACTAAAAAGACTGAAAAGCTAAACTAAAAAAAATCAGTACCTGAACTTACAGATGCTTGCTTTTATTCTCAGTGATAATACTTTTAAGCAGGCAGAAAAGCAAAGGAAACTATTTACATAACTGCATGACAGAGTAACAGATAAAACAGCCTGGCTTATAAGAAATAAATATTATTTATAATTATTTATTGCTTAGTGACACTTGATTACCAAGAAAGTCCAAATGGGTACATATCCGTTTTCAGAGGAGGCCTGGGAAGAAAAGCTGCAAAGTATTATAAAAATATTTTAAGAACAATAATTTCACAATCTTCAAAAATAATACAATAAAAACAGTAAAACAATCTACAGTTTAAACAGTTATAGCAAATTAGACATAATGTGAAAACATTGGTCAATAATACATAAAACTTATATGACAATAATTAAATATTTAGATACATTTTAGCCAGTTTAGAGAAATTAAAGTTAAGTGAGTATAATACAAACAGAAATGACAATATGAAGTAGGACAAAATAACAGGGTTATTGCATATTTAGATAGTCACTGTTGAAAAGCTGATTGAAGTAAGGAAGTAGTGAAGAAGGATGTGTAAGGCATGGATAGGTAGGTACCTGTTCATATTTAGGGGTATAGTTTATCCTGGGGATGAGCATGGACAGATCCAGATTTTGGCTAGGAAGTCTTTCAGAATTGTTTTAAAGAACTAGAGGGAAGGGTATTGACCTGATGGATACAGGTAAGGAGTTCCAGGTCTTAGCAACATGGTATAGTTTTTGGTGATTTTTTTTTTTATACAATTTTATATATGCAGGTTGAATTTAAGATTATCATCCATTATTATGACTTCAGTAGCTGTACTATTACGAGAGAGAATTTTACATTTTATTTTTTTCATGACAGAGGAATTTGGAGAGAAAAATAAGTAATTTGTGTTTTGGTGAGGGTTGAGCGTGCATTTTAAGTTACAAAGCCATGTTTCATTGGCTGTTAAAACTTTCTGAGTATTTTTTTGGAGATGTGCCAGGTTGTCTAACATGCATGTAAGTCTGGAGTTATCTGCATATTGTATTGTATTAGGGATGCATACTGTATTAGAGAGGACTGCTTTGTGGCTGTGTGGAGACTGTTGGTGAGTATATTAAAGAGAAGGGGACCAAGAATAGAGCCTGGTGGTACACTGGTGGTGAATGGGAGGTAAAGAGAGAGCATGGAGTGCCATTTTACTGACTGATACCCATTGGACAAAAAGCTTTTAAACCATAGAAGAGTGCACGGAGATAGGCCTAGTGAGAACATCTGAAGTAAACATTTGCTGTGACAAGCTGTGTTACAGGCTTTAGACAAGTCTAGAAATAAGGAGAAGACTGGTTATCTCAAGCTTTATCAACAGCATCTATAAAGGTTAGACGTGCAGCATCAGTACTATGGGAGGGATGGAAGCTGCATTCTGTGGGGGACTGGAGTTTTTCCTGCAGTAGATAGTTTAGCATATTCCCATATTTGTCTCGGTTAGAAGTTTGAGAATCATCAGTCAACATTTTGCTTTGATTTTTATTCTTTAGAAATACAAAAAACAGGTGTTTACATATTAAAAGTCAAATGACTCAGTTTAGAAGGAAGTAATTTAACCATTTGTTTTAGAGAAAACTCAAATCAATATTGGAAGAAAATCAGGAATTATTGAATGCAAACAAATGCAGAAGAAACATCTCAAGCATTTTTGCACTAATTCACGTGTGGAGATAAGCAGGGCTAAGCAGATTGCAGATAAGGTCTGATGTGATGAATAGCGACTATTAAAGTTTGACTACACTAAAAATAACAGTCTACCTCGTGCCTGTTTGGAGTTTTTTTGGTATTTAGTTGTTTTTTCATTACACCTTGTCTGGCCGTTTCTGGGGTTTTTTTGGTAGATTGCAGATCATGATTTTTTTTTTTTTTGCAAACATTTTTTGTCTTACTTTTTTGCCTTCCTGGCTAGTCTTTGCTGACCACCACTTCTCTTCCCTTAACACTCAATTGATTAGTTCATTCCCCTGGAGGAACGTTCAACTGTCCAGGAAGAGAACAGCATCATGCTGGTGGTGGCTGTATGGACTTCAAGAGGTGAATGTCCCACCTCTGTGATGACATGCCTGTAAGTCCCATTCTTACAAGAAGCATGCAATGGGGAAGCCAACGCTATGCCCCACCTCCACAGTAGTCCATCACCTCATCAGCATCCCCAACCAGCTACTCCCTGGTACGTAGACTGCTATCCACACTGGTAACACTGGTGACATGGTAGCTACATGCCTCCCCAGCACACATCCCATAAACCTTCCCTCAGAGACAGTCGAGTGTGTCCTGTCAATTCACTTCTCTTCATTCCCTCCTCAGCTCCTTTGGTGCCAGAACCACTAACTGAGCCTGGGTCACTGAAACTTTGGGTGAATATTCATCTCTGAATGCACTGAGTGGTGAGACCTACTCTCCTTGCATAATATCTCACCATTTTTGTAACTGCTCACAGACCAAAACAATTATTTTTTTAACCAAGCCTAGAGGATGCAGATTTATGTACCAAAGCATTCACAACAAATCAATCAACATTCAATTGTCAAACCAAAAGCACCACAAAGGTCAGTAGATGAATTTACAGTTTATTTTAGCATGTTCATCTAATATAACAGAACGCCTTCAGAATAACACAAGACACATAAACCCACCTTTAAATACCTTTTAAATGCTCACATGACTTTGAAATCAATCAATTAATTAAAAACATTCAATTGTCTCAGAATTACATTTCCATCAAAATCAGAATGGGAAAATACAAAATGAGAAAGACCTAAATATGTAGATTCATAAAGCTAACATCCAGCAATAAAGAGTTATACTTAAACAGAAGTAGGTGAAAAGTTAATATGCCAGTACTAGTCTACATATATTTTAATTAGCTGCACTGGTCTGAGACAGCTATTGTTTGCACAATGAATAGAAGATGGAGGAAGAAAATGATAAGCAATGGAAGGGCTAAAAGTTGGTAAACAAGAATTAACACAAGAGCAATGGCAACAGGATTAGACAAAGAATGAAGCCCCTAGAAAACAAATGAGCAGGGAAAGAAGTGAAGCATAAGGAGTCACCAAAGGTGAATAATAAAGAGAAAGAGACTGTGCATATATCTAAATTTCTATCATGTTTGAACCATGTAAGAATTTCATAGTGTGCTGCTTATACACTGATTAGTAGATGCTGTCAGAAAGCTGTTTCTCATGAAAAAGATTTGGACTCATCTAGGACCTAAATGAGTGGGCAACCAGCTAATAAGTGACAGAAGATGCCGGAGAGGTGCTGTTAAGTGCCTCTTACTTTTCTTATGTCACTTAGGATATCAATATAATGCTTTCTGTCTTGTCCACTTACAGTTGGGGAAAGGCCTTTGTAACCACAATCACATTTTACAATGGTAATGGTACTGTGGAACTGCCCATTTAGTGTGCCCAAATTAATAATAGCTTAGCATGCTTGCTAAAAATAGTGAAGTGTAGGATACTTATCCGTACAGCATATTTATAGCAAGGTCTGGTACAAAGACAGAAAGAATCCTTCATGAATGCACACAGACAAGATTGCAGGATTGTTTACAAAAAGGATCCGTCATAAATGCACACAGACATGATTACAGGATTGTTTACACAAAGGATCCTTCATGAATGCACACAGACACAATTATGGGATTGTTTACATAAGGGATCCATCATGAATGCACACAGTCAAGATCACAGCATTGTTTACAAAAAGGATCCTTCATGAATGCACATATACAAGATTACAGGATTGTTTACACAAGGGATCCTCCATGAATGCACATAGACAAGATTACAGGATTGTTTTACACAAGAGATCCTTCATGACTCCACACAGTCATGATCACATTATTGTTTACACAAAGGATCCTTCATGCATGCACACAGACATGATTACAGGAGTGTTTACACAAGGGATCCTTCAGGAATACACACAGACAGGATTACAGGATTGCTTACATAAAGGATCCTTCATGAATACACACATACATGATTACAGGATTGTTTACATAAAGGATCCTTCATGAATGCACATGGACATGATTACAGGATTGTTTACATAAAGGACCCTTCATGAATGCATACATACATGATTACAGAATTGTTAAACATAAGTTCATAACTTTAGTGAACAAGCTCAAGATCTCTAATCCATCAAAAAGTGTTACATACTGCATCCCAGACAGGAGAACTATGTGCACAGGAATCAAAGAGATGCACACAGAAATATGTAAGAGGGGAGGGTAAATGTTCAAATTCTAGTAAGATAACTGATGTGAAAGTGCTTATGTCACAAAGACAATTTTCTAATAATAAAAATTTTGCAATATGTATGTCAGTATAATTAATGGTGGTCACACTTCTTGAGCAAATGTAGGTAAACAAAAGCAGATATGATATTATAGGACATGACAGTTATACAATTTCACATTGTAATAAAGACGAATTACATGATATATGAATGTCATTGACATGCTGTGTTGAGATGACAGTTTGCAATGACATTACATACATTATGTGATATTTGTACAGCATGCATTTTGTCATTATAACATGTTGGAAAATAGGAATGGCTTAGAAGTCACAATCTCCTTTTGCAAGTATTGAACCCATCACATCAATGTAAATACTGACCTGTGTATTGACTGTGTATACTACAGAAATAGGCCTAACACATGTATGAGGAGGATAACCCTTGAAGGAAATTATTTACCACAATATTCTAATGGTTATGCATCCCATATGCAGGTATGTGTGGTGATACAAATGTGGGTGCAAAGTCTGATGTACGTAATACTCTTGCATAAAGCACTCCTGCCTAACACAGTTATTGTGTCAACAGATAAGAAGAGATGCAAACACCACATTATGATGCAATGTATTCCCTAGAGCTGTGTGTTATCGGCATCTGCCACAGGAGGTAGCAATGGGTAGTGTGACAATCAAATGAAATTAACATGTCAATTAAGAAAGGATCCCTGAAAATGAATGTCATATCAGTTTGTCAGACTGGTGGCAATTAAATGAGTATGCTCATGTACACACAATTGTGATCAGTCCTATATCAATGTTCTGTGGTCAAGGAAGGTTTCTCTGCATGTCGGTAAACATACCACCCAAGAACTGGAGCACATTCGTGTATACCACAGGACTCAATGTATGTGCCAAAGTAGCACTCTCACTAGGACATTGTCAGAACAAATGTCTACTGCCATGAAATCCAAAGCTATGTTCACATGTGTTCATGCAACATATCAAGGGATAAGACAGAAGTAATGTAATGATTGTTGTGTGACATCAATACATTCACACAAAATGAAGCCCTATTCTACAATTGAACATAAAGCTGTAAAACTCCTCCAAATAACAAAATGGCTATTAACCATATTCGCTGCAGTAGAACTGTGATCACAGCTATTGAACTCCACCCATGTGAAGTCATTCAATCAGCTGTACTGTATTTGCCCATAATTTTTATCTTCTAAAATTGATGGGGGAGGCTTCCACCACTTTATACGTACAAAGTACAATTGGGGGGTTGTCTTTCATGCAGAACAGTTAAGGACACGAATGCTTACAGTCACTCAGTGCTGGTTTGGAACACTTGTCTAAGCACTGATAAAATCAACACCATAGTGGGATCAGTGAATTGCCATGATATAAGTGCATCGCCAATTGTTATTTATGTGGTTTTGTGAAAGCATTACATCTTTGATATGAATCATGGAATATGTGTCCCTGTAATTACTCAGAAAGTCTCTTGTGGTATGTCAAACAACATTGCCTGATGTTACGTATACCCAAACACACCTGTAGCGCCCTGCGTTTGTCACTGTGACAGCAGAACAACAATAATGTCCAATGTGGACATGATTCCATATTGGAAAACATGCCTTACTTAGGCAACAACACACATTACCTCATCTCATGTCCTCAGTCCTGACAAGGTGCTTCATTACAACTGTGATGGAATGTCAATCTATTAAAATGATAACATCAGTCTTCAATACAGCCTTTTCAAAGGAAATGTACAATAAACACTTGTAAGAGGAATCAACACCAACATGTGAACTTAGCACATGTGGATGACAACACTGTTAACAACATGTACTCTGAGTGTAAGCAGTAATGTCAGAATCTGTGCTATATGGCTAATATCACAGGCTTATGAAGGTTTGCTGAAACAAAAGAGCAAATACAGATTTATCTGATGACTGTGACACTGCACATCTCAATGGATGACATCACCATTGTGTATTACCTTCATGTTTTCAATACAAAATGGTTGCACAGCACAAGCACACTGTATAGATATACCTCATATATGTATTTGCAATCTGTTCTGCACATTAAGAGGAAGAAACACAGATGACTGTCACTCCTGTATTCAAACTCCAGTGTATTATATGCTCGCACCACAGGAGAACTGCGATTATATGTAAGACACATAGCATCGTTGAAAAGATGGCATCAGCTGTGTCATGCTTAAGACGTGTGTGCAAAAATGACATCTTCAGCTATGTAGACTTCTAAACGCTGTGGATAGTAAGTCATCGATGGAATACACTCCTGCTTCCATTTACATTCACACACAATCAGGAGAGACTTACTGCTGTATTTGAACTCTCCACCTGTCAATTTAATCAGTCTATACACAAGTGCATTACATGTATGTGCCACAGGAGAGGTTGGATTTTAGTGGTGTGAGAGTGCATGACTGAAATCATAATCTCATTAATATATTGCAGACAGGATACGTTTGTGGACAGAGTGAAAAAGAGATGTGGGATTAATCTGACCATGTAAATGTTTCTCATGAGGGGAGTCAAATGACATTTGTTGAATTAATCCTCCTGTGATGCAATGGCCCCACCATCACACACACAAGCTGACTGTTGTGAGATTAGATCTAGCTACACAACGCAGAGGGCACAGTACTTAATACAAGTGCCACTGCAAAAGTCTGACTTTTATAGGGTGAGAAGGCACTTTATAGAGGATGACATCAGCGCTGTTTTGGAATACCTACTGAAATAATCTTTCATACCTAGTACATACAAGACATGCTTCAAGAAAAATCATAAGTTAATTGGGTGTACAATGCTGTGTAAGGCAAACGCTCATGGCATTTTGCAATAACGCTTGAAATGCCTTTTAAAGTCACATACTACAGTTGCTCACTGCCAAACTTTGCACAAATGCTGAGGACTACAACTGTTATAACAGAATGGGGTTAGATGGATACATAGGCAACACATTCAACAAGAAAAACACTTACAAAAACAGGCAATAAGAGTTTCACCTAGTGTTGGATTCCAAACCATTGTCAAGATGAAAAGTTAAGTTTAGAAACTTCATTATTATCTCTACACCCTACCAAGGAAATCCTACTTCACATATGTCAAAATGACACCTTTAAAGGGACAGTGATAACCTACTCAGCCAATGGAAGATGTAGGTTTTATTCTTCAGCGAAGTAATGGCAAATGGAAAATGCCATAACATGACATTTACATCCATCAGCCTAATGAATAGTCAACAATACAAAAGGGCAAGACACGAGGAGTGAAGACAAAGATAGATATACAGACACATATGAAAAGGTGGTGTTATGGGTCATTAATGCACATTTTTATGGTGTGTCCTCAGTATTCATCAGTCATGCGCTGTTTCAGTAAGTGATGGCTCTGGGGATCAGGAAGATGTAGGAGAGGCAAAACCTTATAAAGACATAAGTAGAATAAGGGTAGTTTACTTAGTCTTCCTAATGGTCATGGATGTGGTGGCAAATGCTTAACTGGATAAATGTAACATATGTGTCATGAAACATATCATAGAAGTACAACATCACAGTAAGAAATACTATGACATACATCTGGAATCAAACCCTTGATGATATGGTCAAAATGAATCTTCAGACAACAGATTTATGCGAGCACTCTACAATGGATGTTATACTTAGCAACATCCAATAATCAAGCAACTGTTAAAGTAATGGTTGCCAATGACTTCCTTTACTCTTTATTCTGAAAATGCAGCTTATTTAAGCACCTTTGCACAAGGGAATAGACTACTGCAGGTGATGGCAACAACTGACCAGGTTTTGCCATATGGCATGAAAAGCCATTCACAGTGATCTGCATTGCTGCATGATGCTAAACTCAGTGCAAAGGCTGAGAACAGGAACTGAAGGCTTTCTTATGGGCCATTTCTGGCTGTATGTGTTGTATGTGATTCTATTTTTTCACTAGATTAAATGTGTGAAAATGTGGTTCACAGGAAAGTGATGAAATGTGGGGCAAGCAGACGGGAGGACACAGGGGAAAGAACAGAGGAATTTGCAGTAAGGTAGTGGGAGAGAACCATAGCTATCCACTTCATTACAGCATAAATTTAGAAGTGTAGCCAGAATTTGCTGAATTTGGACTGTCACCATGCCAAGGGTAGGTGACAACAACAGAAACATGTTGTAGAGTCAATTGTATCAAATCAAGTGTGTCAACAAAATACATCGGTGAAATGGAGAGCTATGTATGGGTCATTATTTTTTTGTGGGATGGATGCCAATTTTTTTACATTTTTTACTTCCAAATGGAGAGGAATGTTGGGAAAGATGTTTAGGAATGTGAATGTCAGGTAGGAAGGTTAGGTGAGGAAGCAGGTGCAGACATACAGATAACAAGACAGATAAGGATGGCAATGAACACAAAATGTTGGAGGACACCATGACTGGAGATAGGGGACATCAGAGGTGGATCCACACCAAGCTTGAGAACAGTGAAAGTCTAGTCCTCACCCTCAGAACTGTCATGACTGTCTCCTTTCTCAGTTTCCTGTTTCAGTGCTCAAATCATCTTGGCAATGTGATGAAGCACCTTTTCAACACGACTGATTCGGACACCAAGGCCTTTTTTCATTATACCCTCCACCAGCCCTGTCAACTCTTAATGGGTGACAAAATCATCACCTTTACTAATACTACTCCTGGAGGGTACCAGTACACCAGCTGCCATGCAGAGCCATATGATGAGGATGGGGCAGGGGTTGTGGAAGTAGAGCTGACAGCTTGGGAGCTTGAAGTATCGGTGCTGCAACTTGTGGAGGGATGCTTTGCTGATCAGCAGTGGCTGGTCTACCTTTCTGTGCTGCATGTCAGTTTTTGTAAGCAGAAAGGTATGACAACAGAATATTTTTAAGCCACATAGAATAATCCCCCCCCAAAAAAATTGAGAAAAGGGATGGGTTGAGTCAATAAAGAGAGAGAATTGGATCCATGGCATATCACATGACGATATAATTTCAAAAAAGAAATAGTTATGATTATTCAGTCTGCACACCTTTGGCACATTCAGGTATGACGGGAAGGTCTTACTCTGCTGTACCATTAATCAACTGCATTGATATGATATCATAATAGGTTCATAGGTTGGTACTGAGCTATCTGCCCGAAGGCATATATTAGCCCAGCCATGTTGTGCGGTATTCACTGCCCCTTTAGTAGTTCCCTAGACCCCTGTACTAGCAGCTAGTACCCTTGGCCCCTATCTAGTAGTGCTGTTGGTGTAATCCCCGGTGTGAACTTTCTGTTACCCATCCACTCAAGGTTCCTCTTGAAGAGTGACAGTGAGGGGCTCTGCCTTATGTAGATCGGGACCTTGTTCCATAGTAAGGGAAGTCTCTGCGAAGGGAATCTATCCCTCCAGCATGTTCTATTCATTGTTGTGTTCAGGTTTATATCCCTAGAGCGTGTAGCTCGAGCAGATTTGGTTTTGCTAAGATGGAGCATGTTCAACAATTCTGGGTTGGACATGGCTCTGTACGTTAGATAGAGATCGCCTCTGAGAAAGCGGTATGCAACAGAGAACAGTCTTAGCTTTTTCAATCGTGCTGCATAGGGCAACTGTTTGAGGCCAGTAATTCTCTTGGTTAGGTACCTCTGTGGTCTCTCCAGCTGCTGGAGATGTCTAGCCAGGTACATTCCAATTGGTGCATTGTACTCAATAATGGGTCTGATGAGGGAAGAGTAGAGGGGCACCATTACATCCTTAGATCTTGATGCAAACCCTTTCATGATCAGATGGGTCACATAGAAGGATTTTCTAACCACTTTAGCAACATGGTTATCAAATGAAAGCTGGCTATCTACTTGGGTCCCTAGATCCCTTATTTCTTCTTCAGATTTCAGGGGATTACCTCCTATGTTGTAGTTTACGGGTACTCTGTTTTTTCCAAAGGGGATTACTACTCATTTTTTTGCATTTATCTTGAGACCATGGCTTTGACACCATGCATCAGTCTCATTTAGGCCCTTCTGGAGGATCTCCATGTCGGCCGGAGACACTATTATAGCACCTAGTCTGCAGTCGCCCACAAGCTTAGTCAGCCACAGCCCTTCCGTGCATGCCTGTACTTCTGAGAAGTATATGCCAAACAGGAGGGGCCCCAGGACAGAGCCCTGAGGCACACCACTCGTTACTGGTCTGGATTCAGACATAGATCCCGCTACTCTTACTTTATGGGATCTGTCTGAGAGCCAGTTTGCGATCCATCCTGTGACGTAAGGGTTTATGCCCAGGCTGGTGAGCTTATCAATAATACCCGAATGGGGAATGGTGTCAAATGCTTTAGCAAGGTCAAGGTAAGCCGTGTGTACCTCCTTTCCCTTATCTATAGCCTAAGTAACTGTCTCAAAGAAATCCACCAGGTTCAGGAGGCATGATCTGCCCTTGACGAAGCCGAACTGTGTGGGGTCCAGCGACTGGAGGTTCCCAATCTCTCCATTTATGAGTTCCATAATGATTCACTCCATAGCCTTACAGATCAGACTGGTCAGGCTTATTGGTCGGTAGTTCCCAGGGTCATTTGTGGCCCCACCCTTATGTAGCAGGACCACCGTTGCCATACACCATTCTCTGGGCACATATCCTGTGGAGAGGCTGAGACTGAACAGGGTATTAAGATGCGGGGTTAATTCCTTTTGGAGCTCGCGTATGACACAGCCTGGGACAACATCTGGTCCCATGGAGGCAGTGTTTTTAGCTTTAAATAGAGCCTTGTTAACCAACGTATCAGTAATAATTGGACTTACACAATCCCCTGGAATGGTAATAGGCCCTGTAGGTGGTGGTGGGGGGGAGAAATTTTCATTGAACCTGTCAGTCAAGATGTTGGCAATGTCAGAAGGGTCAGTGTATTTTGTTCCATTTTGTACTAGCTCAGAACAGACCTCAGCGTTGCCATTTAGGTTTTTGACATAGCCATAGAAGGCCTTATGGTTATCCTTGGCATCCTTGGCAACTTTCTTTTCAAAATTAGCTTTAGGTGACTTGATGAGGGCCCTCAATTTCTTACTAATGTTGATCAGGGATGATTTTTCTACTTGAGATTTGGCCTTTTTTTTGTAGAAGTCTCCTCCTTTTATTGTAAAGTTTGCTTATGGCCGGGTTCCACCAGACTGGTTTCTTCTTGCTTGAGGAAGGAGTCTTGGTTTTATCTGGGATAGCATGGTCCATGCAATCCTGAAGGTGCATATAGAGTGCCTTGGTGTAGGATTCCGCATCCTGGATATCATTATCCTTCTGCAAGGGAATAGTGAAGCTTTCCACTTCAGATGCAAGTAGTTTGAAGTTTGCTTTGGAAAGGTTTTTGACTATGTTTTTTTTGACTGGGGGAGGTGGAGGGGTGAGGATGTCCAGGGTTATCAGTTTGTGGTCAGATATGACCAAGGAGGGAGTGATAATGGGTGTGGTACAGTGGGCGCCCATATTTGTGATGATTAAATCCAATATGTTGTCCCCTCTAATGGGGGAACATACTAGTTGTTCAAGGGCATTTGAATTTATAAATTCTATGAATCGCTGAGCATAGGAGTTGGAACATTGGTAGTTCGCCCAGTCTATACCAGGGTAGTTGAAATCACCCAAGACTATGGTGTTGGGTGGGACCTTTATATTTTCCAATGTCTCAAGGAATGCAGAGTGAGCATCTTGGTAGGTGATCTATAACCGGCTACGACTTGAAATGTGGTTTTGCCTGCTGATAGTTGTGCATGGATGATCTCTGGGGCATTATGCTGAGCTACTAACCTGGAGATATGGGTATCCTTGACGAATATGGATACACCTCCGCCGTTTGTACTGTGATCCGGTAACTGAGGCTGGAAGGTATGATATGAATTGTAACCTGGCAGTGCTGGGGTGCTCTCTTGAGTCTTGAACCAGGTTTCCGTCACTGCACACACATTGATTTTCTTCAAGCTAAGGAGAGCCTCAAGTGTGTGCATTTTGAGGTTGAGACTTCTGGCGTTGAGTAGCATTACCCTTAGGTTTTGGTTACCTGTGCTGGTTACGGTGGTTGGTTTGTCCTTTGAGCCTTGCCTAAAAAAGGCACTATGGAGACAGCAAGAGCCTTGGCCAGTATTCGAAAACCTAGGTGTGACAGGTGCAGCTCATCTCTGGCAAAACAGCAAGGCTTGTCTATCATGTCATCCCAGGCAGACAGACACTGGACCCCCTTAGAATGACACCAGAAGCTTAGCCAATTGTTGAAATTGATCATTTTGTCTTTGTATTGTGGTATCATTCTAGGTGAAAGTAGTATGCTACTCAAGGTCAGGGTCATACCAGCTTGGGCTACATGATCAGAGAGCTCCTCAATGTCTCTTTTCATGTAGTCCAGGGAGGTACGTCTTAGATCATTCACACCAACATGTACAATGACAGCGTCATACTTGTACTTGTTCTGGAGTGACCTAAGTGCTTGTGTTATGTGACAGATCCGAGCACCCGACAGGCAGCTGACAGTAACCTTCTCCTTGTTCAGCCTGGTGAGTGGAACATCCGTGTGCTTTACTATAGTGTCTCCTATTACTAGTGTGTTAGGTATGGTGTTTTGCCTTAAGGGCTGTTGTGAGGCACACTGCTGAGGTGAATTATGTGTTTTCTGGCTTGTGTTTGGGGGTGCAGGTTGCTTGCTTGTCTGCTTTGGAGGGCACTGTTTCTTTTTCAGATTGGTACCTAGTGCCTCCGAATATGTTTTTGTGTATTTATGCGTATGTTTTGCCGGTTCTTGTTTTGTAGATCCATGTGTGACAGGTGGTGTGATGCAAGTGTGTCCCTTATCCTCTTGACTGTCTGTTACAGTCATGGGTTGAGAGCGCTTAGCCTCCAGTCTGGCTGTGTATTTGCATCTCTCACAAGTGTTTGTGTCTAGAGGTAAGAGGAGAGGGTTGTCTGTATACATGAGGCAGTTGTGACATTGCCTCAGGATTCCCAATTCCACCAGATGAACTGGAGAGTACACCTGAAGCTGACCTCTGGACATGCTTTGAAGAGTAAATTGAACTTAAGTCCTGTGGACGATCGGGGGTCTTATGCTATATTATAATAGTGCTGTCTAGGAAATTTGGAGAATAATAGTGCTGTCTAGGAGATTAGGACAAGTGCTGATTTCTGTTTTGCAAGTGCTGCAATAGGAGCAGCTGATCTGAAGCACTTGAGTTGAGGCTTGCCTAGTTCTAAGGGAAAATTTACAGCGCAGACTTTGTGGGGCCGGGAATAGTATACCCCAACTAACTGGTGCTGCCCGACGCTGCTCTGTGCGCAACACCGCACAAAAAGAGAGTTGCAGGGTTTTTCCTCTAGATAAGTAAGGAAAGTGAGTACAAGAGCTGTTTTTCTCTAAGCAAGTGAGAAAAGTAAGTACAAAAACTGTTTTCCTCTAGGTAATGAGGAAGATAGAGTGCTATAGTAATTAGCAGCTTATTTAGTGCTTACAAGTTCTGAACAAGTGCTGAGCATGAACAAGCAAATTTAAGTGCTAAAACTAAGAATCTGTATGACTGCATCTGCACTAGATGAGTTACAGGACAGAAACAAGTGCAAATACAGGCCTTCAAATCAGAAAGTTGAGAGAGACGGAAGAGATTGCCCAAACGGCCAACAACTACAAATTCTGGGCCAGAACCACTACTTATGTGGCAGACAGGTTACCTAGTGTTTACCACTCCCACTGATAAGCTAGAAGGCTTCCCTCCAACACAGAAAGGCCTGGGGGACTCAGAAGCTTACATACAGTCCTGGATACAGCAAATCTGTATCTGGAACACTAGTTACAGAAAAGGTAGAAAACAGGCTTACAGTTTTTTTTTTTTTACAGAAAAGTAGCAAAAACAGTAGTAAAAAACAATTCACATGCAGTGCAAGCCAGCACACTTGAGTATGTAGCAATATTAGACCAAACACAGTTTAAAAAATGCAATCAAATTAAAAAGGACTAAAAGCAAGTGCAGAAAGAGTTTATTAGGTAGAATGTGGTAAAGAGATGGGACGGGGGAGTGTCCCAGATCAAATCTACAGTGGGGTGGGCAACTGCAAAAGCCACCAAATTTAAACTACAAACCAAAAATAGGGAGGGTGGGCAGGACAAAACAGTTTCAACAGAGATCTAAGCAAAAACTAACAGTACAAACTTTAAAACCAAAAAAATATTCTCAGTTCTGTATATTTGCCAATCAGTCTCTCAGAACAGTGAGACAACAGTTTCAACACAGATCTAAGCAACAATTAAACTCTATAACCAAAAAAATATATACTCAACTCTGTATAATTGCAGATAATATGTAAGGCAGTCTCTCAGAATACAGGTTCCAGCAATTTGAATGCATTTAAATACAACTATTTATTAAATTATTGTCATACTGCATACAATTATATTAGTTATTATGCTTAGAGTAAGACTTGATGCATACGTACCCCTAAGGTGAGTTAACCTCTCTTGGTGCGCCTCACAGTTTGCTGCAATGTCTTCGGCACCTATAAAACACAAAAGAGGAGAAGAGACATGAAAGCATGAAAATACAACAGTATAAAACGGCTCAAAAAAAGTAAAATAATCACTTTATTTGAACAAAAATACAACTGCTAAGCACTTTTGTTCAGAAACAGAACTTCATTAGACCAAACTGCAAAATCAAATCAATCAAGTTTAAATACTTTAAAAAAACAACATGACCGAATTAACTTAATGCTTTAACCCTTTCCTTTTCAATACAACTTTGAAATTCTCCCTATCATTAATGCCTGGAAACACACAGGCATTCAGCCTCACTTGCCAGCAATACTCCTTCCAGTGAAGCTCACTTTCAGCATCCCACCTCATATCAAAATGATTTACTTGTTCTATTACAACAAATTTATAAAAACATTTTTCATTAGCATGACAGAAAGCAACATGTTTGGCCAACACATTTGTAAAATCCTGCTTCCCCACAGCCCTTAAATGCTTGTAAATTCTAAAGAAAAAAATATCTGGTGGTTCGACCTATATATAAAGCAGGGCATAACCCACACAACACTATATACACAACATATTTTGATCTGCAATTAAATCTCCCTAAAATATTTATTTTAAATTTTCTAACTGGTACCATAACTGTAATACCCTCCAAGATATGATCACAGTAACTACAACTATTACACTTATACATTCCTTTAGGGAAACTATCACCCAAACCTGTTATTTTTCCTTTGTAAAAATACTCCTTTAGACATGTCCCCTTTTTGTCACAAAAATCACTCTCTCCTATTATTTTATTCAGTTCTGGAAAATTCATCAAGAACTTCCGATTATTCTTAACTATGTTCTTAATACTTATTTCATCTACCAAATTATTGAGCAAACAAACCAAAGAAAAATCTTTGTTGTTTCTGGTATTATTACCTCCCATATCATCTGCATTTGACTGGCAAAAGTAGCATCCATACTACTGCTATCAATAACATTGCCCACTTTCACCGACTCTCTTAGAGATAATGTCATCCATTATCTCTTCAACCATCGTAGAGGGATACCCCCTTGCACAAAACCTATCTTTCAAAACTTCACATTCCATCCTAAAATATTGAGCTTCATCAGTCAACCTGCTCATCTTGCCAAACTGACTCATAACAATATTCTTTTTCAACTACACACTGTGCATATTATAGTGCAGGTAACTATTACTTTGTACTGATTTTTTATAAATTTTAGTATTCAATCTTCCTGCTTTTTTATAAACCACCAAATCTAAATAATTAATACTTTCTTTATTCAAACAAAAAATAAATTTCAAAAACTCAGGCACTGAATTCAAATACTGTATAACAACTCTAAATCTGACATCAAAGCATAATGAATAACAGTCTTGGCTGGGTGCTGTATTCTATATCACGTAATACAGATGGGTCAGTGTGCTTACACAACTGAGGGATGTCAGCAGTTCTAAGCTCTTTCTCCCATCAGCCAAGGAAGTCCTTCTTGCACTACTTCAGGTCACTGTTGTGGTGATAATAATTCTCCCCAGTGTGTGGGACGCCTGTTGCACTGGAGACAGCCTTGGCTAATCTGTTGCAAGCCTCAGTCTTATACTGAGACCTAGTATAGTACCCCTGCAGCAGCCTTCAGCTGCAGCACTTCACAAGGAGTGCCACAAAAACCCTGGACTCCTCAACACCCCATCTCTTTGCTCTAAATTTAGCACCATCATATCTTGCACTAACCGTGCCTGCAGAAGTCAAGCAACAACTCTAAGTATAAATTACAATCTTGCATTTATCGGCTACTGTGCAAACATGCACAGCTATGCCAACTGCATTTGTGTGATGGGATGCATAGAGAGGCATTTGCAGACAGGAAGAAGAGAAGAGATTTGGCATGTGTGAAGCTATACCTATTCACTCTTTTTCTGATGCTCAACACTGACAGGCTCAATGGCTTTGATTGTTAACCTTAGTGTTTTGGAGGTTAAATAGGATGACTTGGCACATACCTTTCTGGAATTACATACTGTAAAAAGTTAGCTGACCAATGTGGGAATCAAACCTGAGGGAGGAATAATGCATACATTTCAATCAAGGTGATTGTTTATTAGTGCTACAAGAGAACATCCTTTCAGCCAGATTTGTTACAGATATACTGCATTCCATATGAAGAGAGGTATGTCAGATAAGCCTGTATGTGTGTGACTTAAGAAGGTTTTGTGAAATGCATTCCTCTAAAAGAGTTTAATACTGTTTTGAATGTATGTCAGATGGATGGACTTTCACAAGCTGGTTAATACAGGTTAGGGTATGATACATACATACATTGCTACACATACAGTCTTAAACACAGAGTTGAGTTATTTGAGGAGAGAAGATGATTTTCACTTAAGTATTTGCCATCACAGAGATGCAAGTCCAATTTTAATTAAATTATAATTATACTGCTTAACTGTATCAACTGTGTTTCATAACTAAATCATTAACACAATACGCTACTTTTATTTGTCAAAGCATTAATAAGACATTTCTTGAAATAAACATAATTATGATAACCTTTTGTATGTTGTGCTACCATCCTAATCAAAGCATTGCTAGAAATTGCATTCTGACACCCTCTGTAAACACAAGTGTTAGGTGGATTTAAACCCTAGATCACCTGTGTTCTGTCACTAGTCAGTGGACTTATACCTAGTCAGTGCACTTATACTGCCACAAAGGCAGTACAACCGTGGATGTTCTCCACCCAGTACTATTCAGAGTGCTGACATCCATGCACTGCCATTAAGCATATTTGCTCTACAAAAGGCTGCCCAAATAAAATGCTTCACTTTTTTCTTTAAGCAGGTAACATTGACTGCGCACCACTCAGCAGCAGGCAGTGCACAACCAAGAGATGGGAAATAGTAAATGATGTTCTAATGAAAGTATCACACATCTGCTGCATTCCCTTCACACTGTCTGGATTTGAACCCCAGAGAAATTCTGTTAAGGGGCCAAAGTCACTGTATTTATAGCTTCTGCCACAGAATCAGATATATAGCATGTGCACATCACTCACACATTAGAAATACTGCACATTTTCACCAAAATTGCACAAATGGAGGTAACAGAAATGAAAATTTTCACTCGTTCCTTTCCTTGTGAGCCCTGATTTTGCTTTGTTAAGCACTGCTGAAATTACACAGGCAAAAAAACATATATAACAATTTATATTCCGCATACCTTGGGCAGTGAGCTATTGGTCACTGCTTCAAAACACTGCCATACAAGTGTGCGCTCTACCAAAACACAGATAAATGAAGAACACAAAAAGTGAAAAGGAATAACAGACAATTATCAGTAGTAACAAATATTGGGGAATAACAATGAAAAAGCAGGACTGTGAAGTTTCCCATATATGTGTGCGGTACAACCTGATCATATGCTCAGAAAATATGTATTAACTCTGTCAGACAGAACCCTCAATTCATTGCAATAACAACACACACTCAGTGCCCCCAGGACAGTGTCAGGTGGGGAGATTGAGAGGGGCAGTACACCTGTCAAAGAGTAATGCTGGCGTCCTAAGGTGAGCACAAGGAGGACAAAG
Source organism: Protopterus annectens (assembly GCF_019279795.1). Lineage (NCBI taxonomy): Eukaryota > Metazoa > Chordata > Ceratodontiformes > Protopteridae > Protopterus > Protopterus annectens. The sequence goes on along the minus strand of NC_056735.1, from coordinate 1,713,170,236 downwards.
ATCTCCCATGGAGCAAATGGCAAAAGCTCACTTGATCTTGATTTTCAGTATGAATACAGACCACAAAAGTGGGACCTCAACGATCTTTCTGGCTTTTTGGGTTTTAAGCAGGAGGTGTCAAAAAAGTTATCACAGAGATAAATGGCTTGTGGCAGCCAAGCATTCATAGCAATGTCACTTTTTGATCCTTCAATGTTGGCTTCGGCTCTTCCTACCATTGTAAAGCAGAATTCACCAAGCATTGGATTGTTCGCCCACTAATAAAGAAAGTGAGCTGGGATTAGTCCATCACAAGACAGGCTAGTTTTACCCCACTGATGGTGTGTTGTTCCGATAGCAATCCTGCTCAGTATGAGAGGAACCGCAGATTCAGACATTTGGTGTATGTGCTTGGCTGAGGAGTCAGTGGAGTGAAACTACCATGTGTGGGATTGACATGCCTTCTTTGGGCCTTGTCGTCTTCCATCTGACTGGGAAAGGCCTTCGGATCCACGGGTGGTGAGGCGCATCCATTGGAGGCTGGCTGCCAACCCACAACAACTGTCGCCATGCCCCCTGGTCCTGTTTTTGTCCCCACTATTGATCAATCTGGCCAACCACCTCCAGCTGGCAGAGGACCCTGTGGCATGACTCTCCGTGTCACAGTGCATGGGTCAAACTTTTCAATTTCCCCACCTGGGGAGACAGGCAAAGGTCAGGGCATGGACAGCATTCTGTGCCACACTAAGTAAGTTGAGGTGAGAATGATAAGCCCAGACCAAGGCAAAGGGATCCTGTCATGCACTGGTGTGTTCTGCTCCATGGCCATCATGAGTGCAAGATGTCTGCTTTCTCCTCAGCTCTAGCTCCACACCAGCCCATGTCCCTCCAGAGTTGCAGTTGCTAGACTATGACCAAAACTTGGGGTGCCCCCTCTGTTGGGAGAGGGATCTCCCCCCATCAATGGAGGGGCAGGCACCAATCCCTCCTTCACCTGCCCACCGAGCTGCTCCTATCTGGTTGATCCTGCCAGTAGCATATGCTTGTCTCAAACATTAAGCCATGCAAGCCTCAGTGCACAAAGATGCTACAGTGAAACTGCAAATGGCTCATTAAATCAGTTATGGTTCCTTTGAGTGCTCCACAGTTACTTGGATATTCATGGTAATTCTAAAGCTAATACATGCTAACAAGTGCTGACCTCTGGGGATGCGTGCATTTATCAGACCAAAACCAGTCTGGGTCTCAGCATGGCAGCTTTGGTGACTCTAGATAAACACGGGCTGATTGTTTGCTCTCATGGTGGTAAGGCAACATTCAAATGTCTGCCCTATCATCTTCGATGGTACTATCTGTGGCTACCATGGTGACCATGGGTAACAGGGAATCAAAGTTTAATACTGGAGAGGGAGCCTGAGAAATGGCTACCACATCCAAGGAAGGCAGTACATGTGCAAATTACCCACTCCCGATTCATGGAGGTAGTGACGAAAAATAACAATACAGGACTCTTTTGAGGCACTGTAATTGGAATGGGTACACTTTAAATCCTTTAAAAAAGATAATTTTGGAGGACAAGTCTGGTGCCAGCAGCCATGGTAATTCCAGCCCCAATAGCATATATTAAAGTTGCTGCAGTTAAGAAGCTCATAGATGGATCTTGGGATTGGACTGGCAGTCTGCCGCGAGGTGCGATACCTCCTGTCCCAGGACCTGCCTCTCAGCACTCCCTTGATGCTCTTAACTGAGTGTTCTGGCAGTCCAAAGTGTTTACTTTGAAATAAATTGGGGTGTTCAAAGCAGTCTGATCACCTGAATACTTCAGCTGGGAATATTGGAATAGGACTCCAGTTCTATTTTGTTGGTTTTCGGTACTGGGGCCATGATTAAGAGGGACAGACAGGGGCATTCGGTAATAAGAGATAGGCAAGAGCTGTTCCGAAGGGACAGGCGATGGCCCCTGTTGCCCTCGTCCAATCAAAATGGAGTCAGGTTCAGCTCCTTGAATCCAGAATGGTGGAGACAGGTGTCTCACAGCATGCAGTGCGGTAATGCAAATGATCCCAGAGAAGCTGGTGGTGGCCCCTGGGAGAGTTCTCTTTTCTTTGCAAGGGAAAGGGTGCCCTGGAATGGGTTTACCTCAAGAGAGGGGCCCACAGCCTGGATAGCATCATGGTTCTGGTGGCATCGTGTGAGGTCTTGCCAGCCCCTGAAAATCCAGGGGAGATAGTGGAAGTCTCGTGCTGAGCTGTACCCATATCTGTAGCAGGTCTCCAAGGTGAACAGCCTCAGGCATGTTAGAACAATTTAGGTAAGGGAAGCTGGTAACCAGATCTGTAACTTCGGGATAAGGATTGGCTCTAAGGCCTGCGTCAGTCAGGTTCAATTGTGAAGTTCGACTGGGAGTGCACCCAGCTAGATGAGGAGTTGCTGCCTCGCCACCCCCCAGGAAGACAGGGGGAACAGCAGCAGTGGCTCTCAATGTGCACTGGGCCCTTCCTGTGAATCACCCCAGCTGTGATGTGCACCAGTACCAACCAGTACCTTGCATCATTCAGCAGCTAGCAGCTGAGTTAGAGCTGGTGGGGATCAGGGAATCCAACTGTTTAATTAAAACAAAGCATCGCAAAGGCCTGAGACAGGTGTTGATGCAATGTAATTTCTGCCCACTGCTCTGAATGTCAAAGTGAAGAAATTCAATGAAGTGTGGGTAAACAGTGGGAGTAACTATGACTGTCTTAATGTAGCCAAATGCCTCATCATCTAATTAGTGACACGTATGAATGGATGAATGAGTTTCCCATTGTTCCTACCAACTATCTAGCAAATCCACAGCCAAGGGAATGGACTTGACAGAATCAGCGGGGAAAGAAGATCCTGCTGAGCTTGATTCTAGTCTGGCACTGTGAAGGGACATGAGAGGTGTAGAATAAGTGGGGGGCCTCAGCCATCAGTGAAATACCATTAATCTTACGATTTTTCACTTACCTCCAGGTGAGGTGTGGGGGGGGGTCTCGCTTCTGGCTCCAAGCACCTGGGAGTCTGGGTGCAACCTTCTCCAGGCACAGTGTCAGGTGTGAAATTTGACTGGAGCAGTACACCTGTCAAACAGTAATGCAGGTGTTCTAAGGTGAGCTCAGGGAAGACAGAAACCTCCAGTGGAGCAGAAGGGCAAAAGCTTGCTTGATCTTGATTTTCAGTATGAATACAGACTCTGAAATTGTGGCCTCACGATCACTCTGTTTTTTTGGGGGTTTTAAGTAGGAGGTGTCAGAAATGTTACCACAGGAATAACTAGCTTGTGGCAGCCAAGTGTTCATAGTTACGTTGTTTTTTGATCCTTCAATGTCAGCTCTTACTATCATTATGAAGCAGAATTCACCAAGCATTTGGAATGTTCACCCACTAATAGGGAACATGAACTGGGTTTATATTGTCTTGAGACAGGTTAATTTTACTCTACTGATGAAGTGTTGTTGCAGTAGTAATCCTGCTCAGTATGAATGGAACCACAGGTTCAAACATTTGGTGCATTTGCTTGGCTGAGGAGCCAATGTTGTGAAGCTAACATCTGTGGGATTATCACTGAATGCCTCTAAGTCAGAATCCCATCTAAACATAATGATACCACAGCACTGTGGATCTCCAGCTGGCCAGGGACAGCTAGGTGCAAGGTCAATGAGGAGCGCTGCTTGTCACTGAGTCAGAACAAGGATGGAAGGGGACTACCTCTCTCCAACAGTGGACTGCATGTTCGTGGGGAATCGGGTGCCAAATCATTCGTAGATAACCTGATTCTGGGTGTTTTGTATCCCTCATTGCCATCAGTATAGGACCTGAAAAAAGTCACTTTCTTATTTGCTTGAACATGTCTTGATCAATGTGATATGCTGACAAATACTTTACACTAATAATAGTCCACACCATATTAATGTCAGGTTTCCAACACTGCCAGCTAATTCTTGTCTTTATTTTCTGAGCATCTTCCCCTCCTGTCAACTTAACTGCAGAAATACAATGTCATGGCAATTTATTTGCAGCTTTGTTTCAATGTCTAATATAGATGATCAGTATTTCAGACAGAGTTTAAGCAGAGTATGGACAGTGTGCTGTTACTACAAGGATATCAGTCTTGTTGAGGTTTGCTTACACTTTTCATTTTTAACTCTACTCTGCGTGATACAAACACTTCAGAGACAAGAGTCACTTCAGTATTGATTGTTGTTGCAGTCAGAGGAATCAGCAACACTTAAAAACCATTAGCAGATAGCAATTTTAATTAGTCCTCCCTGCGGTCTTAGGATATGTGCATGCAATCATGTAGCTACTTATGTCATGTTTACATCCCCTACACCAAGTGATTTTTGAGGTGTATTCAGGAATGCTAATGATTTCATACCTGATTTGCATCCTCACAATGCTCATAGGGCTGAATGTACACTATATAAAGGTAATGGTGTAGCTATGGAAGTGGAAGGAGTGCAGACTGATTGGCTAGAGACAGACCATTATGGCTAGTTACTTTGAGAAGACCGTTCTACAAATTACTGCACTATTTTATAAGGTATATTTGTCCTCTTCATAAACTGGTTTCATTTTCAAATGTTGAATGTATTTCAATATACAATAAAAAACAGTATTTTGATATGTATGCAATTTCAAAATTTCACTACTGGTATACTATATACATGTGTTAGTTCTTGCTGTGCTTTCCAAGTTAGCATGGTTAAAGCACAGCATTATGTTATCATTTGTTTTTGGAATTTCATCAGGTACAGCAGACAACTGCAATGTGTTTATCATCCACTTCAACAGGCTGTGCATGTGTGTAGCTAATGGAGGTGTTAGGCTTCTCAGGTGGCCCCAGGTGTACAACCAAGTTTGGATCATTTCTACTCACTATTTCTCTCCTGTTTTTGTTTATTGATTATTATTGCAGGAGACATTTACAGTGGCAGTGTAGATTTTATACCACCTAATGTCAGAGTATTGCTAGCCTCTGATAATGATGGTGATGATGCAGACACACAGTCAGGGGCAGAGGTTCAGTCTCACATCCACTGGTCTTATTTTGGACACAGTCAGTATGCCTATGCATACCCATTCCTCTCAAGCCTCAGATATAGGACAGGTTAAGTGTGACATGGTTAATCTGGGTAATGTGGTTACTCTAGCTGTAGAGCTGATTTAGTCTGCCCGTAGTCTGCACCACACAGGTGGGTTGCTAGAGGTGTTTTTCGAGGATGCCTATTATCCAGCCTCGTCCTGATGCTGTTGTGTCATTACATGCCACAATACATACATATAGAGTCATCATAGAGGCACAGGCACATTCCTCAAGGGCCATGGAAGACATTGTGCTAATCCTATATATGGCACATTTTGACATGGGTGGCTGCTTCAAACATGTGGATGACTCATTAGTTAGGATGAGTAACACAATGGATTGGGCAGTGTCTGCAATGGAATGCTGAGGGAGGGAAAGCATCCATTTGTCCATACAGCTGCAACATCCTCTGGTGTTAGCCAACACAGCTGTGCAAATCCCACTCCTGTAGTGACACTACATCCACTGTTCCATCAGTGATTGAGGTGTCCACATCCACATGTGGTAGGCCAGGGAGTCACGATCCTGGACATAGTTGTGAAGAGCCCTCATCCAGTAGACGTAGCACCCCCACTTCAAACCGGGGGATGAGGAAGTGGCAGTGCAACTCCTGGCAGAGGCAGTTCATTTGGTCGGGAGCAACGACACTGAACTGACAACTCTACAATGCATGGCTCACACTTGTCTGACATGCCATGAAACAGTGCTAGCACAGAGCTTGATTGTGTTCGTGCAGACATACAAACATTTCAGAAAAACTGACCATACTGACTCACACAAATCCAACCTATAAAAATCTTAATGTTAATTAGTATATATCTCCTGCTAGTAGCCCTGAGATATTTCCTACTTCACTGAATGTTCTGTGCTTCTTACTCATATACACACACTTCTTTGGTGCAAGCCTTGGCCTACTGCCCCCCCCCCCCCACATACATATACACACACACACACACACACACACACATACACGCACTGTGCAAATAATGACTGTGCCATTCTCTTTGTTCATTTCGGTTTGTCTTAGGGTTGCATATATGTCTGATGCACAGAGTGGATAGCTAAGATAGTCTTTCTCAGTATGTTGATTATGCACATTTCATTTTGGAAGGCTTTTTTCATTTATTATTGTAATTCATGCATTCAAACCAGTGATCTTGCATTCCTGCTTATTGCTGTACTTGTGAAACTGTTGATGTAATTGTCCTGTTAACTGTTTTCTATACAGTGGATAAATGACTAACTTGATGCCAGTTATTTTCTACAATGCATACCTGTATATTGCAGATAGCATTCTTATAAGCTAAGAATGCCATTGGTGGACACCTTATACAGGTTCTGATTGAATACATTCATGACTGACAGTATGCAGGTAGTACACCCTCTTACACATTTGTTCATGCAATACAGGTTACACACTTACCTTGACATTGCTGCAATTACGAGTCATGTGCTTTGAGCCTGTCTCTGTCTGATACTATCCATACACAAACATTACACAGATAAGTAAAGTCTGTGTGTATCAGATGGCATACCTTTTAATATTTACATGTGCTAAGGTTGTTGTGTGTATTCTTTCACTGGTGAGTGTGTGTACTACCATTTCTCTCTTAATTGTTGAGTGTATGTGCTAATATTTGAGTCTTAGGTGGTGAGTGTGCATGCTATCCTTTGCCTCTTAGCCAAGGCAAGGACATATTGTACATGCGTACATCTGCTGGCTACCTCTGCAGCTGTATGTTCCCCCTTAGAATCCTTGTCTGTGTTGGCTGGAGGTGCTGGTCCTGCCTTTGGTCCTACAGTGTGGTCCTGGGCCTTGCTGTCCCTGCTGCAGCTGTTTCCTCAAGATGATATTGTGCAACATGGCATATATTATGAGACTTTCTGTGCAGGTACCTGGGTCTTACTGCAAGGTACCCCCTGATGTGTCTAGACAGCGGAACTGTGACTTACCATGCGAAACACATGCTCTATGATGTTCCTAGTTTCATTGTTGTATCCTTCTTCAGTGGGTGTGTGAGCATTTCTAATGGGTGTCATGAGTCACAGTTCCAGTGCATAACCTGCAACATCCAGTAGATGGCTGTGGAACATCACTCCTAGTGAACCTTGTGTAAAGCTGCAAGGTGTGCCATATGTGTGAGTCATGATAACTGTCTGGGTTGCCTGGGCAGACATTGAGGATGATCTCTCAAGCATTACAGACAACCTGTTAGTTGATTGAGTGGAACCCCTTCCTGTTAAGGTATGTCCTTCCCTGTTCACCAGATGGTACTTTTATTTTTATGTGAGTGCAGTGTATTGCTCTACTGTTTCAGTGTCATAGTCCATGACATGTTACACTGGCTCTGAACACCCTTCTCCTTGGACGAGGTTTATCATCATCAGCAGCAGCAGCGGCATAAATTTGAGGCTGCTACACATACTCATGCAAGAGAGCAGCAGCAGCACCTAACAGTGCTTTTTTTTCCCCCCTAAGTGTGACGGTGGCTGTATTCCAATAGGATTTGGTGTTCATGGCAAATGGCTATACCATTTTAATATGGTTACTTTATAGCTTCTTGAATGGGTACATCCGTGGTGATGCAGTGGTAGCATTGTTGCTTCATAGCAAGAGGTTCTCCCGTTCGATGCTTGGCTTGAGTGCGGGGAGTGGCTTCTGTGTGGAGTCTGCATGTCCTCCCCGCAGTTGGGTGGGTGTTCGAAAGACGTGTAAATGGGCGTGCCTTCGTTGAAGGTTGAACGTCGAGCTGGCACCTCGGCATTCGTGAAAATCTACTGCAAATCATTAGCGGACCGGAGTTCCGTTGCGGCGACCCCTAACCGGGAAAAGCCGAAAGACAACAATAACATAGCTCTGCCACAATGGATGTATTCATTTGCATGTAATTCAGCTGATTATGCTTTCATTAGCATACTCTGCTGTTTACCTTTGGTGACTTTACACAACATGTAGAGCCATTTAATGAATACAAAACTATGCTATCATGTGCACATACAGCAGCGCAGAAATTACACGTTCATGAATCCGGCCCAAAGTCACCATTGTAAAAAATCACTTGACTGGTAAAAGATGTTGGTTCTTGGAAAACACAGTAAATCCCATCCCCCAACATGAGAAAGAAAAGAACCTCAAAACTGCTTGCCTCCTAGATGAACATGGCCAGTGCCTTACTGCAAAATCAGTACTATTGGCCCTGTTCCTGAAGCAGATGTATAACTGGAAATTTCAGACTGGTACACCAGACTCCACATTGCATGACTCTTAATGCAAGCATGTGTCATAAAATAGTATAACATTTAAAATGGCATTTAGTGCCCTTGAAATTAGCAAAATGCTGCCCTTAGAGATCAAACTGTGTATCATTGTTTATATGGTGCATATTTAGTTACACCCATTTCATGAAAAAGAAAGCAATAGGAAATGTTATTAAAATAGCTGAACTAGCTCAGGGCAAAACACTTTGGGGTAGGTATTTCATGTTCCTAAGATACCTAGAAACCAGCAGTAAAAGGAAGCTATTAAAATTGTCCTTTAAATACTGTATGGGTTTTCTTTTTCTTGACTTGAATCTCTCTCTCTCTGTGTGTGTGTGTGTGTGTGTGTGTGTGTGTGTGTGTGTGTGTGTATGTGTGTATATATATATATATATATATATATATATAGATACATACAACAATCTCGATCGGCGATACTGAAATGCCGAATTCAGCACGCCGAGGCGCGAAGTGTGGAAATTACACTTAACCTAACTACTGCGAATCTGCAAATGTCACTCAAAATCTGTCATCGTGGTGGTCGTTGGTGGTGACATGTAGTGTGGATTTTGTGGATTTATCTGTGTTGTGTGTTTAGTGTTGTGTGTTGAGTTTTTTGTGTTTGTGTGTTTTTGTGTGTTTGTGTGTTTAGTGCGACCTGGGTGTAGGGTATAGGGTAGGGGGTGTGGCTTGGTGGGGCTGCTATTGCCCTTATAGGTGTGTTTGTGTGTGTTGTGTGTTTGTGTTGTTTAGGTGTGTTGTGATATTGGGTGTATGTGTGTGTGTGATGATGTGTGTGTGAAATGGTGTGTGTGTGTGGTATGCGTGGTGTGTATTTTATATTTCGATATGATTATATATATATATATATATATATATATATATATATATACTATATATACTATAAATATATATATATATATATATATATATATATATATATATATATATATATATATAGCATTTATTTTACTTACGTATCCATTTGGTAACCAGATAAGTAGACTTGTTCAAGGAAACCTCCTGCTATGACCTAGCCGATTACATTTTGCAAAAGCTCACTAGAGCAGTTATAAAGTTTTTCACAATAACACCCATGAGCAGAAATTAAGCAACAGCAAACAAATTATTTACAGAAATTAATAAGAGCATCAAAAGATGAATGTTATCATCCAAAGAACAGAGACAACAGAGAGAAAAATAAAATAATTTGGCATTTCTGCAAAGATTAACTATACACGATTTCACTATTACCACAATTGGAAGTTGTTACCAAACAAGAAATAGCTGTCTTATGAGTCCAGCAATCTAACCCGTGCATCAATGTATAAATCCATAACTGACCCAGATAAATATTTTCAGGTCTATAAATCAAGTCAGTACTGTCAACTATATTACTCACTGGCATATTTGTCAGGTCTTCAGATATTTACATACCACAACAGATTTTCTCAAGTTTACTCTGAACGTACAGGTGGACAGTGTTAATTATCTTGACATTTCTATTATTAAAAACAAAGGTCTGAAGCAGTTTGAATCCACAATTTACAGAAAACCTATATATTCAAATTATATACTGCATTTCAATAGCTGGCATCTTATTCAGCAAAAAAGTACCTGGTCAAGGGACAATATGTCAGGCTAGCCCGAAAGGTTTCAGATGACACTGGATTTCAGGAAGACTAAGAAATTGATTCTTATGTTGTTAAGGAAGGGGTATCCTGAGTTCTTTCTGAATGATATTCTTAAAAAGAGGTTAAAACAAAAATATCACTGGGCCATTTTATCCCACTACTGGAGGCTGCGGACATGGGGCAGGCCATTACTTCTAGAAGGGGGAATGATATGGATCAAAACAGGTCCCACAGAGCATTAATATCACCCTTCAACATCCACTTTTACAATATTCAATATATAGTTAATAAAATGGTACATTTTTTGCCACTGATCCAGAATTTATTGAGGTTGTGGGTGAAGACACCCTAATAGTTTATAAAAAGAATGTTTTCTTAAAAGATCTACTTGAAAGGATAAACCCCCTCTTGTTAATGGTAGGATGGTGAAGTGTGTTCACTGCTCACAATGTAAATATATCTTGGAAAGGTCCAGTTTTAGGTTGAAAAACTGTAATGAAATTAAGTAAAGACAAAAATATTAGTGTGATGGCAAAGGTGTTATTTACATAGCACAATGCCAATCTTGCAAGTGTTTTTACATAGGGAAAACCAAACAGATCTTGAGGTCCAGGATTTATCAGCATTGTTATGATATTCAAAAAAATGATGAAATAAATGTTCTTTAAACATCTTAAAAGTTATTGTACACATTCATTTAAATTGTTTGCTATTGATCATGTTAATTTGGGGCAATAGGGTGGAGCTTCTGATGATGTTCTTGAGTTTAATGAGCTAAAATGGCAACTGAATTGTAATGCCACTGTTTATCCAGGACTAAACTAAATGGTCTCTTTTAGTAGTGTTCTTAAGTTAAAAGCTGCCTATGCTATTTGAAACACTATCACAAAAATTTTTAACGGATATTTTATATGTATATATGTTGTTGTTGTTGCGTCTTTCGGCTTTTCCCGGTTAGGGGTCGCCACAACTCTGGTCCGCTAATGATTGGCAGTAGATTTTTTTTTACGTGCCGAGTTGCCAGCCCTGACACACAACCTTCAACGAAGGTACGCCCATTCACGCATGTCTCCACACAAAAGTCTTAATTTGCTAGGGCACCTTTAAATGTTTTAAGTGTTTTTAATTAGTTAATTGTTGAATCATTTTAATTGGATCCAGTGGTTTTGGGCAGGTATAAATGTTTTTTTACTGCTTGTGATATGTTATTCTGATAAAGTCCATTTAACCCGGATGAAAGCATTCAACGTGTGTTTAATAAAATGCATGGCATTTTCCGTGGACATCTTCTCCGTTTATTTTATTTGTTATTTAGTTATTTTTTGTTTTGGAACTTCCTAACACAAGGAATCTGGATAAAGCCTTAAATAATTGTGTGTGTGTGTGTGTGTGTGGGGGGGGGGGGGGGCAATGACCCAAAAATAGGGTCAGACTTTAAATATTGTTCTTATAAACTTAGAATGTTGCTAGAATGACAGGTTTTGTATTAGCTTGCTTTATTTCTGAAGGATATTTATTTATTGATATATTATTGATTTACTGACATTTAATTACCAGGAAAGTCTGAATGGTAGAAGCTCAGCAGAGGCCTGAGAAGAAAAGCTCCAAATTATTACAAAACATTTTAAGAACAATAATTTAACAATCTTCAAAAAATAAAACAAAAACTTCTGCAGTTTAAATAATTATAACAAATTAGACATAATACAAAAACATTGGTTAAGCATCGATGCAAGTTAGATGACAATCATTTAATATTTAGAGAAATTTTAGGTAGTTTGTAGATAAATTAAAGGTAACTTAGTCTGATAACACAAACTGCAGCATGAAGTAAGGGGAAAAACAGGCTTATGCTATATTTAGAGAGAAAGTCAGGGAAGATAATTTGATAGTAAGGAAATAAATGAAGAAGGGAGAGTAAGAAGATAAAAGGAATGGAAAAGTACTTGTTCATATTTAGAGATATAGTTCATCCTGGTTTTGATCAACAACACAGCCAGATTTTAGCTAGGAAGTATTTCAGAGCAGTTTTGAAAGAAGGGAGGAGGGTATAGATCTAATGGATAAAGGTAAGGAGTTCCAGGTCTTAGCGAGCTTCTATGAGTGCAGACAATGTCCAGCAGATTTGCTAGGTTTGTAGACAGACAGGAGTTTTTGGTCACTGGATTGCATTGACCGACTGGGAACATAATAGTGTAAATTTTTTTTTAGTGCTGGATAGGCACATGCATGCTGGGTAATTAGTTAATATTTTGTAATTTTGTTACATTTAGAGGTGTTATTTAATATTAGTGCAGCAGTTAATTTTATTTTTATAAAAGAAATTGCATTCAGTTTTATACAAGTTCAAAGTTTGATACAAATTCAACTGCTAATAGAAATAAAACACTATTATTCTGGTTATATTTTGTGTTGTTTAATATTTTGTCTGTTCTTTGATTTGTATTCTGAAAAGCTGGTATCCCACAGTTCCATTGGAGTGGGTAGGGCTGCATAATTGCGTATGCGAATGTTATATTAATCATTGTCCAGATTTTTGGCCAGTTGTACCTACTTTTCATGGGCCTTTGTCCAGATTTTTGATAATTCTAGGTTGAGAGGTATGGACTGACCTATGAAAGGATATGTGATCAAATGACAAGTAACTCTGGCTCAGAAGTGGAGATCAGGGAAAAGTAACATTGGCCGTCACCAGATGATGAATGCTGGAAGACGAGTTGCTTTTTTGTGTGTGTGTGTGTGTGTGTGTGTGTGTGTGTGTGTGTGTGTGTGTGTGTGTGTGTGTGTGTGTGTGTGTGTGTGTGTGTGTGTAAGCGGGTAGCATGACACAGCGAGGCTCACGGTGATACTCGTGTTTACTGGAAACTGTTTATGTCTCACATAACAAGAAGCAATCATGCACAAATACGTAGAAAGTTGAGAGTAGTAAAGTGTGTACTAAGATGATGCCATCATAAGAATGTTCAGAAAAACCACAGAAAAAGAATGACCAGTGCCAGGATGATAATCCACCCCAGAAAGATTCTCTCCCTCAAAGAGCAAAAGCAAGGACATTCCAAATTGATGACATAGTGAACTAGAGGAATGACAGGCCAGCCACCATCTCCACTGCTCTCACCCACGTGTCTTTTCAAGGAAATTTTGGAGAATAATAATGACGAATGAGTATAGAGAAAACACCACTATGACTAACAAACTCCCCCGGATTTACTATTCTTCTGTGCAGGACTAGCTTAGTCCTGCACGGAAGCGGCCGTTTAGGAGCAGGACAGCAGCGTGCCATGCATATTAATGAAGGTGCGCTGCCTGAGCTACCAATCTTACACGGAGTGTGTACGAGTGCAGAGGATGTGCCTGAGAGCAGAGCTCTCAGGATATACATGCCCCCGCAATGAAGAACAGCAGAAAGGCCAAAGGAATGAGTGAGACCACTCATAGGTGTCCACATTCCCCCACGTGTACAACAGCAATAGTAAATACATATAAAATAAACCCTTTTTTTTTACGAACCCGATTAAAGCTAGTTGTAGGTGAGCGGGTATTAACATCACTTAGCTACAGTTAATGCAGCTTAAATGGCTGAAGAGGATAACAAGGAAGATATATGCAAATGAAGCAGTATAGCAATAGTGTAGTGGGCAGAGCATTTGCCTTATGAGCAAGCATTCCCGGTTCGAGTCCCACTGCAGCACATTCTATTTTCCATGTGAAATCAGTTTATGAACATTTTTTGCTGTATAACCTACTAAATAACATAATTGTGAACTGGAGTACTACATTAAATGCACGTGAGGTGTCAGTGTCATAATGTTGCAAAGTCACCAGATAAGCACATGTGCCCCATACAGTATATGTACACAGGAATCATGAATACAAATGGAAGGTAAAATGTGTAATGAATGACAACTCCATACAGCTTCCAAATCCCCCCTCCTTCCCAAGAACCATTAGATATTACTGTCTAAATCAGTGCAGTTGTAAGTGGGAGTAAGCAGTTACATGATACACTCCTTAGCAGGAAATCAGAACAAACAAACCCAACCAGATGCTTAACAATTGTAGAAAATTTCTAGTTAATACCTCACACACAGTGAAATTAGCTAGAAATGTATATGCAGACAATAAAAGTGCTATAAATAACTCATAAAAATAAGTAAGAAAACAGGATACTTAATGTTATATATTACAGATTACCTTCCTTCCTCCAAGCAGCTCAGTGTGAAATGGTAGAAACACTCACAAGTTAACTTCTTAAGTAACAAAGATGAAACCTGAAACAACTTTAAAAAAAGCTTGAAAGAACTAATGAGGTGCTCACTCCAAGCCGTAGTCCAGGCAAACCCAATAAGCCAATGACCATAAGCAATTCACTCTCACTGAAATGCTATACTGGCTTTGGCTAAACTACGATGGTCTGAAACATGTGCTCAGAGACACAGCCTCTACTAACAAACAACTAGGCCCAAAACACAAGCCTGAATATGGACAATGCTACACTACCCACACTACTTAGGTAGAAAAAAACTGCAGAAATGAGAATGATTTTAACTGCAAACAAGTTATATGATACACTCCTTAGCAGGAAATCAGAACAAACAAACCCAAGAAATGAATCCTGAATGGTGATGTATACACCCACCTTCTCTAGTTCTTTTCTGTCTGTCTCATCTCAATACTTTTTAAATAATGTACTTTCCACATACATTCACCCCTCTATGCAAATTTGTGTTTACAACAGTCATTCTATAACTAAATTCTAATGAATAACTACAGTCAAATTAATAACAACTATTTTACAGCCTTACTCTCATCATCTACCTCCTCAGTGCAACTAATCAGGCTCAACTTGTCCCAATCCTAACACAATTGTATGTATGAATATAACGTACAAATGTATGTATGCAATACATGTTGCCATTTTCTGACTGTACCCTAATATGTTTTACTATGTAATATAACTTTTTGCTTATTGTTATACTGTGTATTACAGATATGTAATAATACTTTATTGCTTATTGTTACTGTGTTTTTGGAGCTTTTCTCCCCGGGCCTCCACTGAAAATAGGCTTCCTGAGCCAAGTGGACCCTGGTCATCAAACTGGAAATAAATAAATGAGAATGCTTTTAACTGCAAACAAAGTATATGATACACTCCTTAGCAGGAAATCAGAACAAACAAACCCAAGAAATGAGAATGCTTTTAACTGCAAACAAGTTATATGATACATTCCTTAGCAGGAAATCAGAACAAACACTTCTTAGCAGGAAATCAGGAAAAAACAAACCCAAAAAGATGCTTAACAATTGTATAAAAGTTCTAGTTAATACCTCACACACAGTGAAACTAGCTAGAAATGTATAAGCAGACAATAAAAGTGTTATAAATATTTATAACTCGTAAAAATAAGCAAGAAAACAGGATACTTAATGTTATATATCACAGATCAGCTTCCTTCCTCCGAGTAGCTCAGTGTGAAATGACAGAAACACTCACAAGTTAACTTCTTAAGTAACAAAGTTGAAACCTGAAACAACATTAAAAAAAGCTTGAAAGAACCAATGAGGTGCTCACTCCAAGCCGTAGTATAGGCAAACCCAATCAGCCAATGACCATAAGCAATTCACTCTCACTGAAATGCTATACTGGCTTTGGCAAAACTACGGTGGCCTGCAACATGTGCTCAGATACACAGTCTCTACTAACAACTAGGCCCAAAACACAAGCCCAAGAATTGACAATGCTACACTACCCACACTACTTAGGTAGAAAAAAACTGCAGAAATGAGAATGCTTTTAACTGCAAACAAGTTATATGATACACTCCTTAGCAGGAAATCAGAACAAACAAACCCAAAAAAATGAGAATGCTTTTAACTGCAAACAAGTTATATGATACACTCCTTAGCAGGAAATCAGAACAAAGAAAAACAACCAGATGCTTAACAATTGTAGAAAATTTCTAGTTAATACCTCACACACAGTGAAACTAGCTAGAAATGTATATGCAGACAATAAAAGTGCTATAAATAACCCCCAAAAATAAGCAATAAATAACTTGTAAAAATAAGCAAGAAAACAGGATACTTAATGTTATATATCACTCCCTCCGTGTAGCTCAGTGTGAAATGTCAGAAACACTCACAAGTTAACTTCTTAAGTAACAAAGTCAAAACCTGAAACTATTTAAAAAAAAAAAGCTTGAAAGAACCAATGAGGTGCTTACTCCAAGCCGTAGTCCAGGCAAACCCAATGACCATAAGCAATTCACTCTCACTTGAAATGCTATACTGGCTTTGGCTAAACTACGATGGCCTGCAACATGTGCTCAGACACAGACCCTACTAACAAACAACATGTCCCAAAACAAAAGCCTGAATATGTACAATGCTACACTACTTAGCTAGAGAAAAAACTGCAGAAATGGGAATGTTTTTAACTGCATACAAGTTATACGATATACTCCTTAGCAGGAAATTAGAACAAACCCAAGAAATGAGAATGCTTTTAACTGCAAACAAGTTATATGATACACTCAACCAGATGCTTAACAACTGTAGAAAATTTCTAGTTAATACCTCACACACAGTGAAACTAGCTAGAAATGTATATGTAAACAATAAAAGTGCTATAAATAACTTGTAAAAATAAGCAAGAAAACAGAATACTTAATTTTACATATCACAAATCAGCTTCCTCCCTCTGAGTAGCTCAGTGAGAAATGGCTATACTACCAATTGGATAATAATATTGCACAGTAATAATTGGACACCATTTTAAGGGCCTTTGAGTAGCTGATAAATATTAGTGGGTGGTGGCAGCTGGTACTACTGTATAGTCTGGGAAAAAGAAGCACAGCTGGAGAACCTGTGCCAGCCTTCCCCAGGAGTGTCTGTGTGGTTGTATAAACTCTTCTCAAAGTGTGTGTGTGTGTGTGTGTGTGTGTGTGTGTGTGTGTGTGTGTGTGTGTGTGTGTGTGTGTGTGTGTGTGTGTGTGTGTGTGTGTGTGTGTCAGCTACTTGGGCAGGGACACAAAGCACTGGTTGGACAGAGAGGGTGCTGGAGGTTTTAGCTTGCCCAGTAGGCTGAGATCTGGACCCTATAGCTGTGCCAATGGGGAGTCTTATTGGGGAATTGGAGAGCAAGGGAGTGATCAGCCCCAGATGGACTGTGATCTCTGTGTGTTCTTAAGGGAAATTGCACTTTACTGTGTGTATTTGTTATACTTTCCTCCTATAAGAGACGCCTCACTGGTGCTAGTGGTGAGGATTGAGGCTCCTTGATTGCTGGGCCAGTGCGTGGGTATCACATATTAATTGTTTGGCAGTGGTGGGATATCCACACCACATATTATTTGGTTGGCAAATACTAATTGGCTTGTAGTGGTGTGGGTAGAGTGAATTCCTGTAGCTGGTGTACAGAGAGCTCTGAAAGTGTTTTGTACACTAAATCAGCCATGTAGTGAATACTCAGAGTTCAGATTACAATTGTTTTATTTCTTTTAGTTAGCATATTTAGTCAGGGTGAGCAGGCAGCATGTCAGCAGGGGAGTATAGAAAGCTGACAAGGAGCCAGCTGGCAGAGATGTGCCAGGCTAGGGGACTGTTGCATGGAAACCTGACTAAGGCAGACCTGGTTGTAGCTCTGGTTACAGCTGCATCAGAAAACAGCAACTAGGAGGACAATCAGACTGGCAGTGGAGATATAATACCCTCAGAGAATGGACAGCTCAACATTTCTGCAGAGGACTTAAAAATCCATCCACAGCTAAACATACTTGAGTTGGAGGCCAGGCATTTGGAACTAGAAGCAGCTGAGAGAGTAAGGCATCTAGAGAGTGAGGACAAGGAGAAACTGTGATGTTTGCAAGCTGAAGAGAATGAGAAACTGCTAGACCTGGAAGCTGAGGAAAAGGAGAGGCAGAGACAGCATGAGAAGAAGATGCTGACTCTTCGCCAGAGTCATGGAGGTAATGAGGAAGGAAGTAACTGGACCCCCAGAAGCACAAAAGGTCAGTAAATTTCTTCCGCAGTTTAAAGAGGGGGATAATTTTGTAGTTTCATTCGTATGTCTTTGAGGGTATGCAAACAGTATGGTGTTGAACAAAGGCTCTGGGTACAGTTACTGACCCCCTTACTCCATGGTAAAGCTGTAACTGTTTTGTCAAAAATCTCTGACGTGGCATGTTTTGATTATATTGCAGTTAAAAATCACTTGATAGAATTGTTTAAGCTAACACCTGAAATGTATAGGAAAACATTTTGTGAGCACAGATTCAAGGCAGATGAAAGTGTGTGTGAATATGTTGCTGAACTGAGCACTTATTTCCATAGGTGGGTGATTGGATGTCAGGTCAACACTTTTGAAGGGCTGGCAGACAAGCTTTTAGCACTTTGCCTGAGGACATGAGGATCTGGTTAGCTGATAGACAATGTGCTACTTCAGATGAGTTGGGAAAGAAGGGAGACCTATACCTAGCAAACAGGGTAGCCCTGCACAGGAAAGGGACCCCCAGTACTGCTCATGAGTCTAAAGGAACCCATGGTGGGCAGCACAGACTGCCCCAACAGAATCTGCCAGTAGCAGGGGAAGCCACTAGTCCAGGACCTAGGGTTAAATGCTTTGAATGCAACCAGTGGGACCATGTGGCATACAGGTGTCCATGGAGGCAAGGTGGGGAACAAAAGGTGAGGGAGCCAGTAAATGGGAAAGACAAAATGCCAATAGTAGGTTGTCTTAAGACAACAAGGGTACCAAACTACCATCCTGCAGATGTCCTGATAGGGAAGGATTTGGATGAGGCAGTACCATGTGTTTGTGCACTTACATGCAGTCAGGCTAGGAGACAAGCATGTGGGTCTGGTAGCCTGTGGCAGACCCAGACAGACTGCATACTTGTAGCCAGGACTGGTGAGGTGGTTACTTCAGGGAGGGAGCTACCCGGTAGCCATGAGACTGCAGGTCAGCCACAGCTGTTTGTGGGTAATGATGGTCCCTTGGACAGAGTGGCTGCAAAGGTAGAGGTGAGTGGTAGTACCCAGGCTGACAATGAGGCACCACTGTCAGAGGTTACCAGACTTCCTGTGGAAGGGGAGCTGGGAAGGGTTACAAGGAGAGAGCTGAGACAGGCTCACCTCTCAGACTCTACATTGCAAGGCCTGAGGCATGTAGCTAGGGAGGCACCTGATTCTCAAGGAAAGAGGGAATCTGTATACTGGGACAAAGGGTTACTGTACAGAGAGTGGACCCCTGAGGGAGGGCTAGAAGGTGAGAGAGTAAAGCAGTTGGTAGTGCTTACCATCTGGTGCTTCTAGCCATAGCCCATGATATTCCCAAAGCAGGTCATATCGGCATAAAATGTACAAAGGGGCATATTATGCAGAACTTCTATTGGCCTGGAATTTCCAGAGATGTAACAGGGTACTGCAGGACCTGTGAGCAGTGCCAAAAGGTAGACAAGGCAGGAAACAAGGTGAGAGCTCCTTTGATGCCTTTGCCTGTGACTGAGGAGCCATTATAGAGGGTAGCTATGGATATTGTGGGCCCTCTGAGTACCCCAAGTTCCACAGGGAAAACGTAAATCCTAGTGATAGTGGATTATGCTACACGATACCCTGAGGCAGTGGCTTTGTCCTCCATTGAGGCAGAGAAGGTAGCAAATGCGTTGTTAGAGATTTTCAGCAGGGTAGGTTTCCCAAAAGTAATACTGACTGACAGAGGTGCCAATTTCATGTCAGACCTGCTGGATTCTCTGTGGAAGTCCTGTGAGGTGAAGCACATCAAGACCACCCCCTACCATCCCCAGACTAATGGTCTTGTTGAGAGGTTAAACTCTACAATCAAGTCCATGCTATGGGCATTTGCAGATTAGTTTAAGAGGGAGTGGGACAAATATCTGGCCCATCTGTTGTTTGCTTACAGAGAGGTTCCCCAGGAATCCACAGGTGTTTCACCCTTTGAGTTGCTGTACAGGCATAGGGTGAGAGGACCTCTAGATTTAATTTGAGATGAGTGGGAAGGTGAGTGCGAGTCTCACAAGGAGTCTGTTGTGGCATACGTCCTGAACCTCAGGGCAAGGCTCAGGGAACTCATGGGCTTGGCCCAGGAGAACCTGGCAGAAGCCCAACAACAGAAAAACATGTGGTATGACAGGAATGCTCGAGCTAGAGAGTATGCTGTGGGGCAGCAGGTAATGGTTCTCATTCTTGTCAGACACAACAAGCTGCAAGCAGCTTGGGAGAGACCCTACAAGGTGGTAAGAAAGATAAGTGATGTTAACTACATGGTGAAACTGCTAGGCAGAAGGCAGGGGCACAAATTGTACCATGTTAACACGATGAAACCTTACCATGATAGAGAGGCCCTTGTACTGAGTATTTGCAGTGGATTGCAGGAGGAGTCTGAGGGAGATCTGGTGACTGATCACCTCAGTGAAGGGGTAGCAATGTCCCAGCAGCTATCTCCTACCCAGGTTCGAGAAATCCGAGCAGTGTTGCAGGAATTTGTGGACATTTTCACTAGGAAACCAGGATGCACCCACCTGGGGCAGCACCAGGTGGATACAGGACCCCAAAGGCCTATTAGGCAGGCCCCTTATAGAGTGCCTGAGAGAGTCAAACAGACTCTGAGGGAGGAGGTACAGGAGATGTTGGAACTAGGGGTGATTCAAGAATCCAATAGTCCCTGGGCCTCCCCAGTGGTGCTGGTGTCAAAGAAGGATGGCAGCACCAGGTTCTGTGTGGACTACAGGAAATTAAATAGTCAGAGTCATATACTTACCCCATGCCTAGGACAGATGAGGCTCTAGAGCAGCTGGGTGGGGCTAAGTATCTTACAACCATTGATCTTACCAAGGGTTACTGGTAGGTGCCCTTGACTCCCAGTGCTAGAGAGAAGTCAGCCTTTGTGACTCCTTTTGGCTTGTATGAGTTCACAAGGATGCCC
Source organism: Protopterus annectens (assembly GCF_019279795.1). NCBI lineage: Eukaryota > Metazoa > Chordata > Ceratodontiformes > Protopteridae > Protopterus > Protopterus annectens. The sequence continues at coordinate 1,713,149,316 of NC_056735.1, read as the reverse complement.
TTTGGAATGAAGAATGCCCCAGCAACTTTCCAGAGGCTGGTGGATCATATCCTAGCAGGAGCAGGGGGTTGCCCTTGATTACCTAGATGATAGTGCCATCTACAGCCATTCCTGGTCAGAGCACCTTTAACATGTCAGGGAGGTGCTGGGCAGACTACAGCGGGCAGGGTTGACTATTAAGCCAAGCAAATGTCAGGTGGGTATGGCAGAGGTCTCTTACATAGGACATAGAGTGGGGAGTGGTAAGATAAGGCCAGAACCTGCCAAAGTGGAAGCCATTCAGGCATGGCCTGCACCTGTTACCAAAAAGCAGGTGAGGGCATTTTTAGGGGCAGCAGGGTACTACAGAAAGTTTGTCCCCAGTTATAGCACCATAGCTGCTCCCTTCACAGACCTGACAATGATGAACATGCCAGATAAGGTAGTGTGGACCTCAGAATATAAGCAGCCATTCCAGAAGCTTAAAGAAGCTTTGGGAGGATGCCTTGTGTTAGCCAGTCCAGACTACAGAACATAATTTGTTGTGCAGGTGGATGCTTCAAACCATGGGATGGAGGCTGTACTTAGCCAGATTTCTTCAGAGGGGGAAGAGCACCCAGTGGTTTATCTCAGTCATAGGCTCCAGCCCAGGAAGGAATGGTATGCAGCTGTAGAAAAGAAATGTCTAGCCATAGTGTGGGCACCGCAGAAACTTCAGCCTTATCTGTATGGAAGGAAATTCACTGTTATAACAGATCACAACCCCCTAACATGGTTAAACAGAGCCAGCCAGCAAAATGCCAAGTTGCTAAGATGGAGCTTGGGGCTACAAGCATATGATATGTCCATGCAGCACCACAGTGGGATTAGCAATGCCAATGCAGATGGGCTCTCAAAACAGGGAATAGGTTAAAATACACTCAGATAGACTTAACTCCCTCAAGCAGCGTTTCTTAAGGGTCACTTGAAAAACTATCTTGAGTTCTCTGGGGGGGGGGGATATGTGAAGCTTGGGTAAAGATAGATAAAGGCTGCCAGCCTAGCCAGATAGAATTTTGGAGATAATTCTGTCATCTGTAATTATTAATGTAAACCACACGCTTGTTGTTTTAAATGGTAAAATAGTGTTAGATGTGGAACTGGAAACAAATGTAACAACAGTACACTCTACTGACTAAGTAAAGCATATTGTGACATGTTAGGACTCAGAGCCAGTGAGTCTAGAGTGGGGCATCCTGCCCATTGTTTTAAGGCCAGAGTTAATGGCCAGAATTTGCATGCATAAATGTCCTTTATTGCTCTAGTTTCTGCCCAGAGGTGAAGACTGTAAATGTAGTTTCTGTTAGCCTGGGAACCCAGGGAAGTTTGAAGAATGATGTAATGTAACCCAGGGAAGTGTGAAGAATGATGTAATGTGAACCAGGAATGTGATTTTAAAAACAAAGAGAATCAGAGAGCATTAAGCATTTTTGTCTTGACCATCCAACTCACCAGCACTGTCTTGCTCTATATGTAAGTTTATCTTAGACTTGTGTTTTCTCTTAGAAATAGCTAGAAACTAGAAAGATTAGACTACGTGTTTTTCTGTGATGTTAGAACTGTACTACTGAATTATTTTAAGTATTTCTCTGTGATCTCTGAACTCTTGACTAGCACTGTGTCATAAAAAGTATTGTTTTGTGTTTTGACTATTTGTTATTAAATATTTTACACCCTTCCAACTGTGGCTATTTTTGTAGAGATAATTTAAGCTCTTTAGAGTACTTGCATGCCTTTGGTAAAATTGTACAAAGCCACTTCAACAGCTTTAGCCCTGAGCTGTACTAGCAATTAGATAATATTGCACAGTAATAATTGGACACCCTTTTAAGGGCCTTTGAGTACCTGATAAATATTAGTGGGTAGTAGCAGCTGGTATTACCGTATAGTCTGGGGGAAAAGGGGCACAGCTGGAGAACCTGTCCCAGCCTTCCCCTTGAGTGTCTGTGTGGTTGTATAAACTCTTCTCAAAGTGTGTGTGTGTGTGTGTGTGTGTGTGTGTGTGTGTGTGTGTGTGTGTGTGTGTGTGTGTGTGTGTGTGTGTGTGTCAGCTACTTGGGCTGGGACACGAAGCACTGGCTGGACAGAGAGGGTGCTGGAGGTTTTAACTTGCCCGCTAGGCTGAGATCTGGACCCTATAGCTGTGCCAGTGGGGAGTCTTACTGGGGACCTGGAGAGCAAGGGAGTGACCAGCCCCGGACTGACTATGATCTCTGTGTGCTCTTAAGGGAAATTGCACTTTACTGTGTGTATTTCTTATCCTTTCCTCCTATATGAGACACCCCTCACTGGTGTTAGTGGTGAGGATTGAGGCTCCTTGATTGCTGGGCCAGGGTGCGGGCGTTCCACAAGGTTCGGAGTAAGTCCACTGGTGGTTTGTCAGATTTAGTAGGCATGGTGAAGGAAGCGGGTCGAAGGCAAAAAAATGTAGTTGTACAAGAGAGTCTTCCCTGCCTAGAAAGATTATACAACATTTTCTGCATTCCCTGTTAAAATTATTCTCCTAGAAAGTAAGCTAATCCTTTCAGATTAGTTAAGTATTCTTACAACGTTGATGTGAAAGGTCTAAAAAATATCCATTATTCTGCCCTGACCTTTTTAATCTTGGATACATTCAGTACTGGAGGGAGACACCAGCAGCAAAAAGACAATCATGTAACAGATTTTGCAATGCAAAACATATTCTTGTCCAGATTTCTTCACAGGTTAATATACTGTTAACCAGTTAAGGCAAATAAGATGCCTAGACAACTAGAATTGAAAAAAACTTGCTGACTGATTTCCCTGTTCTAAACTCAACCTTCATACTACATGAACACTTACTCCTGTACATGAAACAGTGGCTGAAAATAGTCCAGGAAGGATTTGTTCACTTACTCACTTAACAAAAAAAAAGGCAGTTGACTTAATTTGGCTCCCAGCTCCTGCAAAGCATATTCAGTTCTAAATATGTAGTTGTGCATTTGGGTCTTTAGACTCTAGAGAAAGTAAAGACCACAAAAGCATATCTTTGTATTTTTAAGATCCAGAAGTAATATATCTGTTGTCCCTGCAGCAAAGAGGGATAAAATCCTATGACAAAGATGGCTTAACTTTAATTAGTGGCCCAGGCACAGGAGGAGATGGTTGGTGGAGTGAGAGAGAGCAATGGTAAGACAGAGTCTACTTTCCTCACATGGGGTGTAGGATTAAGGGAATATGTCCCAGCATGCACGGGTTGTGACTCCTGTGGAGACTAGAGTAGAGATGGAGGTGTCAGTTTGCAAGACTTTTGATGTGACCTTTACAGTAATGTCACTCATACAAGTTAGGAGTAAAACATTCAAACTGTCCCATTGCACACCTATCCCTTGGACTTTATTAGTCATTTTTGTGGAATATTAGGATTTAATAGTAAAACCTATTTGATGGGTGCCTAGAAGATGGCCAAACAACAGTCATGGTCCCACTCCATTAAAAGGAACAAATAGGCATCCTGTGGTCATGGCACTGGTTTGAAAGTTAGAAGGCAAAGAAGAAAATAATATGCCAAAATGTTATAGACTTATCTAACTGTCTGATTTTAATGTAAAGTAAAATCTTATGGCATTGTTATGCCATTGTCATGTCAGGGTGCGTAGCTACTCTGCCTGTGATGAGAGTTCAGGAAAAATAAAAAGCCTCTAGTACAAAATGCTCAATAGTAAGTGGTAAAGTCCCATGGGCATTAAGAAAGGATGTTGACAGGTCTACTGCAGAGATCAACACATGTGGAAACCTAAAGGTACCTTTGAGGACACAGATCTTCAGATCAGCATCAGGAGTCTTGTGTGATTTTATACATGTAGGTATGTTCATTATCCATGCATAAAAACTGCTCCAAAACATTCCACACAAGGACTGGGAAAGCAAGAAATTAAAATCATCTCTGATGTTAATTGCTATGGATATAGGCTCAGTGATGTCCTCCCAAATAAACCAAAATGACCTCAGATCCCATCAGAAGATGAGTGTGAATGAGGATATATCTGTGTGGTTTAGGGAGAGAGATAAAAAGGTAATCAGGGATACGGCAGCATGAATAAGGCAAGGTGTGAAATAGTAACTAAAAAGTCTCTCCAGTCTCGCTACAGGTTAGCGCTGGGGTGAGTAGCAATAGAAAATAATCAAACCAAACAGTAACAAACCCCAGCATGAGCAGGTACAAATCTTCATATAGCAAAGTCCAATGGAATAGACGCCAAACAGCTAGGCAGCATGTACCAATAAAACTGTTTATTGTAGTATAAAAAGATAAGCGCTTTCGCAACACTGCTTCATCAGATCTATAAAGGTGTGAAATAGGTTGACACACTGAGATAATAAAAACAAATAGAACTTAAGCCTGTATTGTGCTGCTTTAGCTTAAGAAACTGAGCAAGCAGCTGCTGCTTGTTTTGAAATGTGTTTGAGAAGATCTGCTATGGAACATACAGAGCTCACCATGCTTTTGGAAAGAAGGGTTCAAAAATATTGCAGGTACATCTACTCTTACTCGATTAAACGACCACAACTGCTAGCACCACTATGGATGACATCATCATTTGGTTAGACCACCATAACTGTGCCACGCAAATGTTTTGATACACTCACACAGACAAATCCATCATAAGAAAACTGTAAAGAGACACAAAACTGCAAAGCTCTTTTGTTATTTGCAGAACTCATCATAACATAAAAATACTGCACTTTCAAATGTTCTACAGAGCAAAAATGTTTTCCTCAAACTGAGTCAGAACTACTGTCAATGAAACACAGCCCTCAGGATTACAAATTCGTTGCTCAGCCTCTTGTAGATGTGATTTCATGTTGCTCTGATTTAGCTGTCACAGCTTAACATGTTTAGAGATGTAATAGCTATTATCTGGATATAAACCACAATGTTTTGTCTTTGTTTTATTTGACTGAAGTCCTTTATAAAAGCATACAGTCTGTTCTGTCACTTTTTCTATTGTTTCCTACAATACTTCTTTTGGATTTGTTTGCCTGTTGCAGCAAGAAATTAATTCATAGTGCTTTCTGCTTACACTACTGTTGACTATGCCCCATTATTTAGTTAAAAACTAAATTACAGACTTAACTGAGAGAAGTTTTTGTCAAGCAGTCAAAAATGCAAATAATGTCATGAACCACAGATAACCCCTCCCATTACAGCCTACCTAACACTATGTTTTGTTATACACAAAGGCTCTGTTTTCTCTAGGTTATCTGACTAAGTGGAAAAGCAAATGATTAACTGATAATCTTATGTAAATATTTTGATATTAGCAGGTCATTTCCACTTATCTGATTAAACCATAGTGTATAATGATTTATCCTCAATTCAAACACACAGAATTTAAAAGCAGCCCTGTGGCAATGTTTTTAGCAGATGTGTTTTTTATTTCTTTGGGATGTTTGTCTGAATATGAGCAGAGGAATATAAATATCACTTGAAATTCTCTTATGAAAATAAGCTAAATTCTAAGCTTTTTTATAGTATTGTAAAATACATTTCACTTACTATTATTACACAGTTATTTTAAGTTTCAGGAAAGACCTACAACAGCCGTACTCGTCACTTCAAACTCTCACAATTTGTTTCATTTAAAGTTAGCATTTCACAGCATGCCATTCCTTTAAGTGCATTCCAGTCGCCATCCATTAAAACTATGGAACTAGATATTAAAAAAAAAGAAAGAAAAAACATGGAAGGGCACAGTTTTAGAAGTAGGTTTTAATGGCATCATTGACAATTCAGAGCTTTGTATGAGTTACAAGTTCAGTTTTGATTTGGTAAGGCATAGTTATGAGAGGAGTACAATTTAGGTGTAAACAGAATAAGTTTAGCCTTCTTAGGCTTTAATAGTAATTAAGAGTTATCTAGCCATGTTTCAATGGCAGTGTGTTATGCTTCTTGGGGCTATTGGTGGACAGTTACTTCACTGTTCACATTGGACAACTGTTCAGGTGACCTACAGCCTTAATATCAGACTGGTCTTGCCCTTTACTGGAGTGCTTTATGAAACAAATTATGAAAAATATGACTCTCGAGATAGCTATGCTTTATCTTTAAGTTCTTTTTTTTATCTCAGCTGCTTTTGAAACGTTTAAAAGACTTCACTGATCGGTACTAAAATGACCATCACTTTAATGGAATGTCACAAACACTGCACCTCATCCATAAAATATGCCCATCCCACCAAATTTGGGCTTGCAAAACTATAACTCATTTGTGTGGCTTCAGTTCCAAAATTAATCAGAGAGACAAATTATGTGATCCAGTAAAGCTAAAACATCAAATGTCTTGATTTTATGTTGTACTCACTGTTTTTGTGGGAAAGTAAGCATTCGAAAGCTACATCCCACAATAAGATTCAGAATGCTGAAATTCTCTAAGTGGGTAGCTTATAAGTGCTAACTAATTTACAGAGCAAACTGGCTTCATGCCTTCTGAAATTGACAATGGGAAAAACAAGCCCTCCTCTTAACCTACACTTAGGGTGCCTTGTGCAGGAAAAATTGGTGTGTATCAATACATTTCTACCTTAATTCAGAATGTACTAGCACTCTGTGCATTCAAGTTAGTTCTAAAACATTTCTGGCAGTGTCATTTCCAATGGTTTTAGACACTGTCTCACACTTGAAGCAAACTCAGCACTGTCACAAGCATGTGCTGATATAACATAAAATGAGATGCTGTTACAGATGTCATAAGAACACAATTTTTAGACACATTTTTTCATGTTCATTTCAGTGATGTACAAGGTACACTGGAATTAACTTCATTCTTTAATTCAATTAATAGACAAGTCTGTAGGTACAACGCACACCACATTCAGCTGTGACCATCACAAATGCATCTTATTACAAGACAGACAAACACAGTATCCATTTCAACTAGCACATTTTTTAAGGTGGTAACAAAAATGTGCTTGAAGAAAATTCACATGGAGCAAGATGATGATCGACAGAAACTTGACAGAGGTAAAAGATGCTTAACAAATATAATAACTCCATGTATTTAACGTTATATGGTAATGACAAACCAAGATGTACAATTGTCTCAGTCAATAAAAAAATCATGTGGACACAGAACATGCTATGCTTAACAAATATAATAATTCTGTATATTTAAAGTTATATGCTAATGACCAACGAGTCTCAATCAATAAAAAAAAAATCATGTAGACACAGAACAAGGTATGCTTAACAAATACAATAACTCTGTGTATTTAAAGTTATATGGTAATGACCAACTAACGTACAATTGTCTCAGTCAATAAAAAAAAAACACGTGGACACAGAATATGCTATGCTTAGCAAATATAATAACTGTGTATTTAAAGTTATATGGCAATGGCAAACTAAGATGTACAATTGTCTCAGTCAATTAAAAAAATCATATGGACACAGAGCATGCTATCTCCACAAAAACAGCAAATGAAAATCAGGAGTGAATTCTAGATAATGGAGCTGTGAGACAGAATCCTTAACCATGGAGCAACCATACCACCATAGTGCATTTTTCAATGTACAAGTATCTCTACATACATTTTTACTAAGATGAGCTGTTTACCTTCTGATGAGAGTGCTTGCTGCTGAAAGAAAATGCAAACCCAGCACCCACATTCTATCTAAGACTTCTGCAAGACCTGATATGCAGTAGAAAACTGACGTTAGCTACTGTTAACCATACGACTAGAGCCTAGAGATGAAACTTAAAACTGTAATGTAACTGAAATCTGAATGACCAAGCCATGGTCTAATGTCCAAGAATGTTATACTTACAGTGCTGTTGATGCTACTGTTAGCCTAACTCTTACAAGACTTTTCTCTTTCTTACAAATAACATCCTGCAACTGTCAACCACTTCAGTGTAAAGCTATAAATGGAAATAGCCACTTGTAAATAATTACAAATTACAGATTATATTATTATGGTTAGTGTTACACAGTAAGGAGATATGCCAGTTTTGACATTCGATTAACGTATTCAGACAGGAAGCCTGTAAATGCTGGCTCTAAAAAGGTGATCAGTCGGTTTGCAAACAGTATTTGGACATATGAAGCAGAGTAAATATGTCCAAAACAAGCATATCAGGAAACTAGCAACATGGTGTACCTTTTGTGTTTCACAATCATCTTGTGGTTTATAAAAGTAAATAAAAGACTCAAACTAAGTAGTAATGAAACAAATATTTAAAATACTACTATTAATATATAATATTTAAAATACTATTGGTAGGCTGATGGGAATAAATTAAAACGCATACTTCATTATTTACAAAGAACTCAGTCCTGACAAGAATTCATCAGTTAGCACTAATTTTTGCACATTGTCAATACATGATAAAAATGCAGCTGATTTTTAATTAAAAACGTTTTTTAAATGGCAGACCTGCATCAACTAGCTATGTTCTAATGTATGAACACTTCATGAAAAGTGCTTCATTTGTTTTATATTTAAAAAAATCTTAGTATCAAGTTAAAGCTTAGCATCTCTGAAAAAAATGTTTTACTTTGTGAATGTCATAATAGTGTTGAGAGCTTCTTTTTCATTTCACCAGTGTGCATCAATGTGTCCCATTATGTTAGTGTAAAAAACAGTTTTACTGTTTTGCTTGCTACTCATGCCGGCTTATTCGGTACTTTGCAAGTCTAAAGAGAAGATAAACAGCTGTTAAGAAGTGTTGGCACTTACGTATTATCGCAACCAGATTTTTGCGATAATACCACTTGCTTCTCGATTTTGTTTTCTGACCGTGTGTTTTATAAGTGTTATATAGTGTGTTTCCTTTAACAATACATCTTTTTTTCTGCAGTGTTTTCAATAAAATGTGTATAACAACCCCCCCAAAAAATAGAAACATGCTGTTGTTTCTTTATGCAGTTTACTGCCAGGGTGGTGAAGCTTAACTGAATAGTGCGCCACTGCCGCTCGCTGAACGTTCCTTTCCCTTTCTTTTTTTTCTTCATGGCAGCAAATGCTGATGAATGTAAGGGTCATAAATGTGTTTTTTTGGACCTTTTTCATCTCTCTCTCTCTCTCTCTCTCTCTCTATATATATATATATATATATATATATATATATCACAGCTGTGTCAACGGTTTTCCTGAGACTCGTACAGGTACAACACAGGTTATCTGATTAATTAATTTTAGACCCCCCCCCCAAAAAAAAGACGTGCTGATGTGTTTCTTTATGCAGTTTACAGCCAGGGTAGTGAAGCTTAACTGAATAGTGCGCCGCCACCCGCTGAAAGTTCCTTTCCCTTTTTTTCGTGGCAGTAAATGCTGATGAATGTAATGGTCATACATGTTTTTTTGGACCTTTTTCAGCTATATCACAGACTCATACGGGTACAAAACAGGTTATCTGTTTAATTTTAAGATGTTTCCTGACATTTGTACAACACTCTCAGTCAGATTACAATAACAGTAAGGAAGTGGTATTATCACAAAACTCTGGTTGCGATAATATGCAAGTACCGAAGTGTTCTTTGCATTTTGAATGTTAAAAGTTCATCACAGAGCCTCACACTGGAATCGAATACATCGGTGCTCTTTTTTAAATCCCCAGAAACTACTTAGATAATCACAAAATGGGGAGAGATCGCCTATTTCAGCTTTCCTGTAGCTTCCTTGTTTGTTGTTCCTTTTCCTGAAACCAAGTTTCTTAAACAATTAAACTGATCTCTGGTAGACACATGTTAAGCCTACTATAAAACGGTCCCCCGCCAATCATAATACTTTACCTGAACTGCTGCAGCCTCCAATAAAATTACAGACTCCACGCTGGGCTGATTTACCAGAAGTGAAATGTTAGGAATGGAACATGGACTCAGGAAATAGCAGTCTCACACAACTAGAAATGTATTCAAAGTATTAATTTGAAGAAGAAAGAGAAACAATAGGCCTTTGCAGTCATACCTTGAAGTGAATTTCATGTATCTGCATCTTTCATAGAGAGGGAACAATTACAACACTTCAGTTAACACCATTCCCTGCTTACAGCTGAATGAATATTATTGTCAAGAGAACAATGGAACAGACATAACATTGACAGTAAATACTCCATTAGAGTAAAGGAGTTTAGCAAACTCCCTCTTATAGGCAAAGCATACAGCAGGTCTTGTATTACTAGAACCTGCTACAGAGGGCTCAGAAACTTATTTAGGATTTTTTTGCTACTCTAGAGACGATATGATGCTTATTTTTTTTTTTTGTATTGTAGTTTGCCAAACTATACTTGCTTGCTTAATGAAAGCCTTAACTTTTAGTTATGTACTTACCATAACTTCGGATGTATGGGATCCATCTCGCCTACATTCATAACTGATGGGTTCGGAGCCGATCCATCAGCTCCGACTCGGCCATTATATAGTAGAACGAAGTCTCTAATTGGCTGGGCTACCCCTTATCCCAGAATGCACCATGCCTGCTTCCCCAGATCTTGTTTGTTCGCTTTTTATACCTACATCCAGGCACAGAAACATACCAGCAACTGTAACAAACTAAAGTCCTTCAAGAGAAAAACTCAGTAAGTAGCAACATTCCCTCTAAATCCAATGGGAAGGGGGAAGGAGGACGTATGAATGTAGGCGAGATGGATCACATACATCCAAAGTTATGGTAAGTACATAACTAAAAGATGTAGTGGGATCCTATCTCGCCTACATTCATAACTGATGGGACAGCATCCCTAGCACCTAAATCCCGGGTGGCTCATTGGAAAACACTCCTGAGAACTGTGGAACCAAAGGAAGCTCTACCTCGAGAAGCCACATCTATCTTGTAATGAGAAATGAAGGTGTGCGGAGAAGTCCAGGTAGCGGCCGCACAGATATCATCTATCGATAATTTGAAGTGGAATGCTACAGAAGTAGCCATTGCCCTGGTAGAATGAGCCTTGACTGGGAATGGTAGCTCTTTGCCGGACCGTGAATAAATGAAGGAGATGCAATCTTTAATCCATTTGGCTATGGTGGTTTTAGCCACCAGTTGACCAAACCTATTTTCCACAAAGGGCACAAACAGCTGATCTGACTTTCGTGTTTGATTGGTCCTACTTAAATAAAAACGCAGTTGTCTGTGAACATCCAACTGATGGAAAATATATTCTGCGCTGTTGGAGAATTTGGGAAAAAACACAGGGAGCTCCAAGGATTGTTGAATGCATAAGGGGGATGCTACCTTGGGCAAGAAAGAGGGATTTAACTTCAGAGACACTCTGTCTTTGTGAAAAGTCAAATAAGGAGGCTTAGAACAGAGAGCCTGAAGCTCTGAGACCCGCTTGGCAGAGGTTATTGCCACCAAAAAGGCGGTTTTCCAAGATAGAAATTTTATATCACAAGTAGCTGCTGGTTCAAAGGGGCGGGCAGTTAAAGAAGCTAGAACCATATTCAGGTCCCAAGGGGGCACAGGATGGGCTATTGGGGGCCGAAGGAGTCACGCTCCTTTAAGGAAAGATTTGCAAAGCCTGTTAGCCATTAAGGAAGGCTCAAAAGAGACATGAAAATTAGAGATAGCCGCCAGTTGGACTTTAATTGTGGAAACTGAAGAGCCCAAATAAAATAAAGAAGCCAGGAATTCTAAAACCTGAGGTACTGGGGCAGTAAGTGGCTCTATACCTCGTTGCTGGGCCCAGAGAGCAAACCTCTTCCATTTGCTGGAATACAGTTTAACAGTGGAAGGTTTGTGAGAAGAGGACAAAATGTTGATGACGTCTGGAGAAAGAGAGTTATCTCTGATTAAGGTTGGAAGTGGAGTAACCAAGCGGCCAACCTCAAGGACCTGAGGGATGGATGAGACTGTCCCAACTGATGAGTTAACAGGTCGGGCACCATGTCCAGAAACCATGGGCCTTCCATCGCATACCTCAGAAGGAAGGGGAACCAAACCTGACGAGGCCAGTGTGGAGCGATCAAAATCATGTCGCTTCCTAGAGAAATCGCCTTCTGTATCACCTTCGGGAGAAGGGGAACCAGAGGGAAGGCATAAAGTAGACCGGGGGGCCAACTGTGAGCTAGAGCGTCCCTGGGAATCTGCCCCTGAGAGGGAGTCAGCGTGAAGAACTCCCTGCATTTCGCATTGTGAGGGCTGGCGAACAAGTCGCAACAAGGGAGGCCCCACTTGGCGAAGATGTTTGCAGCCACCATGTCGTTGAGGGACCACTCGTGGGGCAACAGGAAAGTCCTGCTCAGCCTGTCCGCAATCACATTGGATTTCCCCAGAATGTGCATTGCCACTAGGAAACGCTGGGTAGAAATCGCCCAATGCCACACTCTCATGGCCTCTCGGCAAAGAGGGTAGGACCTGGTTCCGCCTTGCTTGTTTATGTACCAGACTACCGACATGTTGTCGGATAGAATCGCAATAGTACCCCGGGGAAGAGCATGATGAAGTGCTTGCAACACCAGTAGCACTGCTCTCATTTCCAGGATATTGATATGTAAGTGAGTTTCGTGAACCTGCCACGTGCCTTGGACAGACCTGTCCAGATAATGACCCCCCCACCCTATCTGGGAGGCATCCGTGCTCACCGTGGCAACGGGAGGCTGAAGGGCAAAGGGTCGCCCCTGGTCCAGGTTGGACCGAAGCAGCCACCAACGTAGGTCCCGACGGCAGATATCCGTAATCTGGACCAAATGGTTCAAGGGGAGTTCCTGAAAGGACCTTTGAACTGACAGTAGCCATTGCAGCACCCGCATGTGCAGCCTGGCTAAGGGAACTAGAAGAATAGTCGAGGCCATCGTACCCAATAACTGCAGAATCAGTCTGGCCTGAACTCGTGATCTGGGTAACAAGGTTTGAACCTGAGACTGTAGGACCTGAATCCTTTCTGCAGGCAAGAATGCCCGCATTCTTCTTGTGTCTAACTCTGCACCTATAAAGGTAATACGCTGAGACGGCTGCAGCACAGATTTTCCCCAATTGAACGTGATTCCTAGTGAATGACCCAAACTGACTGTGGTCATAAGCGCCTGAACTAATAGATGCTTGGAGGTGGCAGTAAAGAGCCAGTCGTCTAGATAGGGAAACACTTGGAATCCTAGACTTCTCAAGTGAGCTGTCACTACTGCCAGACACTTGGTGAACACCCTGGGGGCTGTGGTGAGACCGAAGGGCAGTGCTCGGAACTGGAAATGACTGGCTGACAGGCGGAAGCGTAAATGACTCCTGGACTCTTGACTTATCAGAATGTGATAGTAAGCGTCCTTGAGATCTATGGAGCACATCCAGACATCCTTCTCCAATAACAGGAGAATGGACTGAAGGGTGACCATTCGGAATTTGGATTTTTTTACAAAGTGATTCAATGATCTGAGGTCCAAAATGGGCCTTAAGTCCCCTGTCTTTTTTGGCACCAAAAATAGTCTTGAGTAAGTTCCTGATCTGATCTGGTCTACGGGGACAGGCTGGATGACTCCTTTTCTTAGCAGCTTTGAAACCTCGACCGCTGCTTGATCCCACTGACTGGGTGGCACATCCGGGATTTTCCTGATAGGGAGAGGGGGGATCTTGATGAAAGGGATGAGATAGCCTCCGGTTATGGTTCGGAGCACCCACTGATCCTTGGTGATAGATTCCCAAGCCTGCGGGTGTTCCGCAAAGCGACCCCCGACTGGCTCCGGAGATGTGCAGTCGGGCCACGTCTCAGGGATGGTGAACGTAGGATGGACCACGAAAGGAATTGCGGTCTCCAGAGTTACAGGGGCCTCTGCCGCCTCTGGGGCAGCATCTTCCTGAATCCCCCCCACTCTAGAGGGGGGATCACTCGGTGGAGTAGGGAAAGACCTTTGAGATTTCCTGAACCACATTTTCCCTCCTCTCTGGGCCTTGGGGTAAGGTCTAGAGGGAGCGGAAAAACGGGCCCCCAAGGTCTTGCCCTCCTGCTTGCACCGAGTCAGTGTGTCCTTCACCTTGGGTCCAAACAGGAAGGACCCATCAAAGGGGGCGTCGGTGAAGGAAGACTTAAAGGCCTCCACAAAGGGACACAAGCGTAACCAGGCGTGTCTTCTAAGAGCCACGCCTGTTCCCGCTGCTCTACTCGCCCCTTTGGCCGCATATGATATGAGCCTCATGGACGAGTTGACTATCGAAGATAGGGTAGTCATCTGGGCGCCAACAGTTTGGGCTAATGCCTCAGGAAGATTACACGTAAGAGACTCACCTAACTCTTTGAGGAGGTACGTTTGGAGCCTGGTAAAATGACAAAGATAATTCAGCGCCCGCAGGGAAAAGGCCACTGAAGAAAGGGTATGCTTCCCGTACCTATCCATGCTCCTGGAATCCTTATTAGGAGGGTGAATAGACATTGAAGCCTCTGCCACGTCCTGCTGAGTGGCAGATGCCACCACCATCGCATCTACTGCAACTCCTTTAGTCAAAAATTCCTTTTGAGTATGGGCTGAGAGAAATTTGTTTGGCCTGGCGGGCGCCGGTTCCACAGAGTCAGGGTGTTCCCACACCCTTCGAGAAACTGTCTAGTAATTCATCGAAGGGTGGAGACACCCAGGAGGCGGAGGGCTGGGCCCCAAAAGCCTTGAGGAAGACTGACTCCTCTGCGGAAGGGGTTTTGGACTGCCAATCGCCTCTCTGTCTCAGGATCTCGAGGATATCTCAGAATGAGACGTCATCCGAGGACGATTTTGGGGACCCCTCTGCATCATCGAGGTCAGTATCTGATGTGATAGACTCATCCTGGGAGTCAATGTGCTTCCTCTTGCACATTTTTTTTTCTCAGAGGTTCATCTGAAGTGGATTCAGAAGGACGTCCCGGGAGAAGGGAACCCCCCCAAGGGGGTATCCTCAGGCCCTGGGGCCCCACTGTCGTGGGAATGAAGGACACCAGAAGCACCAGTTCCCAAGTCTAGGGACGGTGAGGTAGAGACTTGCTGAGCTGGAAAGGACATGGCCAGCGCACTCCTCATGGCCTCAAAAGCAGGACCGCCAGACTCTACGGAGGACACCGGCTGAGAGACCACGATGGTACCGGGAATCCCTGCGGCCGATGCTCCGAGGGGGAGACTATGCACCGAAGCTACCAGTTCCAAAGTGCTCCCCTCGGCCCCGACCGAGGAAGTCCCGGTACCGAACCCTGACACCGAGGACAGGGTAGGAATGATGGTCGGAACAGAGAAACTCTGAGGGAGTCTCGGTTCCAACTGGACAACTCTGCTCTGCTCTACCATCACCGACTCCAACGGCTCCGAGGAGGTTGGAGGAGGAATCGGGTGAGTCGAAGTGGGGACCGGCTCCGGAGCCGAGTGGGCTGGAGCCGAGACCATTTTTGCAAAAACCGGGGACTGGAAAAGCCTCTGGATAACTCTGTCCAAATCTGAGTCCGACAACCTGGAGGATTTAGAGGAAATAGATGGAGTCTGAGACGACTTCTCTCTCGGCTCCGATAGACCAGGGGACGGGCTCCAAAATGGCTCCAACACCATTGGCACTGGATCCGGAACCATATGAATAAGCATCGGCGCCGAAGGGGACTTCGGGGCCGAGGGAGGAGAGTCTGAGCTGCACACCTCCAACGGCTCCGAGACCGAAGCAGGTGATTCGCCTCTCGATCCCCCAACCTGCGGCTCCGACACCAATGGAGCTGAGGAAAGAGGTATCGAGGCAGACCCTTCCACCCGAGGCTCCGAAGCCATTGGAGCTGAGGAAGAAGAGGTCGACCTATGCTTCTTGGAAGTCGGTTCCGACGGACTGGTCGGAGCCGACGACCTTTTCTTTTTAGAAGCTGGAGAGGAAGGAGAAGCCAAAGCTTCCTCAAAGGAGGGCTTAATAAGGCCCTTAAGGATCAATTTATTTTTACGTTCTTGAAGGACCCTAGAGGAAAAAGCATGACAAACACTACATGTTTCCTGCAAATGTTTCGGTCCTAAACAATATACACAAACAGCATGGCTATCAGTAATGGACATTTTGTAGTTACACTTGGTGCACTTTTTAAAACCAGACTTCTGCTCTTTCGACATCCTATCACACAACTGTTTTACCACAGTGAAAAACAACCTTAAGTAGGGCACGAGCCCTTTGACTCAAAACGGGACTGGCCCGAGAGACAGCACACAAAACGGGCAGGAGCCCTCTAACTTAAACGGGCTTAGCCCAATAAACCAGAACATACAGTAAGACAAATTCAACAGACCCACACACAAATAAGGGCAAGGGCCCTCTAACTTAAACGGGCCTTGCCCGGTAAATAGAAAAAAATACCAATCACACCAAAAAAGTTTCACACACACACGTAAAGCTGTTAAAACAGCTGTTTGTTAAATTTGTGAAGAAAACCCTAGGTCAAAAGACCAAAAAGTAACCAAAAAAACTACTTAGCTCCAGCCAAGTCGAGACCACGTCTAGCTTGAAAAGCGGCAAACGAGATCTGGGGAAGCAGGCGTGGTGCATTCTGGGATAAGGGGTAGCCCAGCCAATTAGAGACTTTGTTCTACTATATAGTGGCCGAGTCGGAGCCGATGGATCGGCTCCGAACCCATCAGTTATGAATGTAGGCGAGATAGGATCCCATTACATCTTTTCTTAAGCAGAAACTGGGTGGGGATTGGGGAAAAACAAATAACCTTTCAAGGAGACAAACCCAGACAGAAACATATACACTTATGGAAGACCAGTCAGATTAACATCTGACACATTACGAGTTAACAAACCTTAAACAGATAATATGTCTTTATTCTTCACCCCTCCCAAGAATGTTTTCTTTCTAGTGCTAATGGAAACTTAAATGTGGTCAAAACACAGTTCAATCAGGTGCTGCACCCATTAGTATTGTGGTCACCCCTGTTGTACCACACTGGTTACTAATGGACAAATACAAAATGTCTCAACTGCCCTGTTGTCAACCATCTGGTATTGCTCCATCCACTGGTAGGGCCTATTTAAAATGATCTGTCAGGGTGAGCTGCACAGACTTATGAGGCATGCATAAGGCAGTAGCACGGGCTGAGCAAAACTGAATGAAGGCTGTGTGCTGCATAGAAGTTCAAAGAATGCCACCATTATAATTTTTAGCTATATTTGCATATCAGCCATGGAAATGCTGTAGGTTTAAACTATATGAAAAGTAATATGTTAAATAGCATGAAGTAGTTTCTGTACAAGACTAATTTAGTGGTATTAGCCAAAAATATAACTGCTGTTTAAAAGATGCAGATTTTCGTATAACTACACTCTTGGGCCACTGGTTTATTTTATTCAGTTAAAGGTGCCCCCTCTTAATATTCTTTGAAAATTATTTATGAAATTCATTGTTTTTCTGTAAAACTGCAGTTTGTGTAACTCAAGCATATTTGACTATAAATAATGAGATGAGATTCATGACCATAGTGCTCCATGGTGTTGGGCTGGTACACAGTGTAAATGCGATTGAAGCCCTTTGTGATTCATAGTTACTTCTACAAAGTGGGGTAAGTCTATGTATGCAAATATACCTTATTGTGTTGTCAGAGTACTGTTTGTACACATTCAAATGACAATCCACCAACATAATCACCAATTCATGAACAGTGATATCTGTGCAATGAGTTGGTACCTTTCCCATAGTTTGCAGGGCCAGAACCTAATGTCAACAGATTTAGATTTGTAGCAGATGTTGTCAGTACCATTTTATGCTACTGTGTGGATCAGCAATACAAGAAGGAGCAACAACATCAGCGGAAAAGTGGCCTCCCCCTTACAACATCTCTTTGTTTGGCAGCCAAAACCTGTCTGTTGCATTATGTCCTATGATAAAGCCAGACCTGCTACAACCTCATATATTTCCACCCTCAACATATTGAGATGGTAAAGCTCCCACCAGTGGAGCTCCCAATGTACTGGATCCCTTCAATAACATATTATGATCATTTTATGTGCCTTGCTGTCATGCCAGATGATTTGAAAACTTTGTATGAATCACAACAGAGCAGACTGCAGCTGGAATGAACTATGTGTAGGAGTTTGTCACACATATAACAAGGAGCAACTACTACTTTGTATATTATATGTCTGAGAGACTCCACCACTGTAATTGTTCATGCTGTCTCTGACACTGGTGCACATAATACACTACTAGGTATGACATACTACACTGGTGCACACAGTACACAACTAGGTATGACATACTACATGGATGCACATAGGTAAGTACTAGGCTATCGGCCCAAGGGCCTACGCAAACCTAGCCAAAAAGGTTTCCTGGCTTACGCCACCCAAAAAAGTTATTTTCCTGTGCCACTGTCGAGCAGAGACACAGAAGTGATCCCCGGGGTGTATTTCCTATTTCCCATCCACTCATCAAGATTTTTCTTGAAGAATGCTAATGAAGAACTTTGCTTGACATAGATGGGTAGCCTGTTCCAGAGTATGTGAAGTCTCTGGGATAGGAATCTATCCCTCCAGCATGTCCTGTTTATTGTGGTGACAAGGTTTAGGTCCCTAAAGCATGTAGCTCGGAGGGATTGGGATTTCTTTAGGTGTAGCATGTCCAACAGCTCTGGGTTTGACATAGCTTTATATGTTAGGCAGAGATCACCTCTGAGTAGACGATATGCTACGGAGTAAAGCTGGAGTTTTTTGAGCCGGTCAGTGTAGGGCATTTGTTTGAGTCCAGTAATCCTCTTTGTGAGGTACTTCTGTGGCCTTTCCAGCTGCTGCATATGTCTTGTGAGGTACATTCCAAAATGGGGCGTTGTACTCTATAGTGGGTCTAATGAGTGTCGAGTAGAGGGGAATGATGACCTCTTTTTTCCTGGATGAGAACCCCTTTATGCTGAGGTGTGCCACGTAGAAGGACTTCCTTACTACTGTGGCGATGTGACTATCAAAGGAGAGACTATGTCCACCTGGGTCCCAAGGTCTCTTATCACGCATTCGGTGTTAAGTAGATTGCTGCCTATGTGGTAGTTCATGGGTACAGAGTTTTTACCAAAGGGGATGACACTGCACTTTTTGGCATTGAGCTTGAGGCCATGGCTCTGACACCAGGCATCTGTCTCAGAGAGGCCCTTCTGTAGGATGTTCACATCATTTGGGGACTTGACTATGGCTCCTAGTTTGCAGTCATCTGCGAACTTCATTAGCCAGAGGCCTTCTGTGTTAGCCTGTACTTCAGAGAAGTAGATACCAAACAGGAGCGGTCCCAGGACGGAACCCTGTGGTACTGCACTTGTCACTGGTTTGAGGTCAGATTTGGAGTCTGCAACTTTTACAGTATGGGTTCTGTCAGTAAGCCAGTTGGCAACCCATCTTGTGACGTAGGGATTTATGCCTAGTTTATTGAGTTTAGCTATAATTCCAGAATGGAGGATGGTGTCGAAAGCCTTGGCGAGGTCAAGATAGGCTTCGTGAACCACCTTACCCTCATCTACAGCTTTGGTGACTGCTTCAAAGAAGTCGATCAGGTTCAGGAGGCATGATCTGCCTTTCACAAACCCGAACTGGGTGGGATCCAGAGTTTGGAGGTTACCAATGTCTTTGTTTATGAGTTCCATGATGATACGTTCCATGGCTTTGCAGACCAGGCTCATCAGGCTAATAGGTCTATAGTTCCCGGGATCAGTGGTGGCTCCCCCTTTGTGGAGTGGGATAACTGTTGCTGTGCGCCATTCAGTGGGCACAAAGCCTGATGCGAGGCTATTATTGAACATGGTGCTTAAGTGGGGAGCCAGTTAATTCTGAAGTTTGTGTAAAAGGCAGCCTGGGATGTTGTCCGGTCCCATGGATGCTGTGTTTTTGGCTTTAGAGAGTGCAGCTTTCACCTGCATAGTTGTGATTACAGGGACTCTGCATTCTTCCTGTATAGATATGGGCCTTTAGGGGGTGAGGGGGGGTAAAGTTAGCACTGACCCTATCTGCCAGGATGTTGACAATATCAGTTGGTTCTGTAATTTTCGTGCCTTTGTGCTGTAACTCAGAGCAGATCTGGATGTTGCCATTGAGATTTTTGACATAGCTATAGAATGCTTTGTGGTTGTCCTTGGAAATAGTGGCGATTTTATTTTCGTAACTAGCTATGGAGAATCTTATAAGGGATCTCAGCTTCTTACTGAGGCTGACCAGGGAGCTCCTCCACTCATGGGATTTTACTCTTTTGCAACAGTTTCTTCCTTCTGTTGTACAGTTTGTTTATGGCAGGGGACCACCAGATTGGCTTCCTTTTTTTGGAGGATTGCGTCTTGGTTCTGTTTGGGATAGCACGATCCATGCACTCATGCAAGTGCTTATAGAGTGCATTTGTGTAGGATTCAGCAGTTGTAACTGTATTGTCCATCTGCATGGGTGTCATGAAGTTCACTACTTCTGTCTTAAGAAGGATGAAGTTGGCTTTGGAGAAATTTTTTACTGTGGTTTCCTTAATGGGGGGTGGGGGTGGCATGTGGATATCAAGAGTGATTAGCTTATGGTCGGATCGGACCAACGAGGAGTTGACTTCAGGTGTGGAACACCGGTCACTCATGTTGGTAATAATACAGTACTAGGTATAATGCACTACATGGGTGCAAATAGTACACTACTAGGTATGGCATACTACATTGGTGCACACAGTACACAACTAGGTATGACATACTACATAGATGCAAATAGTACACTAGTAGGTATGATGTACTACACAGGGGCACATAGTACACTACTATGTATGGCACACCATGTGGGTGCACATGGTACACTACAAGGTATGACGTACTATGTGTGTCATACTATGTGGATGCACATAGTACACAATGAGGTATGACATAACATTTGATTGCACACAGTACACTATGTATGACATACTACATGGGTGAGCGGGTCTATTTCAAAACACTGAAATCTCATAACACTGAAACTCAAAACACTGAGACCATAACATCAAAAACCCAAAACAACAAAAACTCAGAACACTGAAAGTTTGCATCATAAGATTGAAAACTACAACACACATTTAAATAACATCCTCTCCACCTATAACAACACCAAACTAACAAACACACCTTTTACTATGTTTCTGCAGGGGGACAAGTCCCCTCCCTGCATCCACCATGTAGTGGGCTCTGCCCCCACCCCATAAATTAAATATACCAACTCCAAGATTGCACTACAGTGGAAAAAAGTTAATTTCCTAACCTCACTGTATCGTGATCACCATACAGAATGTAAACATAATGTCTAAATCACTTACCTGTATAGCCTAAAAACACATACAGATTGGCAAAATAAACACTTTTTCCCCCTACTCACTTCTCCCAGCACTTCTCAGAACACTAACTTAACTTCCATGAAAGCAACACATCCATATGTTAACATTCTGTATGGTGATCATGTTACAGTGGGGTTAGGAAATTAACTTTTTTCCACTGTAGTGCGATCTAAGAGGTGGTATATTTAATTTACGGGGGTGTGGGGGAAAGAGACCCCCACATGGGGGTGCAGGGGGGGCTTGCCTCCCCTGCAGAAATATAGGAAAAAGTGTGCTTCTTACTTTGTTGTTATAGGTGGAGGGGATGTTATTTACATGTGCATTGTAGTCTTCTATGTTATGATGCACACTTTCAGTGTTCTGAGTTTTCATTGTTTTGGGTCTTCAATGTTATGGTCTCAGTGTTTTGAATTTCAATGTTGTGAGATTTCAATGTTTTGAAGTAATCTCAGGTGAGCATATGTATGTACTATGTATGACATACTATGTGGGCGCACATAGTACACTACTAGGTATGATGTATAACATGGGTGCATAGAGTACACTATGATGTATGACATACTATGTGTGTGCACATAGTACACTAATATGCATGGCATATTATGTGGGTGCACATTGTACACTACTATGCATGACATACTATGTGGGTGGACATAGTACACAGTGAGGTATAATATATCATTTGGATGCACACAATACACTGCTATGCATGACATAATGTGTGAGTGGGTGTAGTTACACTACTATGTATGACATATTACATGGCTGTACATGTTACACTACCATGTATGACATACTATGTATGTGTGCATATTACAACACTAGGTATGGCATACTACATTGGTGCGCATAGTATACTATTATGTATGACATATTATGTGGATGCACATAATACACAACTAGGTGTGATGTACTATGTGGGTGCACACAGTACACTACTAAGTATAGCATACTAAATACACCAGTGTATGATTTACATACATTTGAGATCATCTGTGCACTTCCTGACACTACCTTGATCTATATTTATCAATCACTGTAATGACAGCGCAGTGTATGAAAATAGTGCACATAATACATTTACGCAACTGTGAACTATGTTTGTGAATCTGAGGGCCAGTCAATATTGCAAGTATTAATATCTCACTAAGTTTTATATTATGGTGATAGACTTACATACTTTATGTCTGGGCTGGCATACTGTCATTAGTCATAAGAATTACCACTATATGAAAGATGTTAATGTTTCTAAAAATGCATTTTAAGTCACTGGGTTAAATAATTCAGTTTACAGGTACCCATTATTAATAAGTTATTAGAATGTTTTGTGTTGTCCATTGTGGGTGATGTAAAATGTTATTTATGTAAGTCATATAAGTTTGATTATAGTTGTAGTCAGTACTGCAAATACAAAAACCTGAAGGAAAGTCTATTTTTGCATTTTTAGTTTAATTTACTAGGATCATTTTCATCTAAAGTACATTATGTTAAATAAACTTAGTACTAAAAATAGATGAAAGTATATATCACCTATTGTTAAATAAGTCGTGTATTTTTATGTAAATAGTAACGTGAAAGTGATATGATTCAGTGGACAGATTTAGAGGTGGCATGAAAATAATTCTTGTTAAATTCTGAAAATTTAAGGATTTTTTTGGATATATATTGAGATAGAAGTTTATGAAATATATATATATATATATATATATATATATATATATATATATGAGGAAGATTTGTCACATGTCTGCATACTCTTTGTATTAATAAAGGCTGATAAAAGTTTGACTATGTCTGATGTATAATTTTAAATGAGTTTAGTGCAGACTTCACTAAGGAACTGGGCTTATTCTCTCGTTTGGGTGGCCCTGTGGTTGCTATTCTTTGAGGAGGCACATGTTACATATAAACAGCTTGATATATGAGTACTTGCCTTAATCAAACAAGTTTAAAATATCAGGGTATAGACCAGATGAATGAAAGACTGTTTACTGGAAGCCAAACATGTTCAGGTTACTTCAAATGTTCATTAAATAATTTAGAGAAACAGCGTGATGTTAAAAGTTTGTCAATGATGCAATTGGCCTTCCAGTAAGAAGAATTTGAAATTAGATGTCATTTCTCTTTTTTATCTATAGATGGAGATTTCCATTGGTTATGTTGAAGGGTACATGTGGTTAGTGCTTGAAGGAAGTATAGACATACATTAGACTGGCTGATGTAAACTGTGGTTTAATGGAGACATCTGTTTTAAAATATGTGCATTTGAACTGAATATGTGTGGACGATTATCACTGAATAGTGCAAAACCAAAACTCACTGCAGATGCACAACAGCACCAGTGAAACTTTTATTAACACCAGACACTGAGACCTTTCATCTTACATCTACCACGTTTTCACAACAGCTGCAAACTAATTAACACACACTACATAAAGACTAAAGCAAAAAAGCACAGACCAAAGATAACCATGAAGTAGACTTTCAAACATTGTCAATACAAACGTAAAACCACTACATACATGATGTGATATCGGAATTAGAATTAAAACTTTCTTCTTTAAATGAATGAGTCTGCTTAAAAATAAATAGATAACTTCACAAAAAATTATTATTAAATATTCAGATTGTCATTTAAGAAATGCTTGCTGTATAATATGTACCTTAGACAAAATGGCTTTAAATGTTTAACAAAATGATCTACCAGTAGCAGAAAAATATTGAAAAGCAGTAAAATAGATCTAATTAGCAAGAAAAAGGAGAAACATTTTTGCCTTTCAGGAGAGAAATTCCATTTAACAACTATGCCATTCACACACATTGGCAAATGCTCTTCGTTGTCCTCAAACAAGTTTAAAAGACAGACTAAGCCAATCAGAACACAAACAAGAGAATTCTAACATCCATCAGTTAATACAGTAATAACTCATAGCTGAGTGTGGATAATGCTGGATTTACTCATGGTTGGTGTGGTTTGGTCATGAGGGTGAAGCTGGAGTGACCAAAAAAAGCCAAGCATGGGTAAATCAGCATTACTCACACCCAGCCATGGGTTATTGCTATTATATAATGACATTATTAAAAAAAAAAAGTATTTACTTTTCTTAAATAATGTCATTGTATAATGGCAGTGTGGTGTCGTTCCACTTTGTTTACATATCCAAGGACTTTCTTGATGTACTGCACATGCGTATATGACTTTCATTCCCACGTTTATGCAGTACATTAGAGCTTTGGAAAGGAAGCAACGGAGAAAGGAAGATGTCCGTTGCTCTTTTTTTTTTTTTTTTTTTTTTTATTTTAAATAGTTGAAATTCAGACACTTGTACGAGAGAGACAGGATAGATAAAATACAAGGAAAATCAGGCACATTTCTTTAGTTTGAATAATGTACCTAATTTTCTAGTATTTTCTCTGTACTGTCTCACTCTCATACAACCTGTCTGGAGTTTTAATTTAATTTAATTTTATTTCATTTTTTTAATGGTGAAGAAAACTTAAAAAGTTGTAGCATATAGTAATGGAAGAAAGTCCAGGTGACTCAACTGATTTATTGATTTACAACAGACACGCTGGTTGGGCTGACCAGTCAGTGTGCTCATTTTTGAATGTTAATGGTCAGTCATTGCATAATTCTGAATATATATATGTGTGTGTGTGTATATATATATATATATATATATATATATATATATATACACACACACACACACCTATATATATATATATATATATATATATATATATATATATATACACACACACACACACACACATATATATATATATATATATATACACACGTCTGACAATAAAATAAATAAATAATAAAATAAATGCATTACTTACATGAGAATACGGAACGTGGTACACATCTAGTACGGCCGTCCCTGTTAGAATACAGCTGGGCAGCTGTCTGTAAGGATCGCCACCAGTAGAAATATTTCTGTGCATAGGTTACAGCAGCAGAGGCTATGCTATTCAGCCGTATTGCTCTACGGCAAATTGCTACTGCAGCCATTTGGTATCGGCGATGTAGCTCGTAGGGAAATGTCTTGTGAGCTACACACCAGAACCCCAAATTAACATTTTAATGATATGTAAGTGTCACATTTTTGAATCATGTGATATGTAAGAAACAACTGAACTGTGTTTTTGACTCACTTGATTTGCTGCATAATTTTTATTGTTTTTTAATTTTGACGTGACTTTTTTTTAAGCATACAGTGTGAATGTTTAATACAGATCTCAGTTCTGATGAAGTCTTATGCAGACAAAACTTAACTGGTCGTCTTTGCAATAAAATAAATTAATAAGGAAGAGCTGTCACCATTATTTGGTGAGTTTTATCTTTCATCTGAGCCTGATACTTTCACTGACTTCACTTTTCTTAATGTACTTCATAATTCTTGTGTGGATTCATCTTCCTACTTTATTATAGGCTGTGCTGTACAGATTCTGTATGGTTTTCTTTCTTCAGAAGCTTCTTGAAATAATCTTTCCAGCTGCCCTTGTCCTCTAGACTAGTGAGTTGTCCATACCTCTCAACTGTCCAGATTTTACAGGATGTCCAGATATTTGTCTTATATATTTGGTCTGCTCCTCATAAAATTTGTGGTTTTCTGGCAAATCACAGAGAATTGATATCACTTAATGGTGACACACATTTGAGTTTCAGACTTTATGTTCTGCATGATAAAACAAAACATGCTATTCTAGTGACTTTCTAATAAGAGCAATATTTAAAATCTGTCCCTATTTTTCGGCCTTTGTGCACCCCATTATTATAGGCTTTGTCCACATTTTTTTGTTCTAAGAGTTTGAGAGGTATGGACCTGTTTGTTGTTGGAATTCCTTATAGGTTCATAGATGTGTACTAGGCTGACAACCACTAGTTACTTTTTAAGCCTAGCTAAGCACAGAAATTGTATCTCACATTTGTATGTGCCTTAGAGGTTATTTAAGGGGTATGTTTAAGCTAAGGGCAAGATTTACATGCTGCCTCTTTCCATTAGAGAGGTAGGTGCTAGATCCATGGTATATTTCCAATTTCCCATCCATTGGTGCAGGTTTCTCTTGAAAATGGTTATGGAAGAGCTTTGCTTCACTTAGATGGGAAGCCTGTTACGGAATAGGGGAATTCTCTGAGACACATACTTGTCCCTCTAAAATGTCCTATTTATGTTGCAAGCAAAGTTTAAATCCCTAGACTGAGTAGGGATTCAAGGGTGCTTTACATGCCAGGCATACATCGCCTCCCAACAGTCTATATGAAGTGGAGTATAGAGATAGGGATTTGATATGATCTGCACAGGACACACTGTTTAAGCCCTGTATTCTTTTTTTGAGGAATCACTGTGGACATTCTAGTTGTTGCATGTGCCTAGTCAGGTACTACTGAATACTCAAAGATGGACCTGATGAGGGCCAAATACAGTGGAACTATGATTTCTTTGGACCTAGATGCCATGCCCTTGCTTATAAGATGAGCAACAGTGAAAAATATCCTTACTACCTTAGACCCATGTAAGTTAAAAGCCAGGTTACTATCCACATAAACACACAAATCCCCTAGTACTGGTTCTACTCTTAGGGGTGTAATATTGATGAGGTAATTTCCTAGGGAGGCTAACTTCCCACAGGGTATTATTATTATTGTTGTTATTATTATTATTATTATTATTATTATTATGCATTTCTTGGCACTGAGTTTTAAGCCATGGTTTTGGCACTAATCATTTGTCTGTGTTAGTCCTTCCTGTAGGATGTGAGTGTCTTGGGGGATTCTCTGATTTCTCCTAGTTTGCAATCAGCTGCAAGCTTGGTCAGCCAGAGGCCTTTGGCACTGGTATTGACTTTTGAGAATTAGATGCCAAAAAGGATAACATGTCTGAAGATAATTTAAGGCATTGTAATGAAAAGGTAAGAGTTGTGTACACATTGTTAATATATTCAAGGCATCAAGCAAAGCCACTGGGTGAATATAAATATGAGAAGTGTCAGATCCTGCTTCTTAAAAAAAAAGCTAATTCATTTAATAGTTTGTCTTCTGGAAAGGTATGAATGGCAAAACAAATTCAAAGTATAAAAGCAAAGACAGAACGTGTTCCTGTATACATCCAGGAACCACTGCACAGTCACAGACACATTGCAAATACAGTAAACATAATCAGCCAGAGGCCCTTCACATTGGCCTTGATTTTTGAGAAGTAGATGTCAAAAAGGAGCTGACCAGGCACAGACCCCTGAGGGATGCTGCAAGGCTTCTGCAAAATACCCCAAATTTAAGAGAAAGCAGTAATATGCATCATTACTTTGCTGAATTATTTATATACTAGGAAATCTGCCAGGAAAATATCGTATAAAAATAACTACTGGTGGTCTGCCAGTAGGAAATGCAATCTCTGGAAAGAACCAGTAGTAGAAATAAGCAGGAACTGAAGGTAACAGAAAACACAGGTGTCATTATGAAATGTAATTAGAGCCAACAGAATAGTTGACTAATTTGGTTACAGTTGTGAAGCAAGATAATATTCTCTCCTGCGTTGAACACAAAGATCTGAACAAAGTGACTGAAAGAGAGATAGAAGCACTTTTTGCTTATATTTGAAAACGTGGTCTCATCAATGGCACATCCAAGTTCTTTTCAGCAGTAAATGCAAGCCATAACAATATGAAGAAAAAGTTGTGTATTATACAATAAATATGCAGATTCCTTAGTATATCATCAGCAAAGAAAGTGTTCAAAACACCTATTCACAGGTCATTGAAAACTTGGAAAGTGCTATAAACATGTATGATGAGTATTTATTGTGGACAACTAAAAGAAAAGATGAGCATGAAAAGAGATGGACAGAACTTCTCAATACATTAAGGCATAACTATATCAAGTTAAATGAAAGCAAATATAAAATAACTATGACAGTTCTAATACATATGGGTTTTACTCTAACATGAATAAGACTTGAGCTTGATACAGACAAAAAACAGAGCAAATGTGCAAATGCCAAAGGCAGAAGTCAAGCTGGTATTGCAGTGGGTTCAAAGAATGATTTAATGTTTTACCGAGTTGTACTTAATATGCCCAAGATAAAAATGCCTCTAAGAAAGCTGTTAGAACAAGACATAGCCTGGGAATATCACAATATAAAAGAAAGGAAAGTTTTGAAATGCTCAAGAATTAAGTTCAAGGAAGTACTAACATTAAGAAGATATGATGTTAATAAGCCATTTGAGTTGCCACAGGCTGATGCCAGCAATGGATCACTTGCCTATAAGTCAAGATATAAAAAACAAAAATACTCACATGTAAAAAGACAGAGCCATAGTTACCTGATTTGGTGCTTCCTCATATCAGGGATGAAGACCAAAAAAAAAGTCCTCCATCCCACTGATCTATAGCAAACATCTTAGTTAGCTCCTTCCTTCCTTACAGAGTCAGCCAGTCACATACACGTGCGCGCGCAGGTGTGCACGCACACACACACACACACACACACACACACACACACACACACGCACGCACACACACACACACACACACACACACACACACACACACACACACACACACACGCACGCGCACGCGCACACACACACACACACACACACACACACACACACACACACAGATTTATTTAAACAGCCGCAACAGCAACCCTAACTTGCAATGAAAAGTCTATGTTATAAAGGAAATGACTATCAGTGACATGAATACACTGAGAATCATGCCTGGCAGTCTCAAAAAAAAAAAGAAAACCCAGATAATATACAGAGTGGTATTAAGAAAGGAGCAGGCTGTTTCATACTTCTAGGTATGAGAAGGTGCAGTATATATATCATGAAGCGTGTGTGTGTGTGTGTGTGTGTTTGTGTGTGTGCCTGTATGTGTGTGTGTGTGCATCCTTGTGGGTGCTGTATTGTAACATCATTAGATCCTTACATGTATCCGGCACTAATTTTATGAAGAACAAACACATGCTGGAAGGCTTCCTTTAAACACCCAACATTTAAGTGCTTTCGTCCTATAGGTATCAAGACTTCATCAGAACATACCAGGACTTTGCCAGACCATTCTCAACAGCTGATTCTTCTGGAAAGCACCCCTGCAAACTTGTGTTCAGCTCCCTTGTATTTAGAAGCTTCCCAAGCTTCCCTTATCAAAATACCTGCTCTCAATGTTTGGCAAGGTGTTAGTATGTTTGATACCTGAAGGAGAAAAGCTGTTAAATTAAATTTTGGGTGTTTTGAAGAAGCCTTGCAGTGTGTGTTTTACTTTGTGTGCTTTTTTTTTTTTTACATCTGCTTTCGGCTGATTTTTGGCTGTAGTAATTCTACCAATGTTTCTGGGAGGTCAAATCATTATAGAACTGCCAAAATCAGCTTACTTGGGACCATGTCATATGTTTTCTAAAGGTTTAGGAAGGCACGGTTGGATTTTTTCCTCATCTGTACCTTCTTTGCAACTATCTGTTTCACTTCAAAATTGGGTAAATTGTGCTGCATCCCAAACTGTTCATTTCCCATCCTATTCTGTGTATTCATTTATCAGTCACCCTCTCCAGTACTTTCATGCAGTGTGAAAGGAGTTTGAATCCTCTTTACTGCCCACAGTTGTGGACGTCCCCTTTGTTCTTCTGCATTGGCACTAGAATGCTTATTCTTCAGTCATCTCTGATGCACCTTTTTCTCCATACTTCATATAGCAGATAAGTACCCTCAGGAACAATTTCTCCCCTAATTCACCCAATATCTTGATCATATATGCTAGGACCTCTTCTGAGCCTGCTGCCTTCTATGACTTATTTTTCCTTAGTGCTGATCTTACTTCTTCTAGTGTGGGCTCATCTTATTCTTTCATTGCAGGCTGTGTCTAGGGCAGTACAGCTTCTGTGGGGTTTTCTTCATTCAGAAGCTGGTGAAAGTACTCCTTCCGTCTGCCTTTGATGTCCTGTGGACAGATGAGCAGGTTGTTCCTGACACCCCTTACGAAAAGTGTCTGATGCCTAGCTTCATCTTTCTGTCTTTGCCTTGCAACCTGATAGTTTCTTTGCATCATCTACGTATCTGCTGAGTCACTTTCTAGAAGCTGTTACAGTGTCTGTTATGCCTTGTTCTTTGCTATTATGACTGCTACTTTTTTTTTTTACCTAGTCTGTCTTTTCTATCTCCCTCTTGTTCCTGTACTCCTTTCTTTGGATGACCTTCTGGACTTCTACATTCCACCACCAGCTTAACGTATGTACCTTATTTCTGTACCTGGTTTGGCCACATATCTGTGCTACAGTCCACCTATGCTGTTTTGATACACTGCCATTCTTCTTCAGCTCTTCCTATTACCTCTACTTCTTGAGGTGCTAGACCCTTGGATGTTTCCTTGAACTCTTGATTTTGCACATGTTCCCGGTCTTTAATGTAGTCTCTGTTGACCCTTAGAGCCTTCTCTGATGACTGTTTGCAGCTGATTTTGGACATCTGTAGTTTATGCTGCAGACTGGTAGTTTCATTGGAGATGGCTTTGCAATGTCACTCTACCCCAAGGCCCTTTCCTTACTAGCAGGAAGTCTAACTGAATTACATGTTGGCCACTTTTGTATGTGATCTTGTAATTGTCTCTCTTGCTGAACCATGTGTTAGCCACCATTAAGCCATTTGCCAGACAGAAGTCTAGAATGACCTCTCCTTCATCATACTTTTTGCCCCTTCCATGTAGACCTGCTCTAATCTGTTCTGTCTATCCATATAAGAGAATTCAGGCCCCCCATTATCAACACCAACTTATATTGTCTTGCTTTATCTTGTAGGCCCTGCACTTACTGCCTGAATGCACTCTTTTTCTCACTATCGCAATCTTGCTGTGCAACATAGGCTAAGATTATGAATCCTGCCATATCTTTACCCTGTAGTCTGATTAGCACGAGTCTGTCACTACTCCTGATGGCAAACGCTCATATGTCTTCTGAAGGCTTTCCCTCACAATTCCCACACTATTTCTAGTCTGTCCTTCCCCAAGTGGAAAACTGTGGATCCAAAGCCAAGTGGCTTTGCTGTACTGCACTACCACCTTGTCTTCTGGATATACAGGATGTCCACTCTCTTCCTTACCATCATGTCATTCATTTCCAAGCAGCATCCTGTTAGTGAACCTAAACTGAGCTTAACAATCCTGAGTTCATGTTTGGCAAGTTGCTTGGTTTTAAGTCTAAGTTTCATTCAACTAAGCTACTCCAAGTAGCACATGCTAGGCAACTGGACACTAGCCGGCCAGTAGCTTATTGAACCAAAGCTGCTGGGCTTTACTCAAAATATGTCTATATGGTTTTGCATGATGGTACCATGATATTAACTGGCCATCCAGTACTCTAGACAGCTTTTCTTCTAACAAGTTTATTGTCAGAATATATCAGCATAATAAAAGGCTGATGGCTGATGAAGGAGATCAAGAACACTAGGAAAAGTTTGGCCTCCACTGGACCAGCAGCATTACATTAAATAAATCACTTTTTCTCAGAATAGTGAAGACTCTTGCCACATTTCCAAATGTGATGAAGTAGGTGTATATTCTCAGTTTGTTTACTCTGTCTGGATATACTGCTATCTATGGTGTCGGCTGGAAGAATATGCACCACACTTTAAGGAAGAGTACAGCAGAATATACGAGTGAAAGCCAAAATGTCTTGGGTGGATTTGACTGAGAATGATAACATAAAACACATAGTTGTGTATAGATACTGCCTGCCAAACAAGATAAGGAAGCAAAGGAACAAACAAATGATATGTAGCACACAACTGAAGTAACAAAAAAGGTGAAGCCTTCGCTAGCCCTCACGAAGTAATACAAAACATGTGTTTCACTTACAGTGTTGTGTCAGCACAGTTTTTTGCTTTTTTTGTTTTTTCTTTTTGTTAAAACATAAAAAGATACATAAGAGACTGACTTAGAAATGAGCTTTCAGCAGTACTTTACATGGCTAAATTAAATTCTTTGGACTGCTTCTATAAAACCAACTTTGTACTGTACAATGGCATGTGTGGTATAAAGCTGATGAGTCTGACACAAGCATTAGACTTCTTCTTAGTTAACATTTTAAACTGCTGAAAATACTTCCATCTGTATACCTCAATAAGAAATGTATGCCCATAAATCAACTTATTTTACATTTGTTCTTTCATTCACTCATTCATTCATTCTCTATTTATCTGCTTAATCCACTTCACTCATTCATTCATTCTCTATTTATCTGCTTAATCCACTTCAAAGTCACAGGGGGTCCATTAGTGGGTGAAAGACAGAGAAATTAATCTTAGATGTGGTGCCAATACATCACAGAGTATACACACATACAGCACACCACAAGGGATGCACACACACACACACACACACACACACACACACACACACACACACCTGTGTACACATGTACAACATGCCCACATATGGATAATTTAGAATTTGGTAAGTGGCAGGAAAGTGCAGCACCCAGACAAATGACTGCTCCAGTAAAACAAACAAAAAAAATACTTCTTCTAGAATATAAAGTCTTATAGTTAGTTTCAGAAGAAAAACAGTGATGATATCAATGCATCTGAATGTTAAAAGATGAAACACTAACGGGGGGATTCAATAAACCTTACATGGTCATTTCTACCGTGTGCATGTCACACCAAGGTAAACACTGTGGCATGCTAATTACAGCATAAGCAGCTGAACTGCATGCTAATCAACCAATCCAAAACAGTGGAGCTATTTTCAACAAGCTATAAATCATCTGTGTAGACTGTGCTGGTTTTTCTTGTGAATTCCAAAACTTTTGGAATACAGGCACGAAAAGTAGTCTACATAGAAAGAATGTTAGGGGCTGATGCTGCTTTAATTCATTTGTATGTGCTACAGGCTGAAGCCAGTGCTGCTGCTGCTAATGCTAATAGGCCTAGGCTGAGAAGGAGAAGAGTTTTCAGGCTCCATTTAACTTTTTGCAACCCACATGATGTGGAAATTGTAGAGCACTACACGGTGGACAGTGACACACTACAGGAACTCTGCAGCCTCTGCCAGCCTCAACTCAGAGCCAGAACCAACCATAGGGAACTCATCCCAGTGGAGACAAAGGTATGTGTAGCCCTTAGAATCCTAGCTACAGAGACTAACAGGGGATATGCTGGGGGTGTCACAGGCATCAGCATCCAGGGTCCTCCACCAATTCCTGAATGGTATGCTCCAACATGCTAGTGACCACATATATTTTTCCTGTAGTTCTGAGGAGAGGGCCAGAAAATATGCAGGAGTTCTACCATGTAGTACACTATCCTGAAGTTGTGGGTGCCACAGGTTGCACACATATAGAAATGAAGGCACCACCCATGGAACAGGGTAGGCTCTACATAAACAGAAAGGGATATTGCTCCATCAACTGCCAAGTCATGTGTTATGCTAAGGGAATCATCCTGAACGTGTGTGCTGGCAACCCTGGCAGTTACCACAACTCACATATCTGGCACATCTCTCAACTGTATCAGATGTTTGCTAGGGGGGAATATCGCACGGGATCTTTTACTAGGCGATGCAGGCTATATAATAGAACAGTGACTGATAACACCCATCAGAAATGCACCCACACCCATGGAAGAATGCCATAATGATCCACATGCTCAAACCAGAAATATCGTAGAGCGTGTGTTTAGGCTGCTGAAGTCAAGGTTCCGGTGCCTAAATACATCTGGGGGAGCCCTGTAGTACAGTCCACGGACATGTACAGAAATATTCACAGTACGTGCCATGCTGCACAACAGCTTCAGCAGGATCAGCAAGGGGAAGGGGCACACATCCCACTACCAGTGCCAAGGTCACCACAGCCACAGGCAGAGGGGGAACCACCAGCAGCTGTGGGTGTAAGCAGATGTGGGCATGCTCAGTATGATCTTGCATTGACTAAGACATAATGCATAGCACACTCTCTCACCATCTAGGGCCCTAAAACCTTCCCCCTACTCACATACATTAGTAACATTGATGCCAGGTAACTCACACAACCATTACCTCCCCATGTATTGGCTGTGTACTGCTTGCATCAGACAGAGACATCCTTGAACTAAAACTGTGGTAACTCCTGCATTTACAAGGTGCTAAGTCCAAGATAAAATGCTCCACAGAAGATTAAAGGCCGGTAGTATATGATAAAGTACCAAAGAGCTGAAATGATAAATACTATGGCCACCATGCTAAAGGACATAAAACAGGCTTTTAATCCAATAAAACATTAAAACAAGGAAAGAGAATAAAAAGTTAAAACATGAAAATAGAAAACATGTCAGTAAGCACTTTTAGCATTGTCCTTCTGCAGATCTTAGCCTAATTCTCAAACTTGACAGTTTTAAATGTCTTGCAGCTAATCTCAATCATCTATACATTTCCGCCCTTATCCACTTGTAAATCTGTGATCCATCGCATCTCAGCCAATTCTGTCCAATTAATAAGATCCCTTCCACATATACTTTCTTGTATAGTCTGAAGCACCATAAATGAGAATTTATGTTCCATAAATTCAGGAATATGTCATGCCAATGCATTAGTCTTTGTTTTAAGTCAGATGTCACTTAAATGTCTTAAGATTCTTTCCTTGAAAGGTCTGTTTGTTTTTCCCTCTTAAAAACTGATGCACAGGTCGCAGATAGCAATGTAAATAATATTCTTGGTTGTACAGTCAGTGTATATCCATGGTCTGTACATATTCAGTTATTGGATGCTGCAAATAATTCCTGATACTGATATATTTACATGCTTTACATTTTTTACAAGGAAAAGTGCCTGATCTAGATGACACAATACTTTGTCTGTTATCTAGACCATTGTGACACAATATTTGTTTCAAACTCTTCTTATTCCTATAGCAGAATGTCGGGCTCTCTCCAACTATACCTCTGGTCTTCTCATCAGTAGTTAATATTTTACAGTTGCTGTTGATTATATCTGTTTGCCTCCAGAGAATGTGGCACTTCTAATGGTTTTAAGAAACTCAGCACATTTGTCCCGTCCCCACATCCAACAGTCGATATGTTTATCAAAGTTTGTGAAACTGAGGCATCCAGGCTTTTTCATGTATGGCATCATCGTGACTTTTACAGCTTAATGTATAAAGAGAAGAGAGCTCTATATGAATTATCACATAATGACCAGTTAGCTATCGGACCTGCAGACAAGGGAGAAGTGATTGTTGTCATGGATAAGTGTGACCATGTAGAAAGAATGAAGGCAATCCTCAGAGATGAAACAACATATAAAAGGATTACCAGATTGGAAGTGAACAGATTGATTAGTAATGTCAAAGATAGAGTACATGATATGCCTGTCTTGCATTATTACAGAAAACATGTATTAGTTTCTAACAGTCTCATCTCTATTGACTCCAATATTTAAGGGCTTACCAAAGATCCACAAAAACAGGCAGAATCTGCCCATGCACCCTATCATTTTGGGCAGTGGGTGGATTACTGAACTAGCATCAATATTTGTAGAAAAAAAGCTGAAGCCAGTATTTTCTAAAGCCAAGATGGTCTTGTAGGATACTTCTTAGTTTCTTCAAACTTTACATCAATGTATGGATTCATTTAGTGCTGGAACAAATCTGATTATGGTTGCAAAGGACATAAAGAGTGTATTTACAGTCATACCAAACGGATACGGAATAGAAGCTGTATGTAGTTTTCTTTCTGAGAACAGTGAATATAGCAGAGAGATCATCCAACAGATTTGTTTGCTGCTGAGTATAATCTTAGAGAATAATATTTCTGTCTTTTGCATCTTTTGCAGTGGACACTATTGGCAGAAATGGGGTGTGGCCGTAGGCACACCCTGTGCTAACAGTTATGCAAATGTTGTATTGGCACAGTGGGAAGCACAACATGTCTATAATGCAGTGAACCAATAGCATTGCAGGTTTGTTGATAATATATTTATTCTTTAGAATGGGAAAGAAGAGCAATTATGTGAATTTATTTAGTTGGAGAAAACCACCACATTTCTGGAACTTACGATCCAAGCATCCATGAAGAGTAACTTTCTGGACGTGAATCTGAAAATTGGAACAAGTTGTAAACTGGACACCAGTCTCTACAGAAAAGATTGCTGGAGGAATCGTTTACTTCATAAAATGAGCATGCACCCTAGGCATGTGTAACCACAGATTATGAAAGGGCAATTTTTAGAACCTCCAGACTTTGTACCAATGACTCTGATTGCTGTTTGGAAGTTGACCTGGTGAAGAAACAATTCAGAGATCATGGATATGAAGGTGAGAAAGTTCAGAAATGGGCTGATGAAAACAAAATCTTAAGATCCACTTGAGGAAAACCATTGCTCTCCAAGCATGAAGCCAATATAGAACCTGTTAATAAACATAGTAAAAGTAAGAATGAAATATGGTTCACATCAACACACAACAATGATGTTAAGCAAATCTGTATTATAATCAAGAGCAAGAGGAAAATATTGAATACTGATGAGAAAATCAGAGGTACAGTCAGAGAGTGCCTGAGATTCTGCTATAGGAATAAGAAGTGTTTGAAACGAATATTGTGTCACGACGGCCTAGATAATAGACAAAGTACTGTGTCATCTAAATCAGGCACTTTTCCTTGTAAAAAATGTAAAGCATGTAAATATATCAGTATCAGGAATTATTTTCAGCATCCAATAACTTTGAATACTTATAGACCATGGATATACGCTGACTGTACAACCAAGAATGTTATATATGTTATTTATATCAGGTAACTTATCTGCTTACAAATCTGTGATCCATTGCATCTCAGCCAATTCTGTCTGATTAATACGATCCCCTCTACATATTCCTTTCTAAGAACCACAGCCAAAAGATTCTACAGGGGGACTATTCTGGCTCCCAGTACAAGTCTGCGGCTTGGGATAGTTTAGCCTGGGCTGTATCCAGTACACTTGACCATTGGATCAAGGAATTTAGGACACAGGACATCCCACACCTGTGTAGGTATCAACTACAGAGATTACTTGTAAGACTCGGGGAAGTTGAATATAGGCAAGATTGGTATGCATAATGGTGTTCTGTTCTTTTCTGTTTTTTCCACAGCTGCCAGTGACCAGGAGTGCAATGTCAGAACCAACCGGGTTAGATTGGCGAGAATGAGGGAAGCATGTGGTATGTATGCAGCAGAAGAGTAGTGTTATTGTAGCATTAAAAGTTAAAAATAACTTTTTTGGTATTTTATACAGCTGTATCAAATTGAGCATGCATATCCCAACTGTAAATGCAAGTATGCATGTATTAGTCTGTAGCACAAACCACAAATACAATAATAGACTTTAGTCAGAAGTTGTGGGTTCAAATACCACACTTCACAACTATACAATACAGTTATTTTTTCAATAATATTTACATTACATTAAAACATCTATAGCAGTGGCACAAATGCCCTGCTGCAAACTGTAATCTGTATAATGTGAACATGCATATGTTCAATATATGCACATTTCAAGGATTACTTGCTGCAATCTACAGTATAGTGTACATCTGTTAGGTGATGGAGTCAATTAATTGTATTAATGCATTGTATGTCACATATGATGATACTAATCTTATTTCCTTTTTTTCTGTCACCCCAACCCTTATCTCTCTTTTTTTATTTTATATTTATTTTATTTTATATTTATAAAAAAAGTTGTGCGTCATTTTTTCTTTTATTTTATGTATATATTTTAATTTTATTTTTATATTATTTTATTGTATTGTAAAAATAGTGTTACTTTATTTTCTGTTTATTTTATTGTTATATTTTCTTTTTTAAATTTTATTATGCGTCGTCATGTCATCCATGTGTACCACATCATTAAATGCTCCACAGCACAGCTGGGTAGGCCAGCTCTAGAGGATCCACCTGTTCCACCTCCACTGACTCCAGCACCAATGCCCAACATGTCTGGGAGCAAAACTGGCAGCACCACCTCTGCTGCCCCTGTACTACTTGCACCCTCAGGTAGTCCTACCCTGGAGGCGGATCCAGTGGTACCCTCCACAGAAGTGGCAGAGGTGGTGATTTCATCACCCACACAGAGTTGCCAGGGATGGAATGCACCATTCGTGCACACATATGCTGGCTGAAGAGGCCGCTCTCCCTCATTTTGCATAGTACCAGGAGGAGAAGAAGGAGATGTCAAGCACTCCAGCCAGTGGTTGAGTGAGGTGACAGTGATGACAGTCCAGTGGGTAAGGACTCAGTTCTCAGTGTCACCCAGCTTGATGACCATGTGCTCTGGATATCCCCATCTCATCCCAATCATGGTGTCCTCCAACCTTTTGTGTCCATCACCATTCCTGTGTCTTGTGTCTGTCTACAATTGCTTCCTCACCTAACCAACTTATCTGACCCAGACATACCTATATAACTTCCCCAACATTCCTCCCTCTCAAATAAATAAATAAATAACTAAATAAATAAATTGGCATGTATCCCACAAAAAAAAAAAAAAGTTGTCTCATACATAGTTCTCCTTTTCGCACACATGTCTTCTTGACACACTTGATTCGGTCCAGTTAGCTATACAACATGATTGCGTTGCTGACACCCCTCTCTCTGGGGGTGACAATCCAAATTCAGCTAAATTTCTCCATGTATTATCAGGTTTTACTGTTTTAGAAATGGATAGCTATGGTTCTTTCCTATCTCCCTCCCACACATTCCTGTATTGTTTTCCCTTTGCTGTTTCCCCTGCTTGTTCCCCATTTCACCACTTTCCTATCTACCCCATTTCAACACCTTTAATCTGGTCAAAAAATAGAATCACACACAACACTCATAAGTTGATGGAAAAGCAATGGCTCCCTTCACTTTTTGGGCTCAATGTTTCCATGGAGGTCCGCATCTTGCACCAAAGGTGAGTGGCGGAAAACTTGTGCGGTTACCCGAGTGCAGTGCCACTTAACGTCACTGCCCTATGCCAGCACACAGCAACACATCTTGTACAAACACTCCATGTAAGTGCATTATCAGTCTGTAATGAAAAGTATTTTAAAGTATTACATACACCTGTATTCAAACCCATTACCATCTGGCCCCAAAAAGGAATGTATCAATACATTAACATGTGCTGCCACAGAGTCAGGTAAGCAGCAGGTGTATTTCATAGACTTGATACTAGCTGTCAGAATTTAGCAACGCAGCTCACATTTCCTCACTGCTTAGCTATGCGCAAACATGTATCTTGCATGCATATGTACTTTGCTAACCTTTACTCAAACCTGTTGCTTGCCGCCCTATGGAAATGTACATATTATGCTTTATTACTGCTGTTTACTGTCCATTTCCTATGTATGACATGAAATTACATGTGGAAACATTACAAACTCAGGGCCCTATGAAACAATATGTCACATATTTACAATACATCCATGTGTTGGCATCCCCACCAAGCACTGCAACCCTGGTGTCTCAGTACTTTTTCCACACATATATCAATCACGCTACAAAATGTAATATCAAATGTTGGGTGCTATGCAATGCACATCAGTGTGGTAACATGCAGAACTACAACTATTGACTCATATGCTTAAAAAGCCTTATCTCCAAGGCTAGGGAAGGAATCAGCATGGACCATATCCACAGGGACATAGGTGACCTTCAACACACTTGACTCTACCCATTTTGTTTTTGTCAAGGGTAGATCTTACTTACTGAACTGTGTAGATTTCTTGGATACTGACCCTAAAGACCTGGATGACGGATAACTAAGACATACTACCTATGTTGAGTTATTAAGTGTCATTGATGCTATCCCCCATTCATGTCCAACAGTGAAGACCTCCCATGCAAGAATTAAGCCATACATTAGTAGAGGGATAGGCAATTGTCTCACCAACATTACACATACTCTCAGAGTTTGGGACTGCACCTCCACCACTAGCCACTTACCATTAGAATTCCACAAGGGTCTGTGCTGGGGCCTGAACTGCTTGCAAACTACTTCTCTGAAGTGCAGGCAGTGGTAGATGGCCTGTGGTTTACCAAGACTGCAGATGAGTGATAACTGGATGCACTAATATAGAGTCCCCCAACAATGGTAACATATTACAGAAGGGACTAACGCACACAAATGATTGATGCCAAACTCACAGACTGAACCTTACAGCATACAATGCCTCATTGTCCCCTTTGCCAATGAAATACCCCTGCTAATTATGATATACATAGTACCCTCCTAAGCAGTGTTGTGAGACTTGGGTACACATGTTTATAGCAATCTACATTTTCATCACTATGTGTCCATAGTGATGACACACGCATTCTGCACTGCACACATCATACATATGAACATCACATTCAAGACCACAGTGGTCATACGTCTGCTGTACTCTACGTTTATCAGTACCTCAAAGGACACCTGCAGCAATTGGAGAAAACACAGGTTTGTGACTGGGAGACTCCAGGGTCTCCAAATATGACATCCGTGGAAACATTGAAAGACTTGTCACTGTACTCAGTAGCATACAGACTGCTGAGAGGTGGTCTATGCCTGCCCTAAAGAGCAGTCTCAGACCCTGCCCTACTGGAAATTCTGGACATCTACAAATCAAATGGGAAAAGAATAACTTGGCCCAGGGTTCTCAATCTAAGCTGTGACATAAACTGAACATGCTGAGGAGAAAGATACACCCCTCAATGACTCACACTCCTCTGTAATAGACTCCCACTGCATATGAAGCACTGCTCCTCAATGACCCTGTTTAAGCACAACCTTGACTACTGGTTGGGTGATTGTAAAGTCACCTCTGGGATGGCACCTATGTCCCTCATGGACAAGGCCATTTGGTGCTGCTCATAAAATCACTCTGCTAACAACGACCATCTAACTATGCTCAATAGGGGTACTTGTGTTTTTACACAACTAGGCATCTTAATACCATAGGGACATTAGGCTAGTAGCCTCTTGTGAACATATGAAGCTATGAGCCTATGAAGGCCTCCCAGTATTTTGTCTCCTACATGGAGCTTGCATAAAGTACTGTGTTCTGTAATCTGTGCACTTAGGTAGGGGTTCTGTTTCCACTACAATCAAGTGTGTGTGTGTGTGTGTGTGTGTGTGTGTGTGTGTGTGTGTGTGTGTGTGTGTCTGTGGTGTCTAGACAGAAGAGCAGAAGTGTGAATCCCACAGTTACTGCTCCAATACCATGAAATGATATAATTTTGATTCTTGCAGATGCCTATACATCCAGTTCATGCAGCCCACCCAACATCTTGTCCCCTCACATGACCTGGTGATGCCATCTACTATAAGTTCACCTGCAGTCTTGTAAAAGTCATATTTGGACCATGATGCTTGCGTAAAGTTTGAGTTCTGTGGTCTGTGTACGTAGGTAGGGGGTTCTATTCTCACTGCAGTCAGCTCATTGTGTGTGTGTGTGTGTGTGTGTGTGTGTGTGTGTGTGTGTGTGTGTGTGTGTGTGTGTGTGAGCGAGCTCTTGCTTGATATTACAGAGAGCATTTTACACCAGCATATGGGACACTGTTATATTCTCCTCAACAGACACTGATGATGTCATCAGCTATAAAGTATTGTCTGACACACTCCAAGTCAGACTTGTGCCATGGCACTTGCATAAAATACTCAGTTCTATAGTCTGTGTACATAGACAGGTAGGGGTTCTTGTCTCCCTGCAGTCACCAGTGTGTGTGTGTGTGTGTGTGTGTGTGTGTGTGTGTGTGTGTATGCGTGTGTGATCTCTCGCTTGACATGACAGAGAGCATTTTACACCAGCATGTGGGACACTATTACCATATTCTTCTCAACAGACACTGCTGATGTCATCTGCTATATCAGATTTTTGGATATGCAGTAATCCCATCAGGACAAGGTCAGACACTGGCCTGAAGGCCAGTCAGATGTCATCTCATCCTATACCAGACAGATTACAGTAACATGGTTGTAACTTTATACACATACATCATGGCATAGTTTGTAGGCCCTGTGTTATCATGCTGAGAATGCCCTGAGGTCTCTCCAGCTGCTGCATGTGTCTGGTGAGGTACATGCCAAAGAGAGCACTACACTCTCTTATTGTTCTGGTGAAGTTTGACTACAGTGTTGTCATACAATCCTAAGATCTGCATATGATGGCATGACGTACGATGTGCACAACATAGGCTTTCAATACCAGTGTGGACACTTGGTGATCAAAGTTCAGACTGCTATCTACATGTGTTCCCAGTGCTGGCATCACTGGGTGTCAGTATAGCAGGACTCCTGTCAGTGCTGTGATTAATGTGGATTTCCACTTTTCAGATGGACAAGACAAAAAAGACACATTTCTGCATTTAGTTGTAGATTGTGTGCCTTTGTCCTCATTCATTTGTCTGTGTTAGCTCCTCCTGTACCATGTTATCATCATTGGTGAACTTAGTGATTGTACCTAATATGCAAGAATCAGCAAACTTAGTAAGGAAAAGGCCATATACTTTAGCCTGAACTGTCGAGAAATATAGTTCAATCAGTGAAGGGCCAAGCACAGATCCCTGGGGTTTGCCAATGGTGACAGCTCTACTGGTACAGGTTGATTCACCAACTTTCACAGTATGTGTTCTGTTGGTGAACCAATTGGTTATCCATCTACTAACATAAGGGTTAATCCCCAGCTGGGATGGTTTCTCAATGATAACTGCTTGGGGGATTGTATCAAAACCCTAGGCCAGATCACAATAGGCAGTATGCACTGCCTTACCTTCATCCAGGCCTATCACATGGAAGCAATGACCTGTGACAACATCACATATGGCGTGACTCAGCAAATACGCCTTCCTGATAAGGTTGAATACACACTTCAACACCCCCTCCACATGGGCTATATTCTCATACAAGGGCATACATCAACATACATACATCTGAGTAGAGGGGACAGCACCTGATGCATGCATGTATAGACACATCCTGACTCTCCTTGACTGTGAGGTGGACCAACATGTGATCATGGACCTCTTCCACATGTACACTAGTCATATTCTGGCTGTATGTAACAGACCTGTGTGAGGTGTTAATGCTACATCATGTCTGTTACATCTGATAGATGTCCCCAAAGAGGTCATTGAGGGCATGCATGATGACAAAAGTATCATCTTGTGGAACTTGATCAGGTCAAGGCATTTGACACAAATCCACACTGAGGTACTCACTCAATTCTGTCATATGTGACCATAAACACCTATATCACCAAATAGGTAGACAAGTGTATCACAAATGTGGCATCTCACTATGTTGGAATTTGTGATGTGACCTATATCTCAGGTCCACTGATCAGGTCTGTATATCTTTTCTGTCCATTAGTTAAGTGATGGACGTCACAGATGACATGCACATGCCACACAGCTGCCTGAAGGGCTACAGAATGTAGGCAATCATTGACTCCAATAGTGACATTGCTATAATACACACAGTAGCAACACATAACAAACACTGTTGCCACAGGCATGGCAACACCTGCATTGACAAGATACATGGGGGGATTTGTTAATTCAGGAAACAAACACACCACCCAAGTATAATGTGGACATTACACCCTATAATTACACCAATAGGTATGTGACCCATGTGTGCGGTGGATGTTAAGTGGTACATCCACCAGCATGTGGTTATAGTGCTGACTACTCCCTTGAATGTAGCTCAAGTACTGGGTATGTGAAGGACATCCACATCAGAGGCCATAATACCTTCATCATTCCCAGCCTTCATCACACCAATAATTGTGTATAATGCACCATTTCCGTGTACCCCCTGACATCTTCCAGTGACGTGTAATGGAGGTATACCACCTTTGTCACTGTGGGCTGTCACACAGCTTATTGGTCATACCTAGGTATTTTTTTCTGTGGAATATAGCAGACTGTCTGATGGTGCGGAACACCAATCAAGTTGTTACTCTAGATGCATGTGTGCTACCTTTTCTGCTTATGATACACTACATTCATAGGTGTTTGACAATATTAATGGCATCTATATCATTCATGACAGGGTGGATTGTGCTCTCTCTATATAGACAGATAGATAG
This sequence comes from Protopterus annectens, assembly GCF_019279795.1. NCBI lineage: Eukaryota > Metazoa > Chordata > Ceratodontiformes > Protopteridae > Protopterus > Protopterus annectens. The sequence continues at coordinate 1,713,105,057 of NC_056735.1, read as the reverse complement.
ATAGATAGATAGATAGATAGATAGATAGATGCCATGCACACAAAGCAACTAGCCTGTATTGCCCATACTGTTGCATACAGGTATAGCAGTGTTCCTCCTAACACCTCCAGCATATGCTACAATGCCAGGACAGTGTGCGTGGTTACCCTTGTAGAGTGTGGATGTATCATAATAGTTGTTCAAGTGTGTGTGTGTGTGTGTGTGTGTGTGCAGACTCATTTATCACTGTAAATCACAAATGTTATGTCAGAGGCATGGGATTATTGGTGGTATTATTCTGCTATTTTCCATGATTGCGGCTGATTCTTGTAATGTTTTCCATGAGCCTTTGCCTGTGCCCACCTTGCTGGAGACCTCTGCTAAGAGTGTACTCATATTCAGACAGATTGGTTTGCACAGCTTCGCAAAATATGCACCCTACCCCAATTGTATGTCAGATCCCTGATAAATGTCCTCTGCATTATTCATGTAAGGATGCTTATCTCATAGACATCTTCCATATTGTTATGTCACCTTGTGTGACAATCACATAAAACACATTTTCACTACTGTACCATATAGATATGTGATTGGTGTTGCTACTACAACCATCTTCCATTGACATGCCCTTCTCTGCTGTACATTAGGTAGTTTCACCTGTCCTCTTTCCCTGTGTTCATTCCTACAATTCATGTGTGTGCCCTATTCAATACACACACTCCCCCTGAGTGTTCATTTAACATGGCAGTCCATGTCCCATTATAAATCATTTACGCAGCTTCAGTTCACAATGACAGGAATGGAATATCACAATACACTGCACTGTAGGTACACTGTCTTGTACCCTGTTTGGACCATATACTTCACATTCATACTTCTCAACTGTCCAGATATTCCCAGGATGTCCAGATGTTTTCCTTATCAATTTTGTGGCTTTCTGCTATATCACTGGGATGATCTCAAGACTGATATGAGTCAATATTACATACATTTCAGATCCTAACTCTCAACTGTCCTGATTTGTCAAGAATGTCCATTTTTTATCTCATATTTTTGATCTTCTCCTCATAACATATTGATTTTCTGGCAAATCAATGGCATGTCATTGCAGATTGAATTCAGAAACTACTGACAGACATTTGAGTTTCATACTTCATGCTCTTCAGAAAGTTCATGGTACTGTACAACCCATCATCCTTCAACTTTCTAAATTTGGAAGACCAATACTAAAAATATGTCCCTAGTTGTGGGCCTTTGTCCCCCGATTATTTATGGTTTTGTCCATATTTCTTGATCTAAGAGGATGAGAGAGGTTCACTCTAACACATTTCAATGCAACATCTATGTCAAATATGTCCCTATTTCTGATTCTTTGTCCCCTCATTATGTTGGCCTTTGTGCAGATGTGTTGCACTGGCAGATTGACAGCTATCTGTGAAGTCCTGGTAATCACTGAAGCATTCCATGCAAATCCGGAGACTGTATGTGCTCTGTTTTACACAGAATTGATATCTGCATTCCCTTACATGGTTTCCAGGCCAGCAACACTGTTGCCAGCCATGAAACCTAGCTTAGACATGTCACATGCAATTAATATGTATTGCGTGCTACTGCTCCTCCATGTAGGCTTCTTTATTGAATCCCAGAGTGAGTTTATATTAACTAACTGGCAGTTATTTGAAATTCATATTTTGTGATGCCTAGTTAACATACAGTTGATACAGGTGTTAAAAAGGTAGTTGTATAGGTTTTGGAATTCAAACGTAGTTAAAAAAACAGTCCATGAATCTATGAAGACAATGATCCCAGCATAAGACCAAAAGAGATCCACTATCAAAATATGTTTCTTATTCTGATGCTAATGTTTTGTGTTCAGGTTTCATATTTAAAAATCATGACGATATGAGGCATGTGAAAATAAGTAGAGCCACTGTTCTGGGACGAAACTGATTTTGCCTGCAGTTACCGTTATAACTGCTATTACGCTGGCAGTTACCATTACAACCACCAGACACTCACAATGAAGAAATGTTTTCTGCTTAACTCTCTGTATGTGTAAGCTTATCTGCTTACCCATTGTTCATGGTCAAAAATAAAGTAATCAAACCCAGACTAAGCAAATTCTGTGGATTACATCTGCCTTATCACATGATCTTCCCATGTTCATACAGGTTACTTGAGTGTGTTTAGTTTCTTCCCATGGTCCATACCAGACATGCTGGCAGGCATTAGTGATGCTAATTCAGTTGTGTGGCTGTGTGCTTATGCAGAGGGAAGGTATGGCATCCCTTGTGGAGCTGGTTTCTACATTGTTACATTTGATAACAAAGCAGGCTTCAGCTCCTATGTTTCTGAACTTCATGGAACTGGTACAGAAAATTAATGTAAACACTTTCTGTCAACCATACTATAGGTTTCAGGAAAACTAGGCAATTTTAGAATCTAATTTCTGGACAGTTTATATTAACGTAAAGTTAGTATCTGTAAATATCTCCTTATTCTGTGGTCAAACAGTAAAGCAACTATGTTCTGCTTTACGTTAAGCATTTCGACTATAATTTAAATGTTAGTGAATTTTCTTTATTACAAAAAATGCAAGGGTAGTTTGATTCTTTCTGTGTTATAAGGATGGTGTTATAAAATTAAATGTGTCAGTATTCAATTGAGTCATCAACAGGTAAAAGGCTACATTTAATTTGTGTAAGGGAGACTGTAAGCTATGTTATACATAAACTATCTATATATATGTACACAACACTTATCTAGATACACAACCACAAACACACATACATACACACACACACACACACACACACACCTGTGTTCTAGAGTGTGTGTGTGTGTGTGTGTGTGTGTGTGTGTGTGTGTGTGTGTGTGTGTGTGTGTGTGTGTGTACAATAGTCTGCAGATTTCAGAGATTTAAAGTAATAAATGCACTGCTAACTATTAAATCTCCAAGCAAAATATCCTATCAACTTAATACGTGAAGGAACAAGATAGGACTTAAGTTCACCTTGTGATTTGATAAAGGCAGTGGAATGAAGCCAGCACCAACAGCAGCATTACACTACTTATAATTTTTTTCAAAAATATTTTCAGGTTTATGCTATAATCAACAATGACTCAATGTATTTGAAGGAAAAAGCATAGTTCCCCAAGAAGCAGCAACTTTACTGAATGTTCTTTCTGTTGACTAGCTTTGATAAATGGAGTGCAGTCAAATTAGCTTCAGAATATTTATCTATCTGCTTGGAAACTATCATTGCATATTATGAGAGAGAGGATTGCATCAAACTATTCCAGAAGAAATGGTGAATTTAGAATATTATTCACTTCAGCTTATTCACTTGATACCATAAGACCACTAACTTAGTCACAGACTTGTTCCTCTGTTTTGCAAAACATTGCTGGCCAAATACAATCACGTGCTGGATAAGAATGATGTCTGATGGCAGTAAGATATGCTCATTTATCTGTTATGTCATCTATGCTCAAAAGTCCATTATACTTGTATGGTATGCGCACATTTCTTATGGTGCATAATACTATGGGAAGTATTATCACTTTGATGGCATTAATCCTACTTGTTAGAGGATTACATTCCAAAACAGCTTGTGACTTCTAAGACAAAAATGTGTGTTTCGGTTTGCTTACGTCTCTCTCAGTAGTTACAGTAGTAAAGTCTACAAGTCATTGTATGCTCCACCTTTAATCCTAAATAAGCAGAACATTGCTCTTCCCTTACTGGACAATGGGGTCCTCTCATTGATCCTTCTTGTAAGCATACTAACACTGTCATCAGTTCATTACTCATCAAGCTGGGTTTCTCACTAAATTCATTGAATGCCTTCAAGACTGGCTCCAGTTATCTTCATTGATTTCTCACACACTACTCTTCTGTCTTTACCCTACTACTTTAAAACTGAAAGTGTATGTCTCACTCAGCCTGCCAAGTTCTCCATGTGTAATATAACTAACCCTGTGGACAAAGGGTACTTCTGCAAATACTACTTCCCCCTAATACTCCTCCGTTAGCCAAGACTTCAAAACTCAGATTATAGTATGGCACTTTTATTCATGCTAACATTTATCTCAAAATCTTCTTATAACTGTGAGCTTACCTTTATTAGTAAAAAAACTATGTCTCAAATAATATAATCATGTTGTAGCAAAAAAGTATAGAGGTTAGCCACAGCTAAGCTTGACGTAGCCTCAAACAAACTGCTAGACTTTGTAAGGTCAGTGAGGCTGAGATTGAGAAAGTTTATTACAAGGGATAAGACCATTCTACCCTTCACAGTAACCATTTCCATCTCAGAGACAGCCCTCATGCAGTACTCCATCAGAAGAGGTGCAGAGCAGCAGTGGGCTATCTCTGTAGCCTACTGTAAATGCTAATGAGAGATTCTGGGGGAGTGGCCTGAGCTAATCAGCCATGTTCTCCACTTCAGAAATGCCTGCAGTAAGGTATTTTCACAGTCAAGCAATTTAGAGAATAATTCAGCTGAGTTAGATAGCTTTGGTTAATAAATATGGCTAAAAGTATGCATTCATCTATACTGCCAATGTGTAAAATTGCTTTAGAGGAGAGGATGGGGAATGTAGCAGAAATGTAGTGCTGGGGCTACATGTGTGCGCATGTTTGTGTGTGTGTGTGTGTGTGTGTGTGTGTGTGTGTGTGTGTGTATGCAGTGAGATGAGTGGTTTCAGATGAGTGTGTATGACTGTGCGTCTGCCTGGGTGGTTGCAGTGGGGAGGTTAGTTACAGAATAAATAGGGTAGAGTGTGTGTGTGTGTGTGTGTGTGTGTGTGTGTGTGTGTGTTTGCATGTGCATGCGTGTGTGTGTATGGGTGAATGGATGAGTGTGTCTATGAACACAGTCAGGTGAGGGGGGCTGCACCTGTACCTGTATGAGTGTGTTTGTGGGGAGAGCCTGTCATACATCTACACTCCTCTAGACTAACAAGCAAATATTTCAGTACTTGGGGGGGGGGGGCACTAGACACCAGGGATTCTTCTGACATCATGCCCTAAAGGCACTTAAAAAATGTTAATACAACAACAAAAGTTTTGCAGCATGAAAGATATAGGGTGGTAAGGCACTAACACTAGGGAATACTTAAAAATGTTCTTTAAAAAAGCCTTTATTGAATTATCACTTGTGACTTGGGCAACCTTACACTTATCTAGAAATAAACAAACTATATTAACAAGTTCACATTTACAAACATTATACATAACATATATTCTTCTATACAATACAATCAATCCAACATTACATAAAATGTTCAATTCCTGACTTCTCTTATACCTTGTTCCTCCTCTTAAACATTTTTTTGCATATATTCTTCCCACAATTTCCATTTTTCTATTTGCTCCTAACTCTTTCTAAAGATTCGACTTCCTGTTTTTTTATCTCCGTCACAGTATTTACTACTTCAAGTATGGTTGGTTTAGGCTTTGATTTCCTTTTTCTAGTGACTGCTTTTATTTGGCAGCCACCAGAATTAAATATAACAAGGCCTTACTGTGTCTAGGGAATTAAGATCCTGTATCTCAGCTAAAACAAAAAAAGTCCTTAGTTACAAAAAAAACATAATAATAATAATAATAATTTACTCACCCATCATTTCTGACAGAGTACACTCTGAAAACATATGCCCCCATCTACCTCTTTCTTCCCCCATCACACCTCCAACATTTGAGGAAAAATCTTTAGAGTTTGCTTGAGGTATAAAAGTACCTATGCAAACACTTCAAAGCAAAAATCCTAAATCTTCAAGACTTTGTTGCATATTTGGAAGCCATATATATGTCCTCCAATTGTTTCTTTGTAAATTGCTTATCTAATCTATCTTTCTAATCTTTTTGACCTCCACTGATTGATTCCTATAGTTATTGTGCAATAATTTGTACACCCTACTAACTATCCTTCTTTTCTAGATTCAACTAAATACTCAACTAATGCAGGTCTTTCACTTAGGATTCCCCTAACTCTTTCTCTTTTCCTATACTCTGATATCAATCCCTGATAGCGAAAAAAGTGTCTAGCCTGCAGTCCAAATGTCTTCTTTGCCTCTTTCCATTCTATTACCTTCCACACTCTACTTATTTGTTCCCAATACCTTAGTTCCTTTGCCAGCTTCCTCAAGTAAATTCCAGCACCCTCTTGCCTAATCTCTGTACCCCTAATTGCAGTCATCTGTATCATCAGAATCTCCTCTGTCCATTCCCATGATGTCTTATTTCTTAGCATACTTTCTGCTACTTTATGAATATAATATTCTGTATGACTGTTGTTATTCTCCTTAAGGATCTGCATCCAAAATCTCACTCTCTCCTTATTTCATGAAATCCTCCCACTTCATCATCATCCCTTTCCGATTTGAATTGTAGATTTTTACTTGTATTATGTATAAGAACCTTAACTGTGTTGTTCTAAAATATTCCTTCAAATCAGGTAATCCTAAACCACCTTTCTCTATTGGAAAGTTCAGCTTATCCTACCTGACTCTTGCTCTCTTCCCCTCCCAGATAAAATATTTCAGCTATTTATTAATTACTGTCTGCATCTACTCCTCTGGATGATAAAATAGGTCTGACCTGTGTATAAAACTAAAGGAATTAAAAACATTTTACTGCTTGTATCTTGCTATCCATATCCATAGGCAAATGCTTCCAGTTACTCAGTTTTTGTATTATATTTTGTTCAGTCTCTTCCCATATATCTTTAGCTGCCATAACAAAATCATTTTTAACCCATACTCTTAAATACTTCATTTTATTATGTCCCCATAAATATAGGAATTTCTGAACCAATCCATGTGTGGGTACTTAATTTACAGCTACAGCCTGTGCTTTATCTTCACTAATGTTATATGCCAATAAAACTTGGAACTGTCTCAGAATGTTTCACAACACTGAGATTTTTTTTTCTGGTTTTATTAGGTATAAAATAATATCATCTGCAAATAAAGACAACTTTTCTTGACTACCATACCAATAATATCCTTAAATTTCTGAGTCCCTTATTTTCTTTGCAAATGATTCTACATATAATGCAAATAACAAAGGGAAAAGATGGCACCTCTGCCTGGTTCCTCTTTTCAGACAAAACTTATCAGAGAGGAATCCTCCCACTTTGATTGTTGCCTCTAATCCCTTATAAATCCTCTTGATTAAACTTATCATTGCATCAAGGAATGCAAATGGTTCCATTGCCCTACTCATAAAATCCCATGTAACTCTGTTGAATGCTTTCTGCGCATCAAGACTCAACAACAACAGCAGCAGCAGTATTTTCTTACATTATGCTTTCCTCTGGATCATTATTATTCTATAAATGCTGTCAAATGTTTGCGTCCCCTCCACAAAACCACATTGATCAATATCTATCAGTGTTTTGGCAATACCTTTGCCATTCATTTAGCCATTATAGATGTAAACACTTTATAATCATGGTTTAAAATTGAAATCAACCTATATGAAGCTGGGTCTGATGTTTTTTTTTTTCTGCCTTTAGGTATTGCAGCCATCACAGCTTTTTTTCCAGGATGTTCATGCTTCCTCTCCTTTTAAAATACTGTTAAACAAAACCTTCCAGAGCTTCATCACTTTCTTCCCTCCTAGCTTCCAAACTTACACCAGAATACCATCTACTTCTGGACACATTCCTCCAGTTTAGGTATATGTCACTATTTTATATCATCGCCTCCTATCTTAACTGTTAATTGTTGAGCCTCATCTACCTCTAACCTTGGCATATTTAAGTCTTCCATAAGTATTTCCATGTATGCTTTTTATTGGCTTTCCCGTCTCTCTGCTTTATGCAAATTATCATAAAATTTCTAACATACCGCTACAGGATCTCTTTTTATTATTATTATTTGTTATAGGCTCCCTAACATTACGTTTTCCAAATTATTGCACTAAATGTTTTTATGCTATGGAGTTATCAAAACACAGTTGCTTAACAGTAGTCCTTCTTAATGCATGCATATCGCCAAAATATTCCCTTATTTTGTCTTTAGCATTTTGCCATTGTGCTTCTTCTTGCTCTATGAGATTCCCCTTATCCTGCAATACTTTAACCTTTGTCAGACCTTCTAAATCATTCTTGTTACTAATAACCATATCTTTTTTTCTTTTATTTCAACCCTATTTTTAAACTCTATTTTCATTTTATCCTGCTCACTAGCTATAACTTCTGGAGTACTTTCTATCTTAACTAATAACTCCTGAATAGTTTCCACTACACTTTCCTTAAATTCCTCTCTTTTTAACAGGTAGTGGGGAAGTGCCGTGTCTCATTTTTATTTCATTACCCTATATTTTTATCTTAGTTATTACTGGTGGATGATCTGAAATGGCTATTGGATGTGTGTCAACGCTTTCAATTAAATCCAAATGTTCCTGTGAAATATAATTTCTGTCTGGTCTAGCCCAGTTATTGTACTTTGGGAAATAATATGTAAATTATTTCCAAGTTCCTACTACTGATTTCACATCTTCCATACCAAATATTTTCATTAATTTCTTCAGAAATATATGCTGTTTTGTTATATTTCCCTTCTATGCTCCCAATACATCCTCATTGCTGTGAATCAAATTCCAGTCTCCACCTATAAGTAATATTCCCTGCTGAAAGCAGATTATGTCTCCCAAAATTTTCTTAAGCTCCATAAAAGCAGTTTTAGGTGGAATACTGTATAAATACATGTCTGCATAATTCTCATCTCTTGCCAGCAGCCCCTTACTACCATAAATCTACCATTATCTTTTTGCCCTCTTCCATCACTATTATAACTCCCATAGAATTTAATATAAGTACTCCTCTTTTCCTTTTCCCTTGATATTCTGCTGAAAATCCATCTTGAAACCCTTTTTATCAAATTTACATGTTCATTTCTTTCCAAATGTATCTACTGTATCATTGCAATTTGCACTCTGTATTTCTTAATATAATGAAATATTCTTTCCTTTTTGTCTTTACCTGTGAGACCATGACAACTTGGAAAGTGTCGCCATTATGATAAGAAGTCATTATTCCCACCTATTATATATATAACAGCTTTTTAAAATGTCTATTTTCAACTTTTGTCATATAGGGACACATTAATATTTGGCAGGTTGATCCTTTATTCATTTTTTCTTATCATCTCCATTTGTACCTATGTAATATTTTACAAGACATTTTGTTTTAATGAAAACTGTCAAAAAAAAAAACACAAACCCAGAATTCTGCCATAACCTGATAATTTAATACAAACACACACAACTATGTACATCTTCAAATAATGACATTTAACCCTCCCAGTAGGAACAATTGCAACAAATAGACAGCTGCAAACACAGGCTGATCTAACCTAAAGCTGAGGATATCCATGCTAAGATGCACATTACTGCATGTGCTCTAAATTGGTGTATTTTCTGTTCTTATCTTTATCCCCTTCCCAGAAGTTAAAAACAACTGGAATGCTTTCAGAAAGCATTAACTTTTAATTTTGAAGAAACCAGTGTTTTGGCCTTTTATTGCCCTATAATCAGCTTGTGTACATGTAAACATAAGAAAGAAATGTAGTCCTTAGCTGCAAACTTCTAAAGACATGCTGAAATATTTATTGTTAATGGCAAACTTTTTGTTACATTCAGTGTTCTCTTATTTACTTGTTTCCACTTAAAATATGGTATTAAATTATGCAAGGGGTCTTAATCCAGACATTCATCCATGCAAAATTAAGAGAAAACATATCTTCTCTACATATATTATATGTGTTCTTTTATAGCTCATCTAAACCAGGATTACAGCCTATTAACTTAAACATGCTTTTGCCAAGTCTTTCTCATTGTAATGCCTACATTTCTTAATATAAAGAAGAAAGAAAGAAAAAGGTCATCTGCTTACTTTAGTATCTTTGTCACATACAATAGCTGGAAACATTTTACTGTATAACATACAACTTAAATCATGAAAATAGAAATACTGTGAAGAACATATTTTTTTTTTACTTACACTTACCTTTTCCTTCCTCTTCCCTTCCCTAGCATCCTTACAAACATTACAAACATTAATGAAATCAAGTGAGGCAAATGCCTTTAATTTCTTGACAAGTTTAACAAAGTCAACAAAAGTCCATTCTTTCTACTTTTTCTTCTATAGCCATATTTCACAAATGTGACTGATGTTTTGTAAGCTCACATTTATTCACTAATTTACATGTTGCTGTCTTCTTCCAGCTCATCTTCATCTCCAAATTCCAGACTCTGGTTCAATTCCAAGGTACTCAAAATTCTTGTAGTAAATTCCTGTGCTTTTTTCTAACTTTCAAGCATTTTCCTTTGGAACATTGGATAATGTTTCATTGGCAAAGTCTCTCTCCATGTGCTTTATTATCAGAAGACTGAGTAGTAGAGTCCCCTTCTGCTTGATGGTTCACTTTTTGTTGGACAAACTTTTGAATTTCCTCCTTAGCCTGTTCTGCATCAAAAATGACTTTGATCTTCCAGGAAAAAAATATTCTAAAGACAGCTTGATATACCAGCTTGAATCTCATACTTGTTTCATGACACTCCCTGATTGATGGACCAGATTTATTTCTCTTCTGCCTGGTGCACAGTAAATAATTTTCCACAAACACTCTACTGTCTCCAACTTTTAATAGTTTGCCCTTCTGACACAGTTTGTCCAGGAGCAACTCTGTCTGCATGTAGGATTGCACCTCTACTAATATAGGTCTTGGCTGCTTTTGCATGGCCAGGTTTGGAGCAAACACACAATGTGCCCTTTCAGTTAACAGATCCTGCAGTCCAGTTGCTTATTTGTGTCTTCATAAAATTAATACAGTCTGTTCCTTCAGGTTTCTCTGGTACGGCAGAAAACCTCAGGTTTTCCCTATGTACTGTGTCCTCTAGTTCTACCATTTTTTTAAAAAATGTCTCCTTGAGCAGTCTCATACTCAAACACCCTTTTTCATTTCAACATCTGATTTTTGCAGTTTTATCAACATATCTGAATATCTGTTTAAAGCGTTTTCCATTTTTTCCAGTCTTTTATCATTTCAGTTGATATACTTCTTTAGTATTTTGTTTCAATCAGCTCTGAGCACATTTGCTTTATTTTTCCTCTAGATTACTGGAATCCATGTCTTGCACCAAAGCTGGAGCTTAATCCACAGCTCCAGGATTCTTCCCAGTCAGTGTTTTCTCTTCATCCTTTCTAGCTGATTTCCTTTCAGGCTCGCTTGGGTTCTTCTTTACTGGTATCCAGGCATTGTACTTACAAACTGTGACAAAGGGGGATACTGCCAGCACAGCAATCTGGAATTTTGTAAATAATTATATGTCATTTGTGAATATCAACATGATTTATATAAGATGCCTGTGTTACAACTGTATTAGAACTGTATATCATGTGTATATCACACTGCTGGTACACAAGTGTGTGTTGAAAAGGTTTTTGCAAAGTGCTGTTTGAAATGTAACCACAGTGTACCCTACTGGAATAGAACAGAAATGTACATTTACTCTTGTAACTGTTTAAATGTATATATTTTAACAATGGAAACTGGAATAGAGGAGGTTAACTTCAGAAAAATAGCCGAAATTAAATTACTTTATGGCTACGCAATAAAAGATGGTATATTTCAGTTTTCATTGTAGCTACAGATGCAGAGCCTGTGCTGAGAAGCTTTCTGTATTGTCTTCGGAGTGAATTGATTACTGTCTCTGAAAGTATGAAGGAATGCAATTGTTTTATGACTTCCAGCATCTGCCAAAGATCAGAGGTCTATGTATTTTCACAGGTAGATGCTAAATACTGCCAGCTTCCAGCAGTCAGTGTTTCACCTAGGACAGAGTCAGATGACAAGAAATGATGTAATTCTGCAAGCCATCCCAGCAGTAATATTTGAGATATTAATTTGAAAACTCTCTGAGAGAGACAGTGCATCCTGTATTCTGTCTTGGACATGACAAGAACCATTCACTACATTTGCCTTGCCCTGACGAGTAAGTAACTCGGGAACAGTATGACTTTCTTGAATATAGTCAGGAATATAGCAACGTTTAGTTTAGATATTTTTCTTTATTTATTTGAGACTGTCCTGCAATGTTGCTTTAAATATTTACTGTGATTTTGAACTCTGATGACACTGTGATTATATGATGAATATTGCCTTGTTCTTTTATTATTTATTGTGGCTGATCTGTCTAGAGATATTTAAGTTTTGAGAGTACTTGCATATTTATTTGGTGACACTGTATGGGCCACTCATAACAGCCTTGTTCTTGGTCAAACTACCATTTGTATTAATATTAATATTACACAGTAAGATTGGACACCATTTGTTAAGGGCCTTAAAGTAGCTGATAAGGGTTGGCTGGTGGCAGTGATAGCTACCTTATAGTCTGGGCCAAAGGGGGAATAGCTAGTAGACCAGTGCCAGCCTTTCCCAGGTGTGTGTGTGTGTGTGTGTGTGTGTGTGTGTGTGTGTGTGTGTGTGTGTGTGTGTGTGTGGGCACATGTATGTGTAAATCAAACCTCAAAGAGTGTGTGTGTCAGCTACTTGGGCAGGGACATGAAGCACTTGTTGGACAAGAGGGTGCTGGAGGTCTTGGATTGGCCAGTCAGCTGAGATCTCAAATCTATAGCTGTCTCAGTAGGGAGTCTTATTGGGGATCTGGAGAAAGAGGGAGAAACCAGCCCCAGACTGACTGTGGTCTCTGTGTACTCTTAAGGAAAACTGCAACTGATGCAAAGAGCTGCATCTGGAAATACTGTGTGTGACCCTATTATCCTCCCAGTGTACATTCCCCACAGGATCGAGGCTCCTTGATTACTGGTCCAGTGATGGGTTGTCACACTAGCCAGTAAAATAATTTACTAAATTTTTAAGTGGTCCTTGTCTTTCAGTTTCTTTTGCACACTTTGTGAATGCTGAAATTAAGTTGTTGATCACCATCCTTGAAAGTCAGAACATTTAAAATGTTACTAGAACAACAATTTGGCAGAATGTGTGAAGTGGGAAGAACACTATATACCAGGGATAATTAAAAGTTAATATGACAACACTTTGGCAGCATAAAAGACTTATGAGTGGGGGGGCATTAAACTCCAGGGATGTACATGTAAACCACAAAGAGTTTCAACCCTGTACTGTCCACATACAAACCAGATTTTTAAGAGGTTTAGTCTTCTGCACTACCACTAGACAACAATGACAGTCTTTACATATTCCTCAAGTCACCAAAAAAGTTAAAGTACAAAGGGTGAAAGTTTCAAACTCTGTAGCCCTGGCAAAGAAACCTCTTGTTATCAAACCCAAGCCTTAGCCTTCTATGCTAACTGAGGAAAACTTTAATTGCAGCTTATTTTGTAACCTATAAGAAGCATGAAACTCTAATGTCTGACATTATTGATTGACTGCAACTGGCAGCTAGTTACAAGGGACAGAGCTTACATAAGAGGGAGCATCAGAAGCATTCTGTAAAATCAGGAAGAGTTGAGAGGGGATGGGGGTGTCTGTACGCAGGTGCCATTGTAACTGGACTGTGCTAAGGGTCCAGGAAAAATCCAGAAGCACCATTAGATGACATCAGAGAGACATCACTTTCACTCACTTAAAAGTTAAATGAGTGGCAGCTCTAACATCTCAATGTGCTTTCCGAACAATTAGAAGAATGAAACTCTAATGTCTGGTATTATTGACTGACTATAAGGATCCATGGTTTATGAGGTCTGGGACACAAACAAGAGGATACATCAGGTCACTGTATGTCTGTGTTTGAATGTGTGTGTATGGGAAAGTGCATAAGGAGTGGTGTCTGTAGCAATACATTGCCTGAGCTGACAATGGTGAATATCGCAGGAAAGTGTGGCTTTGCACTTTTAATTACCAGTGTATCAGGGACATGTAAATTAGCTGATAATGAGGTATTTCCTCATTATAGCTAAAACTTCTCTGAGTCACATTTTCTGTAGTCATGGAAAAAGTCTCTTTTGGCCACAGTTCTTACTGTCCACAGTGGGGTTCTTTCTGAATCCATAGTAAATATACTAGAACTCTAAAAATAAAGTAGAAGGGTATAAAAAAGTAATCAATTTAACAGAAGCTAAAAGAGAGCGGAGTGAAAAAAGAAAGTGAAATGAAAGAACCAGGAACTCAAGACACTGTATAAATGCAACTCACAGTAGAAAAAGCTAAACTATGGTCCAGATATTGTGATGGTCAATAGCCATATAGGGGAAGTGTACAGCTGTATATAAAGTATCTGATAAAGGCAGGAAGTACTACCATTTTTGCAAAAAAAAAAAAAAAAAACGCAAACCATGACAAAAAGATGACAGACTAGATAGACCATGGTCACAAAACAAAAAGTGAGGATAATGATAAAGTGCAGAAATAGGAGATAAAATAATATATATAAAACATATGGTCTGAAGAATACTACATACTGAGACTAGAGCCAGAACTGAGAAATTAATACAAGAAATTATGCATCCAAATCAGTAAAAATCCGTACAGATATCACTAATAAAAAAGACTACTTTACAACAGACATAAGGCAAGAAAATATAGCTACATCATGTTTAAATGTTTTACAAGGCAGGGAACAAAGTTGAGAACTGCGGTGGTGGTGATGCGGTAGCGTTGTCGCCTCACAGTTAGAAGTTGCCCGTTCGATTCTCAGTTAGTGCGTCTTCTGTGTGGCGACATGCGTGAATGGGCATTCCTTCGTTGAAGGTTGTGCGTTAGGCCCGGTAAGCCAGTACGTAAAAATCTACTGCCAATCATGAGTGGACCGGAGTTCCGCTGTGGCGACCCCTAACTAGGAAAAGCCGAAAGACACAAACAAACAAGGCAGGGAACAAAGTTACTCCGTAGCTAAATAATTGGGTGTTGTTCCAATAGCAAATGGCACTGATGGAAAATAGCACATGGGACACTATCTATCCAAACTGCTTGATGCTCACAGTTTATTTTGATGGCATAGTAAACTCAGAAAATACTAGGTCAAGTTGCATACAGATCACAAACAGACACCAGCAGTGTAACCACAAATTAATATTCTTCTTCATTAAGAAGAAAAACCTGAAAGATAACTTTGGACAGTCAGAGAAAGTGGAAATCACTGAAACACTATCTGGTCCAATACCATAGCTTTCCTCTGTAGTATCACCACCAAAGCAAAACAATCCAACTGAAATTAGAATATGTGTAGACCTGAAAGTTGGTAATAAAGGTGTACAGGAGGTGAGAAAAATCTCCTTAAACCTGTGCAGGATGACATAAGTTCACTTTGAAGTGCAAAACTATTTATAATACTTGGGATATGACTAACCAGAACATCATTCAAGCTGTTAAAAAAAAAAAGCATAATAACCTTTTGGCCAAAACAGACCTGATGAGAAATAAGAGATTAATATTAGGCATATGCTCTGTTGCAGAGTTCTTTCTAAATAGAAAGCAAATAAAAAACAACATTAAGCACACAATGAACTTTAATGGCAGCATTAGTGTGGAGAAGAAATGATGGGAAATACAAAGAGATGTTAAGCAAGCTATTTGATAGGTTGAAAGAGAATGTGTTTACATTAAGCCATGTTATCAGGACACTTAGAAAGTGAAAGTAGTACAATGGAAGTTACCTCCAACTAATATAAGAGGACAGAAATCTTTTAGGTACGACCAATTATAGCTATAAATTTAACAGGGAGTTCAGCACTATAATGGAGCTACTCATGAATCTAATGAAAAAGGATGTGCAATTTATTTTGGCTGGAAAGTAAGAAGAGGTATTAGAAATGCTAAGGGGGATATGGACTGATACAAGAATGATTCATTTTGATGCATGCACTTTCTACATTATTAGACGTGGGTACTGGTTCAGTAGGATATGGTGTAATCTTAAATGAATACAAGATGGCCATCAAAAATTCCAAGCCTTTGCAAGCAGGTCTCTATCTAGATAGAGTGAAAAGGAAGATTTGGCCATCATCTGTGGATGGCAATACTTTCAAATGTTGCATAATGTTAGAAACAGTATTAAACAACCTCATATCAAAGCTTCCTCTGAAAATGGAGAGAGATTCTTAAAATTTTTCGTGAAACCAGTTTACAATACATTGCAGTAAAGAAAACACAATTGCTGATTATTGATTCAGGCATCCTGTAAATTTAACACAGAAGGATGAAATATATACTACAGCTGCTGATGATAATGGGATGATGTCGTGAATATGATTGCTGACTATATCTCTCCTAGAGCACCTAATATTTCTAACACTGCGACTTTGGTGTAATGCAATCAGTGGTATCAGGTGTATGTGTGTGTATGTGTGGGTGTGTGGACCTGTATGGGTGACTGTGCGTACATGTATGCGTGTCTGTTTGTGTATGTCAATATATGTACATATGAGCATATGCACTTAAGTACATGCATACATGCATGCAAATCTTATGAGGAACAGACCAAAATTCTGAGGCATGTGCATATTTGATATATAAATAAGGGATGTAGGCAACCCACTGAAAAACAATCACAACAAACTCTATCTTTCAAAGTAAAATAAATTGAAAGAGTTCTCAAAAATGTCAGAATTCTACCTTTTGCTATTTTTTTCAGGATGGCAAGCCCTCTGCACCCCTCACACGGGTCCAACACCAGTAGGGGACGTACACTTGGGAGGATGACAAGTACACACACAGTAAGGTGGAATTTCCCTTAAGACCACATAGAGACCATAGTCAATCTGGGGCTGGTTTCTCCCTCTTTCTCCAGATCCCCAGTAATACTCCACACTGGCACAACTATAGGGTTGAGATCTCAGCCAAGTGGCCAAGCTAAGGCCTCCAGCACCCTCTCTGTCCAGCAAGTGCTTCATGTCCCTGCCCAAGAACCTGACACATACGCGCGCGCACACACACACACACACACACACACATACACACACATACACACACACACACACACACACACACACACACACACACACACGCACACACACACACACTCCTGGGAAAGGCTGGCACAGGTATACTAGCTATGCCCCTTCTGCCCAAATCATAAGGTAGTTTCCACTGCCACCAACTATTATTTATCAGCCACTCTAAGGCTCTTAACAAAGGGTGTCCAATCCTACTTTGTAATGTTACTATTATTCCAAATGGTAGTCTGACCAAGAGCAAGGCTATTTAGGAGTGGCCTGTACAGTGTCACCAAATACATATGCAAGTACTCTATGAGCTTAAATATGTCTCACAAATATCAGCCACAAAGATAGGTTTAAATATATTTAATAATAAATAATAAAAGAACAAGGCAATACTCTGTAACTCAACACAGCAACTTCAGAGTTCAAAATCACAGGAAATATTTTAAAACAACATTGCAGGACAGTCTCAAATACATAAAGAAAACATCTAAGCTATACTTTACTATATTCCTAAGAATATATCTAAGAGAAATGACTGCACCCTAGACTTAACTACCCTAGACTTACAGCAAGGCAAGTGCAGATGGTGGTGATGAGTGGATGTTCTTGTTAGGTCAAAGACAAAATACAAAATGCACAGTGTCTCTCTGAGATAGTTCTTAAATTTATATCAAATATTACTGCTGGGTTAGCTTGGATGACATCACTTTTTCTCACCTGACTTCAGTTCCCAGGCTAATCTCCCATTGTAGCATTTGACATCTCCTTGAGAAAAATACATATCTCTTAGATGTTTGCAGATCTTGGAAGTCGTAAAACAATAAAACACTTTTACATTTTAAACCTAGTAATTACATCTCTTTCAAGACAATACAAAAAAAAACTTCTAGCTCTAGACATTGTGTCTGCTTCTGCATTGAAACTGAGAGATAACATCTCTTGTTTATGGCCCAGCTATAAAGTAACTTAACTTTAACTATTCTTAAGTTTTGCAAGTTGATCTTCTAAGTTCCAGTAGGGTACACTGTGGATATATCTTTGAAGCGCAGTACTGTACAAACCCTGCTCAACACATACTTTTGTATCAGCTGTTTAATATACATATAACATACAGTTCTAATACATATAATTATTTACAAAATTCCAGATAGCCGGGCTGGCAACGTGGCAAGTAGATCAAAAACAATCAGACAAGTAGCGTCTTAAAAGAAACATAAGAGCTAGAAATAAGGAAGTGGAAACCCTTGGCAGAAATGGAGAGGAGTGAGTAACTGACAAGGTAATTTAATATGTAAAGATATGTGGGAACAGCTAGGTCAGGCCATTATAAATGAAGTGATAGGTATAACAAGCAAGAAGAATTGCAGATCTCAGGTTACCATTAGGATGACATGTCAAAAAACAGGATTATAAGGAAATGAAGTAGGTAGTGAGACCAGCTCATCATGAGATTATTGCACAGGTGGCAATTTACAGCATGCAAGTTATGCAGACAGGGGAGAAAAGAACGTATTAGATGTTGAAGATGTCAAATCATGGAAATGAATGAACTGCATATGTTTTGGAATTGTAAAAATGACAAAATCAGAAGTCAAAGGGCTGTAGGCTTATGGACAGAAATTTTTGGATTGTCTGCAGAGTCTAATGCAGAAAGGTGATGAGTAGTTAGGTTTCTCCAATAAGGTATCTAGTAAGAATTATTCTCTCAGTCATTGCTAGGAACACATTGTTAGGAACACACTTGCAAGAGAGTAGAAAACCAAACTCAAAAGCTCTTATGTTTCACTCCATAAGGGCTATTTTAGATTATTGAAGATAATTCTTAATTTTTTGAAAGGTAATGGGGTGGAAGCTAAACACAACTCTTAATGGGTAAAAGTATTTCTTTACTTTGGATCTTTTAAGGAGGATGAACTGCTTTTGCAACTTAAAAAAGGATATTTGGTGCAAGTATTGCCTGTACTTACATGAGTAAGTTAATTTTGTGTGAAAAGTTTAGAATGGGATTTAAAGATTCAGCCAGATTCAATAAAGCCTTCACAGTCAGTTTATACCATGTGCTCATTGCACAAAAGCATAATGTTTTGGATTCAATAAGTGATTCTAACCAAAGCCACACAAACAAGTTAAACACCGTGGCATACAAATTATAGCATAAGCAGATGAATTGTATGCTAATCAACCAATTCAAGATGGCGGAGCTATTCAAAAAGCTATAAAGCAACCGTGTTGACTTAGTGTTGGCTTCCCCTGCAGATTCCAAAACCTACTGGAATACAGCTAAGGAAAGGAGTCTAGACAGAATAAAATGTTAGGAGCTGCTGTTACTTTAATTCAAGTGTATGTGCAACAGGCCGAAGACTATGCTGTTGCTAATAAACAAAGGTCAAGAAGGAGAAGAGTTTTCAGACACCGGTTAACTTTTCACCATAGATTGCACACATGTAGAAATTAACCACCTGGAGAAAAGGGAAGGCTCTACATAAATAGAAATGGCTTCCACTTGGTATACCTTCATTTAACTGAAGATCTTCTGTATGAATGCACTATTGTGCGACTTTAAATGCCAAAATACAATATGTCTGACGGAACAAGATTTCAAAAATGGTAATCTGGAAAACCAGATTTGACCATTTTCGAAACTGAAAGATCTCCAAACATTGTTATGCAGGGGGGCAAGCCCCCCTGCATCCCCCACAGCCCCCTACTTTAATATACAAACTCCAAGATAGCACTACAGTGAAGGAAATGGTTCATTTCCCGATCCCCGCTATAGTGTGATCTGCACTGAAATGCCGACTTCCAATGAGCAAATGCCAATGTGCATTTGCTCATTGGAAGTCGAACCATTGTCACTCGGCATTTCTGAAATCTGGAGGTTGTACTTTCGCACTTTGATGCATCATACAAGCTCCTTTCACATAAATGAAGGTATACCCTTCCACTCTATTAACTGCCAAGTCATGTATAATGCCAAGGAAATTATCTTGAATGTGTGTGCAACCCAGGCAGTTACCATGACACACATATCTGGCACACCTCCCAACTGTATCAGATGTTCACTAGGGGGAATATCCCACAGGGTCATTTACTGGGAGATGCAGGTTATGCACTGGAACCATGGCTGATGATACCCATCAAAACTGCATAAACACCTGCTCAAGAACACCATAATGAGGCACTTGCTCAGACCAGAAATATCACACAGAGTGTGTTTGGGATGAAGTTGCAGTTCCGGTGCCTAGATACATCTGCGGGTGCCTTGCAGTACAATCCACATACATCTACTGAAATAATCACAGTATGTGCCATGCCACACAACATCAAACAGAGAAAACAGCTTCAGCAGGATCAACAAGGGGAAGGGGCACACATATTACCTCCAATGGCAAGGTCACCACAGCCAAAATTTAAATAATAATAAAAACAAAATAAAAATAAAATCAAGTATTGAAGGGGCCACTCGGAAATTCATGGCATCCCATTATTTTGCTTGAAAACCGGTAAGTACTGAGGAATTTGGTATGGTTGAGAGGTATGACTGCAGCTGCTGTCCTCCACGCAGATGAGATCATGTCAGTGACCCTATGATGCACCTGATCATATGTCCTGCTACTACTGCATTGATACCTGCAACTATTTGCTGCCAAATTTGCATTCTGTCTGACATATCTCCATGTCCCCTCTCAAGCAGAAAGACACTATGTCACATAAAAGCTTCCACAATGACCTAATTCTCAGGTTCACTGAAGGGTGGTTTTAGGGGATTAAGATGCCTCAGTGCCATAGTTCTACATGTCCTAAAAGACAACAGAAGGATAATACACATAAGTATCACATAACTACAAAATAATTGTTCCCAGATAAAACAGAAAAGGTAGCATTTCAATATTACCCACTGGAGAAACATAAAACAGTCTAGAGATTTGAAATATGAACAACAGGCTGGATGCAAAAAAGGGAGAGTAACAATGGCAACATATCATAACAGAACTGCAGCTTTGCTCCCCCACCCCCCAAAGAACAGGCAAATGACACATACTGCTAACAAACCATCATTTAAAAGCTGAGTGCTATCAAATGAAATGTCCCTGAAACATGTCTACAGATTTAACACAGAACATTCAATTTTAAGGTATTGCCAATCACGTATACATGTAAAATGCCCTGACAAACATGCCCATGCCATCAGTACACTTCTAACTAATCCATACAGATAAAAGTGTAGCATTTCCTAATAAAAATATATATATATATATATATATATATATATATATATATATTGAACAGATGTCCTTAATGACATTTCAGCATATGCAGTATATTGCTGAAAAATGCAAGCATACCTTCTCAAGTTTAGTAATCTTCTGTGCAGATATATCCCAAAGTAATAGCCTATTGTCTGTGTTCTTCACATAAATAAGTCTCCTCACCTTCCTAGCTACACAATTTCCTTTTTATGGTGTAGATTCAGGGCTGTCAACACAATGAAGATACAATTGAGGTGTGAACTCATTAGAATTGCTGAATCCCAAATACTTGGTTCCATGTTACAGATGTAAACATAGTTCAGGCACTCCGTCAGTGCTTGTTTTAATAGATTGCAAATGTGAATGATTACCGGTAGGGAGCAGGAAAACACAATAGCAATGTGATCTGCCCTGCATCAAGGCTAGACTTACAAAGTGTTAGAAGTAATTTTGTCAAGGTTGGAAATGTAAGTAAGCAGCATGCAATTCACAGGTTCTGTTCATTAACATCAAACCTGCCCTTCATTTTTTTGGCAACTGTATATTATATTATTGCCATTTAATATTCCCACACATTTTAAGGACAATGATATAGAATGGCTTATAGGCTGCATGTCTGAGATTACTAATAAGACAAGAATGAGCAGAGATGCATATTTGCAAGCAGTATTTATAAATGGTTGTGTGTTCACTCAGTGCACTACATTCAAAATTAATACATGGACAAATAAATGTTATATGGTTTCATAGTACTGTAAATTATGTTGCAGTTGGTTGTATGCAGAATGATTTCAGTTCCCTGCTGCAGAGGTGTTTGTGTAGCAAAGAGGGATAAGGCACTCTTATTGTGTTCTGAAGGTTCATTGGAGTGAGAGTTCAAATCCAGGCCTATGTACAAGTATTTCATGTGTACTAATATTTTGTATTGTCATAGATTGCTTTTCCTAGGTTTCCTTTGGGGGTGGCAGTGTTTGTGCATTAGCACAAACAAGGGAAATGAAGAAAACTGAATGTCAGGTTTGGCTGTGAATATCTCATTTGTGCAAAGCATAGACTAGTGGCCCACCCAGGAAGCAGACAGAACACCTGCAGACAGGGCATCTGTAAATGTGCAAAGGTCAAAAACAATACAGTGTTGCAATTTTTGCTTTCCATCTCACAACTTTGCTTAGCAGCACTGCGCAGAGGTTAGCAAAATTCACCAACACCTGCAGATGCGACTCAGACAGCCAATAATTGAAAATGGATACATTCAATTAATTCTTTTGGGCACTGCACAAACATGCTAAGCAGAGTTGTATGGCAGTTAACACAGAGAACTTAAGAATGAGTAGGAAATTATGGAAATGTCATGTAACTAGTCCTGGGGCAGCAGGTGTAAGTGTAGGGTTGGAGTACAGATGGTGCTGGGTTCTAGTATAGAGTATGCAACCTATTTTTACTGTTGTGACAGTAGAGTTTATAGCAATGAACCAAAAAATAGATGAGTGTTATTAAAACATTCTTGTGGCAACAAGTGTAAGTGTAGGACTCCATACATATGGTCCTGGGTTCTAATATAAAATATCCTATGCATTTTTACTGTTGTTCCACTTCCCATTATATTCACTCCCATGTAAAAAACTTTAGATAGTGGAGCTGATATGAATTATATGTATGAGGGACAAAACACCCTTATTGCGTTTTCAGATGTATGACTGAGAGTATACTGTCTACTATAGTTCTGTAAGGATAATTCTGCTATCTTGATTTGCATGGCCTTTACAATTATATAACACACATACACAACAGGATCTCTATACTAGAACCTTGTCAGGTCACACACATACATGTGTAACACCTCAAACTGTCACCTGTATTTATGAATGATTCTTGACTATGTCTGAGCACTTCTTCTGTGGTAAAGGTGGAAGATCAACACTGTGGAATAAAACATTTTGCCCCTTATGCCTAGGTCTGAATGCTACACTTTAAAAATCCATTTTAGCAATGTATAAAGCTAAAAACAAATGTGTCAGGTCATCACATTTATGCCTACAGTGCATGTCTGCAAAGTAAACTCATCTAACAGTTGCCTTCCAATTTTCAATACATATTTCTAAGCTACATCACCAGATACCCCTCAAACTACGACCAAGTATAAGATTAACCTTCCAGTTTCAAGTATTTATTTCCTCCCTGCTTGGTGCTGCTGCTCTCTGCTTAACAACTCTCAAAAGAGGTTGGCATAGTTGCTGAGGTTTGCGCACTACCAGTAAACTAGATAACTGGAATTGGTGGGAAAGCATCAGCTGCTATTTCTCAAGGTTGGATATTAAACATGTCTAGCTTTAGAGGGGAAGGTGCCCAGTTTAGGGCCCAGAGGTGGGGTGTCCAGGATATTTACTGGACTCCTGGTAAAGCACCACAGCCAAAGGCTTCTGCAGAGGGACTATTCTGTCTCCCAATACAAGTCTACGGCATGGAATTGTTTGGCTCAGGCTGTATCCAGTGCTACTGGAATCCCACACACTGGAGAGCAGTGTAGGCATCATTTTAATGACCTACACATGTGTAAAAGGGATACCCTCAACCATTGGTTGAATGAATTTTAAACTGCAGACAACCCACATCTGTGTAAGTATGATCACAAGGTAGTACTTATAATGGTTAGAGAGCTAAATATAGGTCAGACTGGTATGCATAATGCTCTTCTGTTCTTTTCTGTTCTTTCACTAGCTAGTACCGAATGTGAGTTCAATAGACAGGCTCATGTTGTTTAAATGGAGAGACTGAGGGAAGCAAGTGGTATGTATAAAACACAACAGAAGTGTTATTGTAGCTTTTAAAAGTTAAAGATAGATTTCTGTGTTTTTATACAGTTGTAGCAAATTGAGCATCCATATCCAAACTGTAAAAGCAAGTATGCATGCATTACTCTGTAGCACAAACCAACTTTAGGAGTCAAATATTAGACCGTAGTCAGAGGTTCTGGGTTCAAATACCACAAATCACAACTATACAATACTGCATTTCTTTAATAATATTTACATTAAATTAAACTCTACAGAAGTGGCACAAATGCCCTGCTGTTAACTGTAATTTAACAGGAACATGCATATGTGCAACATATGCACATTTCAAGCATTACTGTCAGAAATCTGTAGTTATAGTCTGTATTTGTTAGGATGTATGCTTAAATGTCATACTTCAGATAAAATAGCTGTATAATTGGGTTAATGCATTGTATGTCACATATGATGGCACTAATTTTATCTCTTTTTCTCTCTCACCCCAACCCTTAGCTCTCTTTTTTATTTTCTATTATGTGTCATCAAAATGTTTCTATGTCATCTTTCTGTACCACATCACTAAATGTTCCACAGTGCAATGCGGTACACCAGCCCCAGTGGCTCAGCCTGATCCCGCATCACTGGCTCCAGCACTGATGCCCAGCACATCTGGAAGCCAACCTAGCAGCACTGCCTCTGCTGCCCCTGCACTACTTGTACCCACAAATAGTGCTGCCCCAGTAGCTGGCAGAGTGGTACTCTCAAGGATCAGTGTCAGAGGTGGGAATTTCATCACCCGCCAGGAGATGCCAGGGTTGGTGGGTAGGGTCATGCACCACACCACTGGTGTATACCTATGCCAGATGAAGAGGCTGCTGTCCCTCATGGACCAGAGGAGATGAAGACATCAAGCACTACAGCGACTAGAGGAGTAAGGAGACAGTGATGATAAGTAGTCCAGTGAGTAAGGACTCAATTTTCACTGTCTCCAAGTTTGATGGATATGAGCCTGTGGTGTCCCCCAACCTTTTGTGTCACTCACCATCCCTGTCTCTTGTCTTGTTTGTCTTATTTGTTTGCATTTGCTTCCTCACCTTCTCAACTTACCTGACTCAGACATACCCTATGTCCCTTACTCAGCATTCCTCTTTTACTAAATTTAAAAACAAAATTGGGCACCTGTCCCACAAAAAATATTGTTCCATACATAGCTCTCCATTTCACACATGTCTTCATGACACATTTGTTTCAGTCCAGTTGGCTATAGAGCATGATTATGTTGTTGTCACCTCTCTCTCTCTCTCTCTCTCTCTCTGTCTCTCACTCTCTCTGGAGGTGACATTCTAAATTCTGCTAATATTCTGCATATATTAACAGTTTTTACTGTTGAAGAAATGGATAGGTATGGTTCTTTCCTACCTCCCTCCTGTACATTCCTGTACAGCTTTCCCTTTGTTCTTACCCTGCTTGCTCCCCATTCAACCACATTCCTGTCTACCCCATTTTAACACCTATAGTCTGGTCAAAAAATATAACCACATGCAACACACAGAAGTAGCAGAAAAAGCAATGGATTCCTTCACTTTTTGCCCTCTATATTTGTGCAGATTTTGGCACTGCACACCAATGCCAAAGAATGATGAGTGGCCTACAAGGCTGCGGTTACCTCTGCTCAATACCACTTAAACCAGCTATGCTATGCCAACACACAGCAACACATGTACTATAAAGAATTGTTGTCATTGCATTATCACTGTTTATTTAAAAGTATTAGATACACTTGGATTCAAACCCAGTATCATCTGGGCTTAAAAAGAATCAGTGCATTTACACCGGCTGCCACAGAGTTAGCTAAGCAGCAAGTGTGCTTCTCAGACTTTTAGCCATGCAGCTTGTATTTGTTCACTGCTTAACAATGTGCAAACAAGGACAATTATGGAAATGTGTATCTTACATGTGCAAACACTTTGTCAACCATTGAGCAAACCCACTGCTCACTGCTGCGCTATTCAAAGCCGCATTTAGCATGTTTTAGTGCTGTATGTTGATCATTTTACTCTTTATGTCATGAAACTACATGTGGAAACTTAAACTGAACAATATTTCACATATTTACTATGCAGACATATGTTTCTTCCCACAGTGTACTACAACTCTACTGTCTCCAGTACTTCTTCACAAATATATCAACTACACTACATAAATTAATATCAAATGTGTGATATGCAATGCACATCAAACTGGTAACATGCAGAACTAGAACTATTTTCAAAGCTGACCATGCCTACACATCTATCAACTACCCTGGGAACTACTGACCCATAAGCCTAACCAGCCTCTCTGCAAGGCTATGGAAAGATTCATCATGGACCTTATCCAAAGGGACATAGGTGACCTTCAACACTCTAGACCCGACCCATATTGGTTTTGTCAAGGGTAGATCTTGCTTATGAAGCCTAGTGTACTTCTTTGATAATGTCCTCAAAGACTTGGATGAAGGAAAACAGGACATACCACCTGTCTTGATTTAATCAAGCCCTTTGACACAATCCCCCATTCAAGTATCATAGATAAACTATCCCATCTGGGGATTAACCCATACATTACTAGATGGGTAGCCAACTGGCTCACCAACAGAATGCACGCTGTCAAAGTTGGAGTGTCCACATCCACTAGTAAACTTGTTACCAGTGGATTACCACACGGATCTGTGCTGTGCACTCTACTGTTTGGAAAGTATTTTTCTGAAGTCCAGGCAAAGGTAGATGGCCTGTGGTTTACCAAATTTGCAGAGGATTGTTAACTGGGCGCAATCATATAGAGTCCCCCAATTATGTTAACATATTACAGAAAGCCCTCACACAGACAAATGATTGGTGCCAAACTCATGGAGTGAAATATAACACAAGAAAATGTCTCATTATCCCCTTTAGCAAAAAAGTAGTCCTACTTATTATGTTATACATATTATCTCTCTAAGCTCAAACTCAGTGTTGCAAGACTTGGGAACATAGTTTGATAGCAATCTAACCTTCAAGCACTACATGTTCATAATGGTAAGACACACATTCTACACTGCCCACCTCAAAACTAAGGGCATACATCCAAGACCAGGGAAGTCACAGCCCCACTGTACTTGACCCTTACCAGACCACTAAATGAGTAGAATGTTCCCTTCTCTATGTACCTCACCAGACACCTGCAGCAACTGGAGAAACCACAGAGGTTTGTGACCAAGAGAATCCAGAGCCTTCAAAACATAACATACATGGAAAGACTGAAAGCCCTGTCACTGTACTCTAATTCATACAGGCTACTGAGAGGTGACATAGGCCTGGGCTACAAAGCAGTTTTGGATCCTTCTCTAATGTAAATGCTCAACATCCACAAATCAAATGGGACAAAAATTATTTGCTCCAGGGATCTCAACCTAGCCAGTGACATACAAAGAATGTGCTGGAGCGACAAATATATCTCCCAGTGATTGTCACTCCTCTGTGTTAGGCTCCCACTACATGTGAGGCAGTGCTCCTCAATGACCCTATTCAAGTGGAAATTTGGCAGCTGGATGGATGATTATAAATTCACCCCAGGGTTGACACCTATGTCCCTCATGGATAGGGCCATTCAGTGCCGATCACAAAATCGGTCTGCTAACAACAAACATCTAACTATGTTCAAAAAGGGTACTTGGGTTTTTACATGGCTAGGCATGTAAAGACCTTAGGGTCATTAGCCAAGTAACCCCCTAGGAATATATGAAGCTATGAACCTATGCAGACCTCCCATCATCTTCTCTCCTACATCCAGTGCTAATGTCATCTGCTATAAGTTGGGCTGCAGCCTTGTAAAAGTAAGACTTATGCCATGGGTGCTTGTGTAAATTACTGAGTTCTGCAGTCTGTGTACTTCAGTAAGGGTTCTGTTCTCACTGCAGTCAAGTGTGTGTGTGTGTGTGTGTGTGTGTGTGTGTGTGTGTGTGTGTGTGTGTGTGTGTCTAGCCAGAAGAACAGAAGTATGTATCCTACAGTTACCACTCCAATCCTATGGATTGACAGTATTTTGATACTTGCAGATGCCTACACATCCATTTTGTGCAGGCCTCACAACATCTTCTCTCCTATATCCAGTACTGATGTCATTCACTGTAACTTAGCCTGCAGCCTTGTAAAAGTCAGACTTGTGCCGTGGTTCTTGCATTAATTACTGAGTTCTGTAGTCTGTGTACTTAGGTAGGGGTTCTGCTCTCACAGCAGTCAAGAGAGTGTGTGTGTGTGTGTGTGTGTGTGTACTTGCTTGACATTACAGAGAGCCTTTTACACCAGCATGTGGGTCACTGTTATTGCCATATTCTCCTCACCAGACACTGCTGATGTCATCAACTATATCTGATTTGTGGATGGACACTATTCTCACCAGGGCAGGGTCAGACACTTGCCTGGAGGACAGGCAGAAGTCACCTCATCCTATACAATATAGATTACAGTGACATGGCTTTCAGTCTATCATGGCATGGTTTGTAGGCCCTGTGTTTTCTTGGTGGGTAACCCCTGTGGTCTCTCCAGCTGTTGCATTTGATTGGTGAGGTACATGCAAAAGAGAGCATTATACTCTATATTAGTGTTCTGATGAGGTCCATGACTTATGATGTGCACAACATAGGCTTTCAATATCAGTGTGGACACTTGGTGGTCGAAGTTTAGATTGCTATGCACATGAGTTCCCAGTGCTTGCATCACTGGATTTCAGCATAGCGTGACTGTTGTCAATGCTGTAATTAGCATGGAATTCCACTTTGCAAAAGGACAAAACAAGGATACGTTTGCATTTATTTGTAGACCATGTTGCTTTGTCACCAAACATCTGTCTGTGTTAGCCCCTATTGTAGCATGTTATCATCATAGGTGAATTCAATGATTGCACCCAGTATGACAAAATCAGCAATCTCTGTAAATCAAAGGCAGGATACTTTAGCCTGAACTGTCGAGAAATAGATTCCAAACAATAAAGGGCCAATCACTGATCCCTAGGGTACACCAATGGCAACAGCTCTACTGGTACA
Organism: Protopterus annectens; assembly: GCF_019279795.1. NCBI lineage: Eukaryota > Metazoa > Chordata > Ceratodontiformes > Protopteridae > Protopterus > Protopterus annectens. The sequence goes on along the minus strand of NC_056735.1, from coordinate 1,713,076,061 downwards.
GATTGATTCATCAACTTTTGCTGTAAGTGTTCTGCCAATGAGCCAATTGGTTAGCCATATAGTGACATAAGGTTTAATCCCCAGCTGAGAGTTTCTTAATAATACCAGCATGGGGGATTGTGTTCAAACCCTAGACCAGATCAGGATAGCCAGTATGCACTACCAGGCCTATCACACAGAATCAATGGGCTGTGACAACATCACAGATTGTCCATCACATGACACATCACATATACCTTCCTGTCATGATTAAATACACACTTCAACACACCCTCCACACAGACTATGTTCCTGTTGAAGGGTGTACATCAACATGCATCCATCTGAGTTGGGGTGGATAGCACCCGATGCATGCGTATATAGACACATCCTGACTCTCCTCATCTGTGAGGTAGACCAACATGTCATCGTGGACCTTTTCAAAATGGACATTAGTAATATCCCAGCTGTGTGCAGCAGACCTATGTGAGTTGTTAATGCTACATCATGTCGTTACATCTGTTAGATGTCCTCAAAGAGGTCATTGGGGGCATGCATGATGACAACACTATCATCCATTTGAACTTGATAATCCCTAGGCATTTGACACAAATCCACACTGAGGTATTCACTCAGCACTGTCAGATGTGGCCATAAACACATATATAACCAAGTGGGTAGACCACTGTATCATATACGTGGCATCTAAATATGTTGAAATGTGTGAAGTGACCTATATCTCAGGTCCAGTGATTAGGTCTACACATCAGAGCTGTCTGCTACACCCTTTCTTGTCCATTATTTAAGTGACAGACATCACAGATGACATACACATCCTGTGCCCAAACAGTTGTCTGAAGGACTACAGATTGTGGGCAATCATTGACTGTAACTGTGATGTTGTTATAATACAAATAGCATCAACACACACCAAAGATTGTTGTCACAGACATGACAACACCTGCAATGACATAAAAACATGGGGTGATTTGTTACGTCAGGAAAACAAACACACAGGCCAAGTGTAATGTAGACATGCCATATAATCAGACCAATAGGTATGTGACCTATGTCCCTGGGGTAGATAGCAAGTGGAACATCCACCAGCATGTGATCACAGTGCTGAGTACTTCCTTGTATGTACCACAACTAGTAAGTATGTTACATCAGACACATGTGTGCTACCTGTTCCTATGATGCACCCAGTACACACATAGCTGTTTGACAACATTACTGGTATGGGTAACATTTGTGACAGTGTGGATTGTGCCATATATATCTGCCATGCACACCAGTCAACTAGCCTGCTCATAATGTCACATGCAGTTATAGCAGTGTCCCTCCTAACACATCCAGCAGATGTTACAGTGCCAGGACAGTGTGCATGATTGCCCTCATAAAGTGCGAACATGTCACAATAGTTGTTCAAGTGTGTTTGTACAGAATCATCTCTGATCACACTAAATCACATATGTTATGTCAGAGACATGGAATTACTGGCGGTATTATTCTGATATTGTCCATGATTGTGCATGCTTCATTTACTGTTGTCCATGAGCCTGTAACTGTGTCCCACTTGTTGGAGACCTTTGCTGAGATTGCACTCATATTCAGGCAAATATGTTTGCACAACTTCAGAATATGCACCCTACCCCAACTGTATATCACATACCTGATAGATGGCCTCTACATTGTTCATGTAAGGATGCTTATCTCACACAGAAATCTTCCCCATTGTTATGTCACCTTGTGTGACAGTCAAATAATACAAATTTTCACTGTGCAGTCCATACTGTTAATTTGTGATTGGTGTTGCTGCTACAGCTGTCTTCCATTTACATGCCTCATCTGCTGTACATTAGATTGTTTCATCTGCCCTCCTTTCCTGTGTTCATTCCTACAATTCACCGGAGTGCCCCTATTCAATACACACAGTTCTCCTGAGTGTTTATTTTACATTTGGTACGGAACGCTAGGAATGGGATTTCACAATACTCTGTACTGTATATACTGTCCTGTACTGTGTTTGGACCATATACATAATCATACCTCTCAACTGTCCAGATTTTTGCCTTATATACCTTTTGGTGTGTTCCTTATAAAACCTGTGGTTTCCTGCCATATCACTGGGATGATCTCACGACTGACGTCACACAATAATTGCATACATTTGATTTTTCAGACTTCAAATCCTTCCGAAAATGTATCTTCACACAACCCTCTTGTTATTCTAGCACATTTCTAAGTTTAACAGAGCAAATATATACAATCAGTCCCTATTTCTGGGTAATTGTCCCCTATTATGTTGTTCTTTGTCCGGATTTCTTGCACTAAGACATTGAGAGCTATAAGAAATATTATATGTTAAGTCCAGGTGATCACTTTGGCATTCTGCGCAAACCTGCTAACCTACTGTGCTCTGAGTTAAACAGGTTTGCTCTCCATGTTGCATTACATAGTTTCCTGGCCAGCAACACTGTTGCCGACCACAAAATTGTGCTTATTTACATTTAAACACGGTGTGCAAATTGAATATGCAATTAGCACTGCTGGTCACCACACCACTGCGTACACATGTAAACTCCATGTAGGCTTTGTTGAAAGCCTACATAGAGTTTATTGAATCCCAGGGATTATTACTGCTAATAAGTATTTTTTTTTATATTGTAGGTTTGAGTATCTCATCCTCCATTTACCTACTGTCACTTAATTAGTGAATGCTCCTGGGCTGAATGTAAAAAAGTCCCATGTGGATTAGTGCACAAATCTGGTTAATAAATAGAAACAAATAAAACAAAGAATATATATTTTTCTCTACTGTTTGTCACTGTTTATCCAGTTTGACTCTTAAGTGGATATTCATGAGTTATACTTGTTAAACATGTTTTTTGCTTTCTGATTGAAAACTGGATAAATATTATTCAATAAAAAAGAATAAACAAACATGCTTGTAAGTTTTAAATGCAAAAAAAGACAGATACTCCTTTTTTCTAAAAGCAGCAGCAGAAATTAAACAATGTGTGTGAAAGCCAAAGCTAAAGGTTGAGAGCAGACGTAAAATGCTGGTTAACCGGTTTAGTCTTAAACCATCCCACAGAAAAGGTAAAGGTTCAGTTTTGCATGTATTTATTTTACAAAGAAGCCCAAAAGGAATTGTGAAGACCATGAGGCAAGTGCTATAAATATGTAAAAATGAAGATAAGGAAGCCATAGCTGAATGTTTTATTTATTCAAAGACTTGAGTTTTTTTTGTGAAAATAGTTTACTTACTTGATATGACAGTGCGCTGTGAGGGACATACAGACATTGTGGAATAGCATCGAATTTGGTTTAAAGGGTTCACATAACCAGTAGGCTACCCTTTAGTGGCACTTAATATTTATAGAAAATAGTAAGAAAATTGATAATCTGGTCAGAATATCCAGCAGTCTCACATGCTTCACAATCAGTCTTTGCTAGTTTTGGCATTAGCTCCTAAAATAGGTTATCGGGTTTCTAACTGTCCATTATTCCTTGTTAGCCCTGTCACTATGCAGGTGTTGTTAAAATCCACACTATGATATTTTCTGCCATCTGACGCAATGTTCCTGATTTGCCCACATTACCAGTTCAGGAAGTGAGTCACACTCATTTTTCTGAAACCAGAGGTGACTCATTGACTATCAAAAATGATTGGCAATCCTGTAATGAAAGATTGTGATGTAGTGACCTACAGTATTACCACTGTGCAATGAAGCAATAATACCCGAGTCACATAAGACATTTAAACACTGCACTTATCTCTGCCCTGTTTCTGTCACAATAAGTAGGAGTAATCCAACTAAAGGGCATAAATGTTTTCTACACATTAAAACAGTAATGAAAATTAAGTGTTCAATGAATGCATTCTCTTTTCTAGTCAAATCTGATACACACACACACACACACACACACACACACACACACACACACACACACACACACACACACACAGTAAATGGTTTATTTATGAAACATAATTTAGCAAATTAATGACAGATTAGAGGTATATCTCAAGCTGTCATCAACCACACTATTACTGATAACCAAAAATATTTGTGAATAACATTCATAAACTCTATGTATGAAAAAATGTACAGATACTGGCATGTCATTGAATGCTTGTGAAAAGAAAGCAGAGTCTGCCAAGAGCATTCATAACAGAAAATACATTTACAGTAAGAAGGCATAAAGTGTACTACTGGTGATGAAGAGAAAAAAGTTGGTAAAAGTTGCAGTTTTGCAGTGTTCATTTTTTTGGATTAAAATCATTTGGTTATAATCTCTATTAATGCTTCCAAAAAGGTGCTATTGACAACAGGTATAAGCAAATTCCTGGGCAAAAGTGAAAAAGAAAGCAAGTGTATAAATGTCATTATTGTAAGCATCAATGCTAAGAACTGCTGTGAAACTCAAAAATACGTGAATGATGACTCAAAGTTCACTGGTAAATAAAATGCAGGCACAACACTAAAACACAATAACAACTCCAAGATGAGAAGATGTCTCAGCTAGTTCCTGTTTTTCACTTAAAGAAGCATCCATTTCTTAGACACTTTTAGCTGCCTTCAAAACATATAGCTGTATAGTGAATTAATCATATTTATATCAGAACAAAAACACACTCAAAACACAGTAACAACTCTAAGATGACATGTCTCATCTAGTTCTTGTTTTTATTTTAACTCAGTCACTTTGATTTCTCAAAGACTTTTTGATGACTGCCTTCAGAACACCTAGCTGTACAGTGAATTAATCATGGGCAATACATACACACACACACACACACACACATATATATATATATATATATATATATATATCTGTGTGTGTGTGTGTGTGTGTGTATATGTATGTATATATATATATATATATATATATATATATATATATATATATATATATATAGTTTACCATCAAACTGAAAGGCAATGTTCTGAGTTGCTGTAACATTGATTTTAAAAATGATGAATCCATTGTGGATTCTTTATTTTGAATGGATATCGCACTATAGTATGGATCGGGAAATTTACCCTTTCCTTCACTGTAGTGTAATCTTGGAGTTTGTATGTATAAGTAGCAGGAGGTGTGGGGGTGCAGGGGGGCTTGCCCTCCTGAAAAACATTCATACCACATAACTGGAAGTGTAGGTATTTTCGGTAAAGTCGACATTCCTGAGTGGTCTACTTTCCTTAATTCCTACTTTCAGTTATGCGAACAATTGGTAATTTGTTTTCCGACATTTCGGGTCGCATATATGCACACTCGCAATTGTCAGTTGCAAGATTTTGATAGTAAACCATAGATATATATATATATATATATATACACATATACATATATGTGTGCATGGTTATAGTCCTTTATATTGCAGAGGAAATTTAACTGACATAAAATATATTGTGAAACTTCATAGGTGGTATCTTTCATCAAGACACAAAATCAACTAAATAAAGTGATCACAAATGAAAGAAATATGTTCCATTTGTGATCACCTAAAAGAACCACAATGAAGAAAGAGGATAACTCCAGGAATTATACTACAGTCAAACTAATGCAGTTTGACTGTAATATAATTCGACCACTGCAACAACCAACAAAATTTACCATAAATGATGGCATGTGATGAAAGCATGTTGCAACCAAATCAGCTGCAGCCATGTGTGTGTGTGTGTGTGTGTGTGTGTGTGTGTGTGTGTGTGTGTGTGTGTATGCATTTATTTCAGCAAATATTAAACTGACATAACACCAACACTTATAAAGTTGAATAATTAATATCAAACACAATAACACTAAACACAAACACTTAATTAGAAATCCAATCACATAATCAAGGAAAACAGCCTTATACATATATATATGTGATTGGACAAAAACAACAAGCAGGGGCTTCACTCCAACACCCCCCTACTTATATATACTAATGCCATATAAGGGCAATTAACGTAGCGAACACAAAAAGCTTTCCTGCATGCTATTCGATCAAAGCAACTGCCAATAGTAAGTGACACTGCACTTCCATATTGGCAAAGTGACTATTCAACATCTTTATATACATATAATATACTGTAATTCTTAGGAAACACTGCCAAACTATGGCATAGAGGTGTAAAGCTCTGACTACAGCCTAGTCAAACTGGGTTCAATTAACAACTCACACAACTGATGGTGTGGCAGGAGATAGATAGGCATACCTATCTCCAAAGATTACATGGTTGTTCACTTTGGAGATCCCTGGTGGAGACTGAAAATGTCACACTTGGGGGTGTCAGACATGGTTGAGCTGCTGCAGAGATGGGATGATGATATACATACCCACATTGTATGCCTACCCCTCAGATGGAACCACGGGGCCTCAGGGAGGAGGTGGAAGTAATGGGGTAGGCCTAAAGTGCAAAAAAAACTTGCTGATGGTGCTGGCCAAGATCCACAGGATGCCCTTAGGTTTTGTGACCAGCCCCTGCTACTGTGGTCTAAGTTTGGGAGGAGAATTGGAGAAGATGGCAGACCCAGTGTAAAAGAGGAACACTAGGTAGAAAGGCTGTTGGATGAAGCAGGGAGCATAAAGTGCTCAAAAAAGTATTTTGAACAACTGGAGACCCAAGTTTCTAAAACACAGTGTTAATTATTTCTAAAAAAATAAATATGAAACTGAGTCTGTTATTTGACAAAGAGGATTAAGTCTATGAGCTGTTGGCAAGCTGCTTCTTGTGGTCCAGGATTTGATTCCATCAGCCTCCTTTTGCCTAACTGTATGATTCTGAATCATACTTCTCAAACTCTTAGTAAAATACATCTAGACAAAGCAAAAATATTGAAGGGGAATCAAAGTTCTCAAATCAGCAGCAGATTCTAATTATTGCTGTTATAAACTTTGAAAATTGGTATAATATAGCAATAACCCATGGCTGAGTGTAGGTAATGCTGTATTTACCCATGGTTGGTGTGGTTTGGTCATGTGGGTAAAGCTTGAGTGACCAAACAAAGCCAATCATGGGTAAATACAGCATTACCCACACCCAGCTATGGGTTATTGTTAATATGCAATGACAGTACTTAAGAAAAAGTTACTTACTTTTCTTAAATAATGTCTTTTAAGAAAAAAGTTGCTTGCTTTTCTTAATTAATGTCTTTGTATAATGGCTCTGTGGTGTTCTTCTGCTTTCTTTAGATATCCTGCTGTTTTTTTGATGTACTGCACATGCGTATGGGACTTACGCTCCCATGCTTACGCAGAACATCAGTGGTTTGGAAAGGAAGCAATGAAGAAAGGAAAATCTCTGTTGCTTCTTTATTTATTTAAAAAAAAATAAATTAAAAATAAAAGAAAAGTTTGAACTTCGGACAGTTCAGAGGTACGAGAGAGAGACAGACGGGGCAAAAATACAAGGAAAATCAGGTATGTTTCTTTAGTTCTGCATAATGTACCTGCTTTTCCTTGTATTTCTGCCCTGTCCCTCTCGTACCTCTAAACTGTCCAGATTTTGTATGTCTTGATCTGTAACTGTAGCATATATATTAATAGAAGAAAGTCCGGGCAACCGGACTTTTTTCTATTGGTATATGTTGGATTTTACAATGGGCACACTGGTTGGGCTGACCAATCAGCATGCATGTTTTTGAATGTTAATGGCCAGTTATTGTATAATAACAGATGTTGGACTTGCACGCATTGTCAGATGGATATGAAGTCTGAAAATCAAATCTAGCATTATTTTGTGAGCTATATCCATAATGATTTGCCAGAAAACCACAAATTCTATGAGAAACAGACCAAAACTTTGAGACAAAAATAAGGACATTCTGCAAAATCTGGACATTAGATATGCTCTGAGCAAATCACTTATACAGGTAGTCCTCATGTGCTTAATCTGAAAAAATGCATGAAGATCTGTGTGCTCCCCAAGTAAACAAATAGATAAATACATAAATAAAAAAAGACAGAATTTGCTAATTTGACTTAATGTAATACAGTTTAAACAGTACCTTTACATGAGGCTTTAACAGGTTCATAGGTTGGTACTAGGCTATCAGCCCTAGGGCCTATACAAGCCTAGCCATAACAATTCCCTGGCTATTTCTTCCCACACTATTTACTTCCCTGGACCCCTGTCTAGCAGGGCAACTGACATGATCCCCGGGGTGAATTTTCTTTCTCCCATCCAATCATCAAGGTTCCTTTTGAAGAGGGCCAGAGAGGCACTCTGCTTGACATGTATGGGCAATCTATTCCAGAGTCTGGGGAGTCTCTGGGTCAGGAACCTATCCCTCCAGCATGTTTTGTTTATTGTGATGACAAGGTTTAGATCCCTGGAGCGTGTGGCTCTGAGTGATTGGGATTTCTTTAAGTGTAGCATGTCCAACAGCTCTGGGTTTGACATGGCCTTGTATGCTAAGCAGAGATCGCCTCTGAGTAGACGATATGTGACAGAGTATAGCTGGAGTTTTTTAAGGCGGTCAGCATAGGGCATCTGCTTTAGGCCTGTGATTCTTTTAGTGAGGTATTTCTGCGGCCTTTCCAGTTGTTGCAGATGTCTTGAGAGGTACATACCAAATGGGGCGTTGTATTCTATAATGGGTCTAATGAGGGATGAGTACAGTGGGACAATGACCTCCTTTTTTCTGGATGAAAAGCCCTTAGTGATGAGGTGTGCCACATAGAAGGATTTCCTGACTGTTGTGGCGATGTGGTTATCGAAGGTGAAACCACTGTCCACCTGTGTCCCTAAGTCTCTTATCACACTTTCGGTGTTTAGTGTACTGCCACCTATATGGTAATTCACGGATACATGTTTTTTCTCAAAGGGGATAACTATACATTTCTTGGCATTGAGCTTGAGCCCATGGCTCTGGCACCAATCATCTGTTTCTGTAAGGCCCTTTTGTAGAGTATCCACATTATTTGGGGATTCAGTAATGGCTCCCAGTTTGCAGTCATCTGCGAACTTTGTTAGCCAGAGTCCCTTAGTGTTGGCCTGCACTTCAGAGAAGTAGATGCCAAACAAGAGCCGTCCCAAGACTGAACCCTGAGGTACTCCACTTGTCACTTGTCTGGAGCTGGATTTGGAGTTGGCTACTTTTACAGTGTGGGTTCTTTCAGTAAGCCAGTTAGCAACCCATTGGGTGACGTAGGGATTAATGCCCAGTTTAGTAAGTTTATCTATGATTCCAGAGTGGGAGATGGTGTCAAAGGCCTTGGCAAGGTCTAGATAGGCTGTGTGGACCACCTTACCCTTGTCCATGGCTCTGGAGACTGATTTGAAGAAGTCAATCAGGTTCAGGAGACAAAATTGGCCCTTCACAAACCCAAACTGGGTGGGGTCCAGTGTTTGAAGGTTGCCAATGTCTTTGTTTATAAGTTCCATGATAATACGCTCCATGGAAGATGACCCTTGGACATGCCTGGTTTGGTGCTTTTTTTTTTGTAAAGTACAGGAGCTGTTTTCCCTTACCTTAGCAAGGTACTTTGCAATTATAGGCTGTTTAGTGCCTACTATTAATTTCTCCTTATTAACGAGGAGAGTTGAGTGCTTGTATCAGTTTAAGGCTTCCTAGTGCTTTTCAGCAGGTATTAGAGAAAGTGCTAGTCACAGGGATGCTTAAAGGTAAGATGAAAAAAATGCACACTGCAGTGTGCACTAGAGAAGTTAGATGTGAAAGTAGGTAACTTAAGTTTTACCTGTTTAAAAAGTTAAGGTTTAGTGGAGAGTTACTATTTTTAAAACAGCAAGATGGATTGAAAGGGGTGGTCACTTTTGTATTCTGGTACTATGGAATACAGTAGGATGGCCAATAAATTTAAATTGTTGAAGGGGAGGGATTTCAAAAATGATGATTTTGTGATTACTCACACAAGCCAGTGAAAGCAGAGAGGAAATGAGATATATGGTCAGATTAACATAAGAGGCAGGCAACTAGAAAGACAGTGGTATTTAACAAGACAACTGTGACTGGGTGGGAGAGTGGGGAAAAAAATCTGCCTGACTCAGAAGAGAGAGAGCTGTGGTCTCTTTTGAAGTTTTAATATGCTGTTAAAGCAGAATGCAAGTAAAACACAAGGTAAAGAAAACAAACCACAGTATTCAAAATATAGAAAGGCAATAAAGTAATACAAAATACAAAAAATAAAAGCAAACTAACCTTTCCTTCACAGCAAAGTGTAGCAGAGTCTGGATGAGCCTTTCTGGTAAAGCTCTGAAATGTTTTATTTTACCCCTTAAATAGAAGGTTTAGTTCCTAGCTCCACCCCCTCAGTTAACAAATGATTAACCTTAAGTGACCTCTTCTATCTTATAAATTAGTCCTTAATTGATCAGTTCTAATTTCTGCCTGACTCTTCCTTCACAGCAAAGTGTAGCAGAGTCTGGATGAGCCTTTCTGTGACCAATCATTTAACAGTCTGTTAAACCACAGCTGCATGCCCTGTCAAGCCTTCCTTGAGCTTCTTCAACCAAAAAAAAAAAATCTTCACCTGATTGTGTCTTATTCCATGTCCACAAAAAGCCTTAACTGGACTGTCTAATGCCACGAATCTTAGACTTTCAGGTAAAGCCCCTGCTTTATCTCAAGTTGAACTACTAAGAAACAAATTTCTTGGTTTGCCTGTTAAAGGCAACCTCTTTTATATAATACAAAGCAGGCAATTATCTTCATAGTAACTGGCTAATACAGTTAATTGCCTGAATGAATTGTTGACAGAACATTTGCAAGCGCAAGTTGCTTTACCCAGTTTTAAGGATCCATTCCACAGTTTTAAAGGTGCATTCCACCTTTATGCATACAGAAGATGTTGCTACTACCCATCCCAGTGCAAGCATACCAGTTTTGGACTTAAAAGATGATTTGAGGGACTATGGCAATTGGCAATCAATCTGCATTTGTGTTAGCCGAGTCAGGTCCATGGGATGTGCATACTGAAATGGTTGGGAGGACAGAGTCCAGCAGCACAGTTTTGTGTTGCTTGTTAGCCATTACAATAGGGCATGATTAGTTAGCAGACTGAAGTGCAGACATAACAAGTAGTATTTTAATGAAGAGAAGGCCTACTTCACAGATAACTCTCTCTTACTGAATATCTTTGCTCAGTAGTGCTTAATTTCAGTAGATAAGGCACACATGGTACTCCTCACATTGAATATCTTGGAACAGCACTGCTTCTAAACCTAACTCTGATTCATCTGTACATAGTGAACATTCTTTGGTAAAGTCAGGAGTCACGAACACTGGCTCAGAACATAATTTCTTTTTTAATTCACTAAGTGTTCTGTCTTAAGGACCATTGTACTTTGACAGCAGATTTTCCTTTTTTGAGATCTGTCAAAGGACAGACAATATTTGGAAAGTCTTCACCTGTCTTTTAATGAAGGGGGATATGCCAGATTTTTATGGCATCTATTTTTTGTAATTTTTTTTTAATACTCTTCTTCCTGTAATGAAATTCCAAATGGTTGTCTCCCACCATGTTCAGCTTACTTTCCTAATATTCAAGTCAAGCCTGTATTTTCATATACACGGGTTTCCCAGTTCCTTTAAATGGATGACCATGTCATCCAGGGATGCAGCAGAATATCAGGAATAATGGCTTATATTTTATCTATTAACCTTTAAAAAGTGCCTGGGGCTCCATGTAGGCCAAATAATAGCACTGTATACTGTAACAGACCTTGTGAGGTTACAAAAGATGCATTTTCTTTACCAGAGGGAGAAACCAGTATCTACCAGTACCCTTTTGCTAAGTTTATTGTTGTCAGATATCTGAACTACCTTAAGTTTGCTCTCAGTTCATCTATTCTTGGCATGAATAACACTAAAACTTTATGACTGACATAGCATTATTACTATGTATTGCCAGAACAAAACCTTATTTGGAACAATGTTGTACCCATGTTCTAATTTACTTATTTGCAATTTATTTACCAAGTAGGTGAGCTAGTCTACTGACCATTTTCAGTCATGACCTGGGTACAAAAGTATAACTGAAAAATAAAATTTTGTACAAATGATGTGCAAAGTGCAATTAGAAAAGATTTAGTCTAAATGGGTGTCACAAAGCATATGTGTATACAGAGCAATCATACAATAATGGAATTGCTGTGGAATTAGAACATATGGTGTACAGTATAAGAACTATTGTTTGATCTGTAAGCACAACAGTGAACTTACCAAAATAACAGTACAATGGTGGTGTTCATATCCTAAATGAAATAATAGTCAATATAAAGAAACAATACATAATCAGAGATGATGCTTCAGGCAGAGTAGCTTTGTCAATTAATTTAGCTAACATCCCAGAAGTTGGTGCCTTGGGCGGCCAGGGTGGTGCAGCAGTTAGCGTTGCTGCCTCACAGCAAGAGGTTCTCTAGTTCGATCCTTGGCTGGGGTGCCTTCTATGCGGAGTGTGCATGTTCTCCCTGTGGTCGCGTGGGTTTCCTCCAGATGCTCCGGTTTCCTCCCACATCCCAAAGACATGCTGCAGGTTGATTAGACACTCTAAATTGGCCCTAGGTGTGAGTGTGTGCATGTGTGTGCCTTCTGTGGAAGGTTGGGCACCAGGCAGGCAACTCGACACAGTAAAACTCCACTGCCAATCATGAGTGGACAGGTGATCTGCTGTGGCGACCCCTAACCAGGAAAAGCCAGAAGAAGAAGAACATCACAGAGGTTGGTGCCTTAAGACTCTTGAAATAGGAAGTGTTTCAAACTTTTCTTGAAAGAGTTCTATGTATTGTTATTTTTCTCACCTAAGCCATATAGTTTGAAAGAGCAGGTCCTATTCTAGACAAAGCTTTTTGTCTGATAGCATGTCTGGCTAAAATAAGAGTATCATCCTGACTGCATTTGACTGATTAGCCTTATTCTCTAAGATACAACTGAGTTTTTAGAGTGCAGGCACTAACCTAGCATACGAATTTTGGAAATTAGAGTGCCTACAGCAGAGTAGTTCAGTTTGATATAGGCACCCAATGGGTTTCACGCAGCAGTTTATTCACAAAGCGTCCTGTTATCTACAAGTAGAGCAAGTCTCAAGATTCTTGATTCTACTGTTTCAAGTATTTGTGTGATATAGGCTGAATGTAGACTAATGAGAGGCAGGGCATATTCTAGTTTAGGGATTAAAACATTTTTCGCTATGGATATTCTTGCAGCAGGAGAGAGGTAATGGAAGACACAATAGCATAATATTAACTGAAAAAGTAATTTAATGGTAACCCTAACAGTATGAGTGGTAAACATAAGAAGGAGGCTCAAGTGTGACTCCAGGGTATTTTTGTTCATTTACATTAGGTATAAGCCTTTAAGTGACAGAGATGGTATTTGTGGGGAGTTTCTTTGGGGCTGAGAATACCATCACATTAGATTCACTGGGGTTGATTTACAGTCTGTTAAGAGTGTAACCATGTGCAAAGGGATAAAAATTTAGATTGCAGATTAGTCTGAAGAGCTGCATGTTTTTCTGATGGCCACAAGTAAGAGAATATCACACACCTACATTATAATCTTAAAGTTAAGTAGATTCAGGGTAAGATCATTGATGAATAAGGAAAATGGTAGGGGTCTGAACCTTGTAGATCACCAGTATTTAGTCTGTTTTTTTTTTTTTTTTTTGAGAAGACATAGTTGAAAAAATTGAAATATTCTGGCTAAGATAATTAGATAATTTTGTAACAAAGATATTGTATTGTCTCCAAAGTTTAATTTGTTTAAATTTATGTTGAAGAAGTTAGTAATTAACTGTCTCAAATGCTCTGGTCATACAAACAAAGATACCAGCTGCAATGTTTCCTTTGTTGAAATTACAATAAGTATTATATGTAGCAGATAGTAAGGCTATAAGAGCGCTAAAGTGCTAGGAAGCCTCAGAAACTGGGGTGTACTGACAGATTTTTCAGTGACAGATATTGTATGTGATTGTCCTGAGATTATCTACAAGTGGCTGAAGAAATAATGTTACTCAATTACTAATAAATGGGGTTATATCAATATTACTACCATTCCTCATAGAAACTGGAGTCTAGTGACAGCATCTCCTGTTACTTCAGATGCTGTATGTGACTATCCTGTGTTTATCAATAAGTGATCATAGAATTTGAAAGGCTACTTTTGTTATAAGAATGATACTGCAGACCTAGAATTTTTACAAGGCAAACTGGTACTTTTCCTTGTTTGACATATGTGTTTGTTGCTGAAATGTGAAGAAAACAAATACGTTTCAGCCTGTCACCAGGAAGGAAAATAAAATGAAATGTCATGCTGATTAGAATGCTTCCAGTGTCATATATGTGGATTATGTGTAGTGGAATTTATTTAGCAAGTGTAGTTAAATAACACATTACTGAACATATATCTGATAATTGGAGATTTGTTACTGCTGTTTTTTTATAAATGTATCTACAGACTCTTACAGTTGTCAGGATCTGTATGTTGTTTATGAAAGAGTCAGGAGCAGTGATTTATTTAGTCACTGTAGATCAGAGTGTGTGATATACCTTTAAGAAGCATTCCAGTCAGTGGGCATGTGTATACAAGTACTGAGCATGTGTGAGCAAGTGTGCCATTTTGAATGAGCAGCCAGAGTGAAAGCATGTATGTGTGTAGCAGTCAGTCAGTTAGTTAGTTTAAGTTTAATGTTCCAGTCATCCATCCAGATGTGTTTGTGTGTAATGAAATACTTAAACGAACACCCAAGTCACATCATCTTATTTGAATACACAAGATGAGTGACATGGTGTCAGACTGGGATCAGAAGACAAAACCATGAGGTGCAGAGTCAGTAATGGAGGAATATGCAGAAGTGAATCATCCAAAGCTCAAACAACTCACAAACAGGTTAGAAATGAATTTCCAGGTACTAAAATTTGCTTAAATTATTTTTTTACGTAACAAATATAAAACAAAGCATTCAAAATGCTCAAAACAAATTTCTAATTAAACAAAATGTTTGAAACCGTGACATATTGATAAAAGTATTTGAAATACTTACAAAAACACTTAAAATAACTTCCTTATCACATAAAATGTATAAAAAGGGGAAACAACCATATTTTTTGCAATGTACTACTTTTTCACATTAACTAAAGCTATTCAGAATATCCAAAGTGTGTGAAGAGTTGGCAAGTGTGTGCAGTATTACAGTACAGTTATTTCGCAAGTACAGTTATTTCAAAGAGATTTTTGTGCATTTGAATATCATTACCAGTACTTGGTGTGTATGCATGTACATACATACTTATGAGGGCCAGCCAAGTTTGTACTCTGATTCCAAGTAATTTGTGGGAATGGCAGAAGGATTTTGCAGACCCACTCCACTTGTGTTTGATAACAATATTGCAGAAAATTGGAGTGTGTTTAAGCAAGAGTACAATATTTTTATACAGGCCGCTTTTTTCTGATAAGGACGCATGTACAAAAGTATTTATTCTGCTTAATTTGGCTGATTCAGAAGCCATTGAAAGAGAGCGTTCATTTGTGTATGCACCTGCTATATTTGCAGGGGAAGGGGAAGACCACCATACTGCTGTACAGGCTGAAACTCGGGAAGACCCTGAGTGTTAAAAATGTAAATTTAGAGAAATGTGTAACCTCCAAAGAAATATCACAATGCAAAGACATTTATTTTACACAAGAGAGCAAAAGTCTGGTGAAACATTTGCAGCATATATAACCCACTTGAGAAATAAAGCTAAAACGTGCAGATTGGATGATCTGAGAGATGAGTTGATAAAAAAGACAGGCTTGTGTGTGGTGTTAATGATGATGCAGTGAGAAAGATTTTACTTCAAGACAGTGACTTAACATTGAGCAAAACCGTAGAGATTTGTCAGATATATGAGCTTACAGAAAAGCACATGAATATGCTTACAAATGAGAAAATCATGCTTGCAATGTCTTCCAGTGCTAATATTGATAGTATGCAGCATGAGGTTAAAAGATACAGGCCTATGGGTGTGGTCGCTTCAGCAAAACCCAGAACAGCTTAGCAAGACCCAGGGCACACTCAGTAAAGAATAGGGGTGATGCAGCAAAACCTGTGACAAACCTCATAGTCAACTGTCATAATTGTGGAGGTACTCATGAGCCCAAACATGAGAAGTGTTTAGCTTTTGGTCAGCAGTGCCACACATGTAAAAAGTGAAATCATTTCAAAAGGCTTTGTAAATCTAAATGTGCACATTCTTTTATATTAAGAGAGAGCATTCAAAGAGGCAAGTTGATCAATTAGAAAGCTGCGACCCTACTTGTTATGTTGATGGTGAAACAGTCACTGTAGTAGATCTGTGGGCAAAGAGTGAAATATTTTGCACTGTTCTGATTAATGGGAGACCGGTAAAGCTCAAAGTAGATACTGGTTCAAAGTGCAATGTTATGTCAGCAGAAATATTTGCTAGAGTAAAAGCTGGAGAACAACTTAATCTGGCAAAGTGTGCAAATCTTGTTGCTTATGGTGCTGAAGAGATTCAAACTGAAGGCTCAGTAGTGCTTTTATGTTATTCTGCTGGCAACAGCTATGACTTGCAATTTTACATAGTAAACAGACATGTGCAGTCATTATTAGGCCTTAAGGACAGTTTGAGAATGGGAATGCTTTCATTTAATAAAGAAGTCCACCATATAAGGACATATAACAGCTCAAATTTCGCATAAACAATTTTTTTCTGAATATGCTAATATTTTCAAAGTTGAGCTTTGCAAACTCCCAGTTGTGTACTCCATGAAGTTAGACCACAAGGTAAGCCCAGTCACCAGACCAGCTTGGAAAGTTCCAGTAGCTATGCAGAACAGATTCAAAGCCAAGCTAGACAGAATGGTACAGCTATGAGTAATTTGTCCAGTAGAAGAACCAACTGAATAGGTATCCTCCATGGTAGTAGCTCATAATAAACACTCAGATGATATTATAATATCTATTGATCCAAGAGATTTCAACAAAGCACTAAAATGACCTCATCATCCAATGTGTACAGTCAAAAAAGTTGCTGCTCTCATGCTAAATGCCACTGTTTGTTTTCTGTCTTAGATGCAAAAAGTTCATTTTGGGAAATTTTGTTTGATCTAAAATCTTCATTGCTAACCACTTTCAGTACATCATTTGCAAGGTAAAGATTTTTGAGAATGCCATTTGGAATAAATTCTGCCAGTGAAGTCTTTCAACGTGTGATGGAAAATTTTTTTTCTGGCTATCCATGTACTATTATAGTAGATGATATTCTTATAAGAAGCAATGGTTTATTCATGATAGAAACCTCAGGAAAGTTCTGGAATGTGCTCGTGAAGTGAATCTTAAGCTGAATCCTCAGAAATGCAAATTCAGACTGAAAGAAGTTACTTATGTGGGTCATTTTTTTTATCATTTCAGGCTTGCAACCAGATCCATCCAAGCAAGCTGCAATTCTTGAGATGCCAGCTCCGGACAATGCCACATCTTTACAACATTTTCTTGGCATTGTCAGGTATTTAGGCAAGTTCATTACTGATTTAAGTGAACTTTCAGCACTGCTAAGAGAGCTGACATGCAAAGATATAACTAGGTCCTGGTCAGAACAACACCAAAGAGCATTCAATGCCCTGAAACAGAAAATTGCCACCCCACCCACTTTAAGACACTAAGATGTTCACAAACCAGTCACTCCTTCCTGTGATGCTTCAGAGTTTGGTCTTGGTGCAGTCATTCTTCAATAGGGTAGACCAGTAGCCTATCCATTGAGAACTCTAACCCAGAGATGCAGTACGCTCAAATAGAGAAAGAGCTTTTGGCAATTATGTTTGCATGTTTAAAGTTCCATGATTATATTTATGGCTGACCTATTCAAATCAAGACTGACCACCAAACCTTGGTCACTATTTTAAAAAATCCAATTCACATATCTCCTGTGAGATTGCAATGCACGATGCTCAAATTCCAAAAGTACAATTCCAACCTTGTTTACAGAAAAGGTAAACTTTTTTATCTTGCTGATACTCTATCCCAATCTCCCAGAAAAATACTGAACATCATAAGAATGAGAAACCTGATTTTGAAGTCATGGAAGTGAGAAATATTTCTTCCATACAGCTTGATGACCTTAGAACTCACACAGCTTCAGATCCAATTCTCCAGAAGCTCAACCACTTTATCAGTCAAGGATGGCCTTCAAAGCGATCTTCTTTATCAGTAGATGTGAAGCAGTATTTTCCTTACAGAGACAAGATTTGGATGGAAGATGGTATCGTTATGAATGGTCTAAAAGTGATTGTTCCAAAATCTTTGCAACAAGACCAAAAGAAGGGTGAGAGGACTAGTATTTTGGCCTTCTATCTCAAAATATATTGAGAAGGAACTTTCTTATCGGTCTCTTTGTAATAGTACTAAACCACAGAAACAAAAAGTACCACTTCAGTTAAGCCAGATTCCTGAACTACCTTGGTCGACAGTGTTCACAGATATGTTTGAATGGAACGATCAACATTACTTGGTGTTAATAGACTCTTAATCACATTGGTTTGAGATTGACCTACTCCTAACCTAATGTCCAGTGTTGTCATTACGAAGTTAGAGACATTTTTCTGTCCATAGTAGTCCACACAATGTCATTTCTGACAATGTTGCATAGTTTACAAGTCAGCAGTTCCAAAGATTTGGTGAAACGTGGGACTTTGTTCATGTTACTAGTAGTCTTGAATGCCCACAGTAAAATGGCTTGGCTGAACATGCAGTTCAAAGTGCAAAACAGCTATTAGAGAAATTCAAATGAGACAATACTGATGTTTTTCTAAACTTGCTTAATCCCAGAAACATTCCTCTCGATAATTTACTTGGTTCACCTGCTCAGAGACTTATGTCGAGACAAACCAGAACCACACTACCAATCATTAGTATTTGTTGGTTCCGTGTGCCAAAAACAGCAAAGCAGTAAAAGCCCAACTTCTAAAAAAGCATTTGTTCCAAAAATCCTACTACGACAAGACCAGAAAACTGCTGAATCCATTAAAAGAAGAAGAGATAGTGAGGATGCAGACAGCAAAAGGATTTGATCGTATTGGACTTGTGAGAAGAACTGAGATCGTACATCGTGGAAACACAAGGGATGGAATTTAGGCAGAACTGGAAATATTTATTACTGGTGTCACAGCCAGTGTTACAGCATCTTGCCTGTAATGGAGACTCTAATTCTCAGTGATTTGTCCAATGTTCCTGTTTCAGAGAACATTTCATCATCTTTTCCTGTTCCTGAAACTATCCCTGAAAATTTGGAAGTAGAACATTCCCTAGTGACTGTCCCTGTTGTTAAACCCAGTATGGATTATTACATTACGAGATCAGGTCGTATCTCAAGACCTAATCCTAGATACACGGCAACCTGGACATGATTGTTCTTGTTTATATGTCTGTATAATTTGCATGCCTCTTCGACTGTCATTTTTTTCATTGCAAGACAGACTAGTCAAAGAGGGGGGATGTAGATTAGAGTGTGTGATGTACCTTTAAGAAGCATTCCAGTCTATAGGCATGTGCATATAAGTACTGAGCACATGCAAGCAAGAGTGTCCTTTTGAGTGAGCAGCCAGAGTGAAAGCATGTATGTGTGTAGCAGTCAGTCAGTTAGCTAGTTCATTTAAGTTTAATGTTCTAGTCATCCATCCAGATGTGTTTGTGTGTAATAAACTACTTAAACGAACACCCAAGCCTCATTGTCTTATCTGAATACACAAGACAAGCAACAATCACTGCACTCTCTAAAGCTAAAAACACGGCATCAGTGGGTCCTGACAGAATACCAGGTTGCCTATTAAATATCGTTAAACATGACCTAGCAGACCCACACAGATCTCTATTTAACCACAGTCCCTAGACAGGCTTTGTCCTAGTAGAGTAAAGAACAGCAACAGTCATCCCTCTGCTTAAGGGGGACCATCAATGGACCCAGAAAACTGCCAACCCATAAGTCTGACTATCCTCATATGCAAGGCTATGGAAAGGATATTAATGGACCTGATTAAAAATGACATAGGAAATCTCCAGACTCTAGACCCAACCCAGTATGACTTCATCAAAGGTAGGTCCTACCTGCTCGATCTGGTGGACTTCTTTTAGAAGGTTACCAAGGCCATGGATGAGGGTAAGACAGTGCATACTGCCTACATTGACTGGTCTGGCCAAGGCATTTGACACAATAACTCACTCAGGTATTATAGATAAACTCACAAAATTGAGCATAAACCTCTACATCACCAGATGGATAGCCAAATGGTTCATGGATAGGACACTTGTTATTAGAGTGGGAGAATACACATCCAGCACGAGGCCAGTCACCAGTGGATTATCACAGCGCCCAGTGCTGAGCTCCCTTTTGTCTGGGATATACTTCTCAGATGTCAAGGCAAATGAAGATGGCCTTTGGCTGACCAAGTCTGCTAATGACTGCAAGTTAAGGGCAATCACTGACTTCCCAAAGGATGTTGCTATCCTACAGAAATGACTGATGCAGATTAATGATTGGTGTTAGAGCCATGGCCTCAAACTAAATGCGAAGAAGTGCACAATAATACCATTTGGGAAATCATATACCCCTGCAAATTATAACATTGATAGCATTCCCCTAGGAGTGGACCCTGTGGTGAGAAATCTGGGTACTCAGACAGATAGTAATATAAACTTTGACCACCATGAGTCCATGATGGTGAGGAAATCCTTCTATATGTCTCAGCTTATAAGTAAGGGCATGGCATCCCAATCTAAGGATGTCATAGTACCACTGTACTTGGCCCTAATCAGACCAATAATCAAGTACAATGCACCCTTTGGCATGTACCTCACCAAGCACTTGCAACAGTTGGAGTGTCCTCAGAGGTTTCTCACCAGAAAAATAGAGGATATAACCAATATGTCATATACAGACCGATTTAAAGCCCTACCACTGTATTCAGTCTCCTCCTGATTACTGGTGGGCAATATATGCCTGACCTCCAAGGCAATCTATTAACCAGCCCTGATGGAAATGTTGCATATTTACAAAATAAATTGCACGAGGATTACCTGCTGCAGAAATCTAAACCTGATCCCTGACATGAATAGATCATGCTGGAGAGACAGATATGTTTCCAAGGGATTGCCTCTTTTCTGTAATACGTTTCTATTCCCATGAAGCAGAGCCTTTCCCTGACCATTTTCAAGCACAATAATAAACCAACCACAGGATCTGGGATGCTGCAACAATTTATTCTTCCGGTACCTCGGCTAATCTTGGATTATTTAAAATTGATTAATTGATTGATTAATTTATTGGTTTGATGCATATACTATATTAGATGCAGCAACTGTTTCTGTGGTTATTCCTTTGAAGGCATTTAGCCGAGGTACCGGAAGAATAAATAGTTGCAGCATCCCAGATCCTTTGGTTGGTTTATTATTCATTGTTTGATGGTTTTCTTATGCTTGTCTTGAAGGAACTGGTCTGTTCTTAAAATATCTAATTCCAATACAAATGGAAATGGATTTCTGTTTGCTAACTTGGTTAAAGAGAGGGATGACAAGTTGGCTCGGTTTGATCCATGGACTGTGTCTGGTAACAATAGTTTTGATAAAAAGTTTGAAGACTTAAAAAGACTAAGGATTAAAGAGACCTCTTTGTTTTATGATATACGCTTGCTTGAAAAATATGTCGAAATGTCCATCATACCCAGAGGGCTAAGGATTGACAAACTACCTGCTTTTAAATTTTCGGAGGATGAGAGTGAGTTTTTGGAAGAATGGAAGGCGGCATCGTTGCAGTGTACCCTTAGCTGGTTAAAAATTCTGATCAAACGGAACCGAAGGAGCTTAGGGTTAATCCAAACGCAAATTGCAGAAGGTGAGGCGAATTTGTCAAACGAGTATCCCAGTGCAGCGTTTTTTGCAGCCATAAAGGATATCAATGAAGAAATTTCAAAAGTTGAAGGTGATGTAATTTCGAGAAAAAAGAAAAAACTTAACAGGGATGTCAATGATTTTAAAAAGAACTTGGTTTATTCTTGGCAACGCAAGCGAAGAAATGGTACGTCCCAAAACAGAAGTGTGGAAGGAAGTTCACGGAGTGGTCGAGACTCGTCAGTCTCATCGTCGGATACAGGTGTGAGCAAAAAAAGTGTGTCCTTTGAAAGAGTGGATGTCATGGATGACGCTGGTGTTCCATCGGAGACAGAAGAACAAGGTAGATGGAACTTTCGACAAGGGTACAAACGCAAGTCGCGACAGAAAGGACGAAACAGAAGGTACTGATATTGGAGCTGTTTCGCTTTCTACTATTAAGCGCCATAGGTTGGGTCATGGCGTTTCTGTAGAATCTGACGTTAACATGATGCATATTGTTAATTTAAGTGATTTTGTTATTACATCTGATATGCAATTGGTGTTGAACAAGGGCAGTAAATTTGTCCCCATGAAAGTACCAGCACTTTCAGACTTATTAATAGATGTAAAGCGTTTTTGTAGGAAGTTATATTTAAAAGTGCATTTTGAAGTTAAAGATATTCCTAATAAGTCGTGCTTGGAAAGTGATGTACTTTTTGCTAATGTTGACACTGGTGTAACCAATGATGATGTCAATCTTTCTCTTGCTTCTGATGATTTTTCTATCTTGGATGATCCATTGATGGACCTTTCTGTGCATGATTTTGAGGGGTTTGGTGTTTCTGATATGGGTGATTCTGATTCCATTGTAGCTGATTTAAATACTGTACAGAGTACTGGACGTTTTTGCACTGGCTATGGGAGACTTGAGGTACCTCCTTTGCCTGCTTGTAGTTCTTTTTGCCCTCCCAAAAACTCTTCAGTTTTAAGGGCCTTCGAAAATGTTTTATGTAAGAAGGTTGAGATTGAGTATGCTTTGTTCCTGAAACAGTATGTTAGATTCAACCTTACAAAACCTGAGTGGTTACCTTTAAAAGCAATGAAAGATGTTTCCAATAAATATGTTTTTTGTTTAGCTGACAAAGGTGGGAATTGGGTGATCATGGAAAGGTGTCATTATTTAAAAATGATTTTTGATTTACTATGTAATGAATATGTTTATGTTGAATTATCTAAAAATCCTATTCATGAATTTAATTCAGCACTTTTGGAGGTGCTAGAAAGGGGTGAAAGGTTAGGTTTTCTAAATAGGAGAGATGTTAAAAGGCTTTTTATTGCCAATCCAAAGGATCCTACCTTTTACGCATTACCCAAAATACACAAAAATTTGCAAGACCCTCCTGGTCGCCCAATTGTGTCTTGCTGTGGAGGTTTCTTGGAACATGTAGGCATATTTTTAGACAGCCTTCTTAAAAAGAACTGAAGAATGTAATTTCTCATATTAGCAATACTAACCAGTATTGTGAACTGATTAGAAACTTTAAGTGGGATAACAGTTATTACTGGGCCACTGTTGATGTGAAGGCTCTATACACTAGTATTAGGATGAAATTTGGTTTGGAGGCTATTAGTAAAATTTTGGGAGAGGGTCCACGCACGTCATTCATTATTTTACTTTGGGAGTTTGCACTCACTCACAATTATTTTTTGTGTGAACAAAAAATATTTCTTCAAAAAGAGGTAACTACAATGGGGGCTAATTTTGCTCCCACTTATGCCATCTTATTTATGTCATATTTTGAGATTAATTTTTTGTATACTTTGGAATTTTTTCAAAGAAATGTAGTATCTTATCATAGGTACATTGATTATTTAATATTTATTTGTAAGGGCGATGTATCAGATTTTTATAAGTTTATTGTCAGTCTCCATCAAAATAAATTTGGTTTGGAATTAACATACATTGTGAATACTCAAAAAGTTCAGTTTTTGGATATTCTGCTATATGTGGATCAGCAGGAACAAGTTCAGTTTAGACCTTTTAAGAAGGACACAGCCTCAAATAATTTTCTACATGCCAGTAGTGCACACCCTGCTCATTTGATAGAGGCTCTTCCCTTTGGGGAGTTTAAACGGATTTTGAAACATACTTCTGAAAATATTTTCTTGCAGCTGGAATTTGAGAATGTCAAGCATAGACTTTTAACCAGAGGTTATTCTGAAAGCCTCATTAACAAAAGCATTGACAGACTGTTAAATTCAAATAGAAAAGGGAACAATGTGTTTAAAGTTCTTGATAAAAGTAGAAAATATAATGGGGGTTTGTTTGATAGTAGTGAAAATATATTTTTTGTGACAAAATATTCTCCCTTTTCAGTAGTCCTAAAAGGCATTGTGGATTTTTTGTGGCCTATAGTGTGTGAAAATGAGGACATAGGTCATTTGTTTCCTAATCATGTTTCTTTTTCTTATGGAAGGTATGCTAATTTAAAGGAAATTTTAAAGTCCAAGCATGAGTCCCGAGACCTTGTCAGGTCTGACAGTGTCATTACGACACATGGTATGTTCAAGTGTGGCAAGTGTAAAGTTTGTCCAAAAGTTAAAAATTTATCTGGCAGTAATATTAATGGGGTAAAATACCATGCCATTAATAAATTTGATTGCAAATCTTGTGGGGTGGTGTACACTGTTGGTTGTGGCTGTGTTCCACCTAAATATTATATCGGCCAAACCAAACGTCAACTTAAGATACGCATTTTGGAACACATGGGGGATGTTCGGAATTCTAGGATGGACAGTCCGATATCTGAACATTTCAATACAGTCCATAATGGTATGATGGATTCTTTATTTTTTTGTGCTTTAGCCCAACCTAAATTTTATAATGCCGGTAATTTTTTGCAAAATTTATTAAATTTGGAGAGCAGATTCATATTGAAATTTGGTACTCTTAAACCTAGGGGCTTAAATTTAGAAATGAATCTCACTATTTAATATAGTGAGACATTATGTATTAATAATGGTTATTCATTCATATTTATTCTGTGGCTGTTTTTGATGTTGCTTACTTATGTGATTTTTTTGTATGGTATTCATTTTTGTATGGTCTCTTTAAATCTTGAATTATTTAAAATTGATTAATTGATTGATTGATTAATTTATTGGTTTGATGCATATACTATATTAGATGCAGCAACTGTTTCTGTGGTTATTCCTTTGAAGGCATTTAGCCGAGGTACCGGAAGAATAAATTGTTGCAGCATCCCAGATCCTGTGGTTGGTTTATTATTCGTTGTTTGATGGTTTTCTTATGCTTATCATTTTCAAGCACAATCTGATTCTGGAACAATGGATGGGAAATCACAAATTCACTCCTGGGGTGGTGCCCATGCTCCTTATGGACACAGGCAGCTTGTAGGAATTGTCAAAACCCCATTTGCCAACACTTGTTATCTTCCTGCTAGGGATAGAAAATTGGGTAAAATCTGTGTAAAACTGTCTAGGCTTGTATGGGTTCTTGCAACATTAGCCTAGAAATCACCTTTGAACGAGATTAAAAGGAGAATACTGAGATAGAAAACAAGGATATTCTGTTTGTATATACAATGTATCAGAGATATTACAATTAAATCTGAAGTGACTGTGACTATAACATTGAGAAAAATAAAAATTGTGATAGACTTGGGAACATCTGTCAACATTATGGAGAAACTATTTCTACAAATAGTTAAATAAGTCAGGCAAACCACTATGAGTTAAAGGTTATTATGAGGATGAAATAAGAGAATAGAAAAATGCTACAATGCAGAATTTAATGCTTTCCAATATACAGGTTTGTCACTACTAAGCTATGCAACAGCAAATAACCTCAGAGTTATAAAACCACTAATGCCAATTAAAGAAGGGAACAATACATAATATAAAATCTACTGCAGGAATATAATGACACTTATTTAAGTTATAGGTTAATTAAAGAAATAGTACTAGGACAGTGGAAGGGTTTATAGTAATACACTCATCAGTATTCATAAGCATTTTTATTAACACTATGTAATTAGATTGAATTGCACTAAAGAATCAAAAGTTTAATAGCAGCAGTTTAATAAATATAGCCAGTCAGTTCGTAATCAGTCATTTAATTAAGGGTTGTTACCTTTTCAGAAGTCCAAACGGTGCAGGAGACATGGCCAAAATTATAATGTCACCATGGATGTAGTCAAATATGACAATCAAAACTGCTGCATTTTACAAAGCTGTGAAGTTATGCATGTACACACACAATTAATCTGTTGATAAAAATAAAAATGATAAACCCTTCCTGCCTATCTGTCTACACCTTTTGTCCACATTTCAATATTTAAGAAAATACAATGGGGAACCAGCTCTCCCATTGTCAGCAACCTCAGTGGAAGACAGTAACTGAAGTGAAGTATTCCAATGAACTATATTTTATGTTACACATACTGTATTTTTATGTGAGCACTCATACATGATCCAGATACATGCTCCCATGTACAAAGTACAAGGTTCAATTCTGATCTATGGCCAATGCTAGGTGGAGTTTGCATGTTCTCTCTGGATCTCTGTGGGGTTCCTCCCGCCTCCCAAAAACATGTTGAGTGTTTCTGCCTTAGACTCACCCAGGAATAGAGCTGTGGGCAACAGCACACAGCTCTATTTTTGGGTGAGCAGTGGGCATTGGCACAGACTCTAGCCGGTGCCTTACTGGGGGAAAGAGTTGCATAGACCAATCACTTTGGGTATCAACTGTGACATGGAGTATCCACAACATAGAAGAACATAGATCACAGACCACATGCCATGTCAGAGCTAGCCACTCAGTAGTGTAAAAATTGATTCTAGGTGATTCGCTTATGTTGGATAATGTCACCATAACGGGCATAAGTATTTGCCAGTGATAAATGGGTTGAGGACCAGGCCTACCTTGACTTATGCCAGGGGACCCATGTAAGGTGGGGTGGGTATATGTGCCCCTAATGGGCAGTGTGTGCTTGCCATAAAGCCCAATAAGTACTGGCCAGACAGTGTTTAGTTGCCCAGCTTGGGTTATCTGGGATAGCTCTGTTGAGTGAAAGCTGGATGTAAAACCAATCAACCTGCCAAACATGAACTAAGGATTGCTACACTCAGTGTAGGTTCATTGACAGGATGCAGCTTGGAAATGGATGACATGACGGTAAGGAGGAGGCTGGGCATCATATGTATCGAGGAGATGAGACAAGATGGCAGGGCAGTGCAGAAAAACCACTTGGCTTGGGGTCCAGAGTCCACTATGCAGGAGAAGGATAAACTGGAAATGGTGTGAGAATTGTGGTGAGGGGACAGATCTCAGAAAGAGTGAGGGATGGCATGAGAATTAGTGACAGACTCATGGCAATCACAGTCCAGTGTAAGAATAGGGCACTATTCATAATCTGAGCATATTACTCCCAGCAGGGTTGTGATAGTGAAGAAAAGATTGCATTCAGGCAGCAGTTGCAGGACCTAGATCAAGCAGGACAACATGAATTGGTGTTGATAATGGGTGACAGCAATGCACATATCAGGACAGATGGAACAGGATATGATAACTGCCATGGTCCACAGAAGTGAGGAAGCAGGAATAAAGAAGCAGAGACAATTCTAGACTTGTGTCTGGCAAAGAGCTTAATGGTGACAACACTTAATTCGGCAAGAGATATAGTCACAAAACGACATAGAGCTGTGAACAAAATTCAACTAAGGGTGACTTCCACCTAGTAAAGAAAGGGCACGGGGTACAATAATCATTTTCAAAGTCATCCCCAGAAAAATAGTCAACCTACCACATAAACAACTGTCTGACACAATCAACTGCAAGCTCTACGGCTAAAAACGTAGGACATCTGAACAATGGCCGAAATAGCTCTACTTGCACAGGTCAAAGAGAATAGATTAGATCTGACGTTCCAACCTGTGGCCCATAGGCTGCATGCAGCCCTCAGAGCTCTTCCATGTGGCCCTTGACCTCTAACTGCAACATCAATGTACGCATGCCCCAAAACACCTTTTTTGTTTTGTGTTTTTCGCTCCCATGACCCGCAACTCTAACATTGGTGTGTGCATACACCAAAACACCCTTCTAGTTTTGTTTTTGCACCAAAAAAGGGTCAGTGTGTTTATGCCATTATTTTGTGTCAAAGAATCAGTGTGTTTGTGTTCTCGCTGAAGAAGGACTCGTGTATGGATTTGCTGCTGTTGCCTTTGAAAGCGACAGCACTTACCTGTGTTAATAGGTAAGTATGGAGTGAGTGAGTTCATGCATAAAAGCAGAATGTTTGTGTGCATGAAAGTAGAAGTGTGTGTGTGTGTGTGTGTGTATGACAGAGAGACAGAGACACATGCACAAAGAGGCTAAAGATGATCAGTGTACCTACTGAACACAAACAAGTTAGCTCACAAATATATAGTACAATAAAAGTGCACTTTCATTAAATTGCAGCTTTCCTGACAGGGAGAGTATTGTATTGAACATGAAATCATACCTCTCAACTGTATGGATTTTCAAAGAATGTCTGGATTTTTGCCTCATCTTTCAATTTGTGTCTTTTGCTTAGGAAATAGTCATCCAAGGTAATGCAGTTCTAGGGAGTAAGAATGAGACAGCAGCCTTGGTTTCATGGGTCAGTAGTGGATTGACTATGTGGAACTGGAGCATATAAAGTTGTATTGTTTTTTCTGACAAACAAAAAAGCGCCCAGTACTGTTTTGTCATTGGTGGGTTCTAAGCAGTGGTAGATTGGACAACAGTAAGCATAGCTTTGGTGGATCATCAATACTGGCAAAATCAGGTGGGCACAATGTCATTTTTTAAATGTTGGGGGTTTTAGTGTGTATGTGTGTGCTTATGTGTTGGGAGTGCTGCAACAGTAGATGATTATTAAAGACAAAGTCTTATGGACTGTGGAGAATATTTCGGATATTTAAGCAATAACCCACACCTGGGTGTAGGTAATGCCGGATTTACCTATGGTTGGTGTGGTTTGGTCACGATGGTGAAGCCCAAGTGACCAAACAAAGACAACCGTGGGTAAATCCAGCATTACCCACACCCAGAAGTGGGTTATTGCTATTATACAATGACATTATTTAAGAAAAAAATACTTACTTTTCTTAAATAATGACATTGTATAATGCCTCCGTGCTGCCCTTTCGCAGCTGTCCGGTATCCTGGGGCAGTTCTGATGTACTGCGCATGCATAAGAGGTATGTTCCCACACTTACGCAGTACATCAGTGCTGTGTAGATCTAGCAACGGAGAAAGGAATATCTCCATTGCTTTTTTTTTCAAAGATGCCTCGTTATGTTATAGGAGTTGAACTCATATAACATAACGAGATATCTTAAAAAAAAGCAACAAAGATCTTCCTTTCTCAGTAGAAAGGAAGATCTCCTTTGCATTTTTTAAGATATCTCACTATGTTATACGAGTTCTTCAACTCTTGCTTCTTTTTGCATATTTACGCCCGGCCATTGTATAATTACATTTAATGGACAATGCTAGCAGTATGAGTGTGGTCCTGTAGGGATCTGGAGGATGCCAAGTCTACCACTGCCAGTGTCTTGTAAAGTGACCTGGAAATGGATATTGGGATTTTACTGAAAAAATACAGTAAGTGGGCTTAGAAATATAGTTTAATTAAACAAAGTGCACTTGCAATTTACAAGGCATAATTTAATTTATTTCAGGTAGTCCAGATCCTGGTAAATTGTATACCATTAGACTTAATTAGGGAGAGCTGTCATTCTGGTGCAATACGCAGCCTTAGTTTCAGTGAAAGCTCTGTGGTTGTTTACAGGTAGGAAGTTACAGGATGTTGATGCAATGTGCTTTAGTTATTATTTTCAATGCATTTCAAAGCATGTCTTTTTTGTTGTAAAAGAAGGCAGGACTGAATGAGCCATATAATGCTTAACTGATGATGGTATAGAAAGATTATAAGTGGTGTATAATGTTTGCAGTACAGTTGTTTCAATGGTGTCTCTGATGCATAACTATTTTTGGACCTGTGTCCCACTTTTATTTTTTGCTTTGTCCAGATTTCTTGCCCTAAGGTTGAGAGGTATGGTTCCATACTAAATCAGAAGGTTGTATTTACCTTGGAAGACTTTTCAGCATAATTATGAGAAACAGAGCCTTTTTAATATCTCTGCTTATTTCCAATATAAACTGCCATGTAACCTTGCGAATAACTTTCTTATTAAGCTACTTTAATTCTTTTGGAATTGACAGGTATGCTTCATTGGTTCGGACGTAAGCATAGAGTCCTAATGTGACTTTGATTTCTTGCAGCAGCCTGTGGTTTACTTATCACAACTTTTCTGTGTTTCTGGTTGTGTAATCAAGTTAACAGTTTTAAAGACGTTTTCCAAAAATACATAAATAAATACATAATAAATAAAAAAAAATCCTCCCTGCACTTTGAGCTATTGACAAAGTCTGGGAATTTGTTTATATCAAAAGTGAAGGTCAGCATTACAGCTCAGTAAACTGTCAGTTTGTGAATAACTTCTGCACAAATTACAATGTCTGAATGTCAAATGGCTTTAGATCAGACCTCTCAACCAACTGGGGACAAATTTCCACAAAATCAGGGACAAGTCATGAAAAAATCAGGGACACTTAAAATATTAGTGCTATTAACTTGAAACATTGACAGAATCAGAGCATATGAATTAATACACATTTTCTGAAGTAAAATAAGTCTATAACTCTTAATTATTGTCATTATTCATTAAGTGTGATTCACCACCTTTCCTCCAAAAGTCACTAGTTTTAGGAGGGATTAAGAGGGACAGATCTAAAATTTGAGTCAAAATCAGGGACATTTGAGAGGTATGCTTTAGATTAGAGGGAAGTTATATGTTTACTCCAGTATGTAGTATGATCTTAGAGAGTTTATGGATTTTTTATTGATTTATTTTTTGCTGAGCAGTTGTTTGTTGATTTATTGATGATCCTTTTGGTGGTGGGAAATTGCATGGATGAATCCATCTCTATCATTACTTTTTTTCCAGATATTTTGACTTCCAGACAATTTTATTCAGTGAGTGTGTGTCATGTGATTACTGAGGTTGCCTATTTTACAAGTAGGGGCTTCTTGTGCATATGTGTGTGTGTGTGTGTGTGTGTGCGTAAGAGAGAGATTTAATATGTATACTGAATATATTTTTGCAAATGGAATTCTTAGTTAAATAGGCCCCTCTTCTTAGGCAAGAAGACTTTAATAACCAATATTAGATCTTAGCCATCCAGCTAGGAAAGGTTAGAATGTGGATATTCCATTCGGTTTGATGAAGGCTGTGTTACTTACTCAAGGAGTACATTTATGGCTATCCATCCAGCCATCTAGTTATCGTGTTACTGAACTACATTGTTTGATAATGAGAGGAGCGTTTTACAGAAGTTGAAGGTTTTTGTGTCAAGAACCTGTCTATACAAAGTGGCTTGTTTATGTTGCAGTGAAGGCTGTGGTCTTTGCAATGAGTGTTTTAAATATAACCAGTATTTCTGAGGTAGAGGAAGTCTCTTAAGGCAGGATCTTTCTTAGCCTGGAAAGCAAGCCAGTGATGAAATTTATAGGGCCCAGTGAGAGACAGAAGAAAGCAAGAAGCATTTTAGTCTGTTTGGATAACTAAGCGAATTTAGTCCTTTGACCTTCTTTGTCAGAAATGGTTGTAGTCTTACTTTTGGCAGGGTGTTTTGCTGAGGCACATGCCAAAAGGGGCATTGCACTCAATAATGGCTTTGTAAAGAGGTTTCTAACAAACTCTTTCCCTGTGACAGAAAAAAAATCATCCTATCCCATTTTAACAAACTCTCTGTCTCCCCATGCACATTGCTGAACTCGGGTACCGAGGCAAAAATGCATAGATCTGACACAACAGTGCAAGACATACACTGAAGTAATTAGCAGGAGAAGTAAAATATAGTTAAATCATGCAAAATGTGGTAGAAATCATCAGCATGGCTTCCAACATAACAAGTACTCAACAATGCCAAGATTGGCATGCACTGCAGCTGAACTGAAACAATGGTGGTTAAAGACATTTAATCTGTATAATGAAAGTATAAGACATATGGCATGCAAAAATTAAAAAAGATTAATCCTTAAAGTACATTCAGAATGCTGTAGAAGGTGTATGAGTGGTTAATACTATATTTTACCTATGCTGATCCAATTGTTTCTTGGCAATGTGAGATGTTAATTATGTTGCTTGGTAAATATAGGCAGTAAACATAGCATCTCAGTCCACAAGCAACATTTGTTTGCAATTTTGATATCATATTACTAGAAACAGTTTACTTCTTAAAGAATGATACTGTTATACTTTCTATGTACACAGTCATCAAAAAACTGGTCTCTGTTGCAGTTTAACATTGTCTCATTATTTCATTTCAGTTTCACAAATATGAAATTACATAATATATATGAATGAAGGACTGGTGCATGTTTTTTCCATTAGCAGATAGGTATTGGAAAGCAGATGTTTTATATGTGTAATAACAAAAAAAAAGTTTTCCCTGCATAATGAACACTGCAATGAAGTTCATATTGCTATGGAAATAAGTTGAGGAATTACAAGTATTAGAGGAAGGTGCAATGGGTTACAACAATTGAAAGTACTAGCCAATTTATTGTAGATTTCCAGTAATAAAATTCACATCAAACAATAAAAATAACAAAAAATAACAAATCCAGATTTTAACAAAGAAGAAAATGTAAACACAAAATATTAGGTAACATGAAGGTAAACTTCATTATGTAAAGACTGACACAATGTTTTTCCATTGAAATTTTGAGTTACTAAATTTTGATTTGTCATAATAGTTAAAATATATGGAGTTATTAGTCACTATCAATAATATTATATTTAATAAAAACTATCCCAAGTATTCGGAAAAAAACTCACTACTCATGCTAACTGCCCAGCATAGATTGGTCAGTTAGTAAGATGGCAAGAAAATATGATTCAAAGAGACAAGAATTATTATTGTAGTAAAAGATGACCTTATTATCAGCACATTAGCATGTCTCTGAGTTATACACACTAATGCTGTCATACCTGAACATGCTACTGTTCTTCCTAACAGCTCATGCACTGAATTGGCAAAAGCACACCCATACAGTCACACACACACACACACACAAGCTCACACACTCATGCACAGACACACACACACAGACAACCATGCAGTTACACATGCTTGTGTGTATAAACACACACACAAACACACATTCAGACAACCATGCAGGTACACATGCTTGTGTGTATAAACACACACATACACAAACACAAACTCACACACATATGCACGCGCGTACACACACACAAGCTCACACACTCATGCACAGACAGACAGACACACACACACACACACACAGACAACCATGCAGTTACACATGCTTGTGTGTATAAACACATACACAAACACACATTCAGACAACCATGCAGGTACACATGCTTGTGTGTGTAAACACATACAAAAACAAACTCACACACATATGCACGTGCGTGTACACCCCACACACACACACACACACACACACACACACACACACACTTATATATATATATATATATATATATATGCTACTACACCCTTCATGCCAACATCTTTGCTGAAATCACCTGCACCAGAAGTACTCCAATAGGAGTGAATGGGTGACCACAGTGTTTTTACAGTGGTCACTTTTTCCTCCAAAAGTAAAATTTCAACTGGCTTAACAAATTGGGAAGTGCTGACATTTCTGGAGAAGAGTAAATAGATAGCATTAGTCTCTCCCCTAGACTGCTGTACTAGTATGGAACTATGCACATGAGACTAGCTTCCATGCTCCTGCAAGGGGAAAACTTCAGCCATAAGGCTGTCTAAGAATCAGAAATGTTTAAAGCAATGGAAAAACCTTCCAAGCTAATGCTCCTCCATCATGCTAAGCCTTTCTAAATCTCAGGAAATAACTTTAAGACTTGGTTTAAAGTAAAAGATGATATCATCATACGAAAGAAAAAATCAATTATTTTTCTATAAAGACAGTTCTCTTAAAATGTATATCTTCCCTTAGATATTTGCCATTTAAATTCATGTTGTCATCTTATTTAAAAAATGATTTCAAATGATACATAATGAATTAAGGAAATTTGTCTAATATCACCAGTTCCAAGAATATGTCATTAATTAACAGCTCAAAAAATTGCAGAAAGTTTAAATGATTCATTATGTTTTTGCTAGGGTGCTAAAGGTCTTTGTAGTTCTTAACCATGTATCAATAGCTCTATTTAAGCTCAGGTTTGGGTCTAGATTTTCATTAGTTGGTTAACCAAACTACACACTGATCTAATTTCATCACCATATCTATCTTCAAAAATATTGAAAAAATTAGGTCTTTCAAATATTATTATCAAACTGTACTGAGCTGTGATATGCTCTAAGTTCACTCAACCTTTTGTGGAAACCCGTAATGCTGTTATATAGTGCAAACGAATCAATCGACTGAAAAACACTATTAACAGGATACCTTAAAAGTAAGCACGCATCCAACGAGCAATAATACCACCAGTTTAATAAAAGTATTTAAAACATATACTTCAAATCCACATCTGATTTAGCGCTTTCATCCACTACAATGTGGACTTCTTCAGAATAGTTTTAATTAATCAATTAGCTCCTTTATATACTTTCAGGCACCAAATTAGCAAATTTCATTCCTTTAAAAAGACATGCATGAATAAACAAAATTTTTATACCTATATTGTACATTTAATAAAAACTCAATATAATCTTATTCAGTTTGTTTGTGTCTTTCGGCTTTTTCCCAGTTAGGGGTCATCACAGCGGAACTCCGGTCCGCTAATGATTGGCAGTTGATTTTTACATACTGGCTTGCCAGGCCTGACGCACAACCTTCAACGAAGGTACGTCCATTCACGCATGTCTCCACGCAGAAGACGCTCTTGCTGAGAATCGAACCGGACAGCGTCTTACTGTGAGGCGACAACGCTACCGCAGCACCACCACCGCAGGTCAATATAATCTTATTCAATAAATATCCCGAAAACAATAACTCTTACTTTTCCTGTAATAATTAATTCTAAAAGAACATAAAATCATATTTGTGTCATACTTTTTCGTTGCCCTTAAAAAACACTATACAACTAAATGTCAAAAATAATTATAATAAATATATAAACTCTTGCACTGATAATCACATCACAGCATTTAGTATTTACTATTATATAACATATGATGAAAAATACAAAAGTGTTCTATTTCATACATAGTGGCTCAGTACAGAGATAAATATTTTATTAATGCATTATTTAATCTCAAGCACATGCTTATATATCAGAAAACCAAAAAACCACCAGTAGTGTAGCCAACGGAAACAGATAAATGCAGCCACAACGTATTTAGCGCTTTCATTCACTAAATTTTAATCCGTGAACTTCTTCAGAAAAACAAAACCAGAACATTACCCAACCCCCTTAAATACCTGTAAACACAGGATATGACATCACTAAAAAACTAATTTTTTTAAAAACAAACTAATTTCTTCAATAACATGTAAAATGTTAAAAATAACAAAAAATACATACTCCAAAAGACTTTTATGTGATAAACATTTTGTTAAAATTTCTAAGATTAAGCAATTTGTATACAAAACTGGTGACCCATAAACTATCTATTGCACAAGAAACACTTCAAATTAATGGACTCATTGAGCCCTGGTGATCTATCTGCACATAAAATAAGTTGCCATAAGGTCTCCCTACATTCTCAAAGATTGTTTGTATCCCCACCAAACTCTATTTCGTGGACTTTTTCTAACACAAAAAATTAAAATTTCTTAAATTGCAGACATACTGCTGCATGTTTAGCCAAATAATTAAACTTGTCTTTGTTCTTAATAGCTAAATTGTGCTCAGAAATTCTTCGTTTCAAAAACCTCTTAGTTTTCCCTACATAAAAATGGTTACAGGATACACAGCAAGCTATGTACACAACAAATTCTGTATTGAAGCATTCGGTAATGAAGCACTATCAGCCAGGACCAAAGAGAACTATGACTTTGTTGCTGGCACTTATGTCACAAATTAAAGGCCTGCATTAAAACTACCATGTTGCTAGATCTCAACATACTCCATTTAGATTATAAGAAATTCTCCAATGTGAAAATCTCTATACATTGATGTAATAAGAGCATATTTTTTCACCCTGCATGCTGACATACTCTGTTTTTGTTATGTTCCATATTCTGTACATGTGCACTATTTTTGTCACACATTATATTTCATAGAACATATCCTGTATTTCATACTGACCTATTTTGTTTGCCTACAAGCCACAATATGTCTGAAAATAGTTGTCAGACCAGCCAACAAACAAATACATAAAATAAAAATAATTCAAGCATGAATGCAATGTTCTGTTTTCTGACAAAAAGATCTTATCGATATTTAGAAGTATTTTTCTTCCAAAATAATCTCACTGAGCACTAGGCCATTGATGTAAATAGGATATGTCATACACCTTTCATAATGAATGACAGCAGTACAGTTGGTATTTGATAGATGCAGTTTTTGAGTCAGGCACTGAGAATCTCTACTCCTGACTCCTAAGTAAATTAATGTGTTAACTTGTATATGTTTGACAAGCTAACACAAAAATGTGAAATGTAACTGTGGACAGATAGGGCACAGAGGAAACATTTGTAGAAATACAAATGCAGTTTTAAGTAACAGACAATTAAAAAAAGAGCATAAAATGTAGACAAATTCAAACTAATTTTGCAAGAAAATCTGCATCAACATTATTGTTTAAGTAAGCGCTGCAACAAGATCTGGAATAATCTGGATAATATCCAAGCAACTCATTATGACACCAAAGTCAATTCCATGCTTTTTGGGACATGTATGAATCGATACAATGTCCATGTGCTGGCATATTCTTCTATAGCATGGCTCTAAAACGGACTCTATAATGCAATATAGGTATTTTTTGGGGGGGGGGTCTATATTATAAAGCCGAAAGCTCTAAAGAGTGAATACAAGTACATCAACACATAAAGAGTGATGTACAAAAATAGTGAAAGACGTATTGAGTGAAAATCAGAACATCAAACTTATTTGTTTGGCCAGCAGCGCGACCCTGGGGAGAAGGAAATATATCCTTTTCCCCACTGTAGTACAGTCTTGGAGATGGTATATTAAAGTAGGGGGGTGGGGGGTGCAGGGGGGCTTGTCCCCTGCAAAAGTGTATTATTTTAGCTTTATTTAGTTAATTTACATACACCTGCATGGTGCTGTTGTTTAAAGAAACACGTTTGGTGTTTTGATTTTTGCTCAATACGTGTTTCGCTATTTTTGTACATTGCTCTTTATGTGTTGATGTACTTGCATTCACTCTTTAGAGCTTTCGGCTTTATAATATAGACCCATTTTGGGATATGGCCCAGTTTTGCCCTCAGATTCCTGTATAACAGTAAGACAATAAACTAATATAGAAGTGTGTAACTCCCTTTTCTCAAAAAAAAAAAATATATATATATATAAAATGCAAATCAGCCTTCTCAGTGTTAGAGATGTAATTGGAAGAGGTGAAGTTCTCCCTGTTACTGAGTACGGCTTCCCTCTAGCTGCACACTGTTCCACTAGAGACTGTATCGTACTTCAAACTCTGGTCAATAAAGTATGCAGATTCTTAATATTTGCCCCTCATTTTAAACATCATTACCACAACCTAGCCACCACTAACTGGCTCTTGATTAAAAGAGGTCTTTTGAATGACTTATTCCTGCCTTTTTATTCCACTTTCCTTCAGTTTCAAAGGAAGCATAATCGTAGACTTATTCAGTCCACATTGGCCTAAAATAAATCTGATGAAAGGGAAGAAAACATTTTCACAACCCAATCCACATTGTTGGGATTCACTTCCTAATGAGCTCTGGAATCTCTATGATAACAATAATGGTTTTGTGATTCCATTGTTTATTCTAATTTAAACACTGTTTTGGGGAAGAAAATTTAACTACTTATTTTACTGTATTTAAATCATGACAAAGAAACCAAAGCAGAAAGTGTCATCACTCAAACTGTCAGATATCCTATCCAGAGATTCTCTAAATTTTAAGTATGCTATTCTATGTAAAAGCAAACATATTCTGGCATCAGACAGCAGTACATCATAAGCTCATCTTCTCAGTACTCAGAGTGTGTTATGAAAAAGACAAAATGATACCAAAAAAGAAAATTGCATCAGTATGTCTGCCCCATCAAGACATTTTGGGTTAGAGAAAAAAATCAGTAAAAACTAATTTAGAGTACCTCTCAGCTATTTTTATTTTACATTTCAGTAAGCTCCTTTTTTACAGATTATTTAATGTATATGTAAGAAACAAACTAGTAAGAGTCACTGCAAATTAGTCACTGAAAAATTTACAGACTTAGAATAGAAGTGATGAGCAATATTTCCAAGTGAATTGAAATGTGATCTAACATGAGATAATAGGGCAAATTAGTTTAATCAGCTGTGCTCTCACAATGCATTATGATAAAAAAATAGAAAACAAGATCATATTAGAACATCTGCTTATATGAATCCATTAAGGGTTAAGAAAAAAATAAATTAGTATTAAGTAGTTACTGTGCTGTTGGTAGGTTTAGATTGTGCAGAACTTCGTGACAAGATATACATATTTTCATTGAGTAGTGTTTTCCTCGACAGAGGATAGAGCAGGTGCCACTGGTCAAAAAGCAGCTGTTCGAATAGTGCTGGCTTTTTATGTTAGAGATCATGGTAAAGCAGGAATTGGGGAATACACTATTTCCCTACAGTAGTGTGATCTCAGTGTTGGAATATATAATTACTGGGGGAGACACAGTCTCCCACATGGGGGTGCAAGGGAGCTTTCCCCCCTGCAAAACATTAGTTTTATTTATTTTTTTGATCCTGTGTGGATAGATTTTATTTTGTAAGCAATGTGTTGGTATCAATAATTTTGTGTCAACGATTTGTGCTATCAATCAGTTTTTATGCTTTCATAAATTTCAGTTTCTGCTCATAGTGGTGCTTTAAAGGAAGTGAACATGAACTACAAGTATGCAAATTCATTGCCTGAGGTGGAAAAACATAGTAAAGCTGAGTTGGAAAAACTGAAGGGAATAGTTGCAAAGATATACATATGTAGCAATTTACTTTTATGTTTTTTTAAAACCAAGGCCAGTTTCTTGTATTTTGAAAGTAAAGAAAAATATAAGCAGAAATAAACCGTCTTAAACAATTGGGAAAGTGAATCTGGAAGATTTTCAGACTAGCATGCATTCATTATCACTGAATGAAGCAAAATTGTTATTTCGTAATATGTGTTGGGTCTATATAAGAAGATCAAAGTTGCAAAATCATATGATCGAAGTCTTGAAACTTCAAATCTTTTAACAGAGATCTCCGTACAGCACGGAAAGGGAAGATTTCCATTTTCTGCACTGTAGTGCGATCTCGGAGTTGGTATATTTAGGTAGCAGGGGGTGTGGGTGGTGCAGGGGGGGCTTGCCTTCCTGCTTAGAACATTTAAATTGTTTGTTTTTGTAGGTTGTTGTGTTTTATTACATTTTCGATGTTTCAAGACTTTCATTATATGGTGTCAACCATATCAGATTCAAAGTTTTGAAACGTCGATAATGTAATATAGACCCTATGTGTTAACTACAAACTTACAGAACTTCTTCTTTCTTGGGGTGGAAGTATACAGTTTACAGAGTAGGACATTAGCCAAACCAGTCTCCAAAGAATCAAAAAAACTTTGTGACAATAAATACTCATAAGGATATATATAGGTAAAACAAGTTGCCTTTTGGAGTATCCTCCAAACCTTTTATATTTCAAATGATAATGAAAACCAATTTCAAGTTTTGAAAATGTTGCATCTTATCTAGATGCTTTTGGAAACTGGCACAACAGATAAAATACATTTTAATATTTGAACATTGTGCTAACCAGGTTAGAAAATGCTAGCTTACACCTGAAAAAGACCTAAGTGCGTATTCTGGGGGAAATAAGTGGTATCCTTAGGACATAAAGTAGATGTTATAAATTTACATCTGGTCAGAGAGAAACTGCAAGCAATTCAGCAAGCATTACAATGGAATATGACAAAACTGAAAGCTTTTTTTTATTCATGACTTAATCTTTTAAAAAAGGTTTTGCTGGGATTGTGTTGTGCATAAAAATATGAACTGTTATTAGGGTAAAGGCCACAACAGAGCTTATGAAGTTTCTAGACAAAAGTTTCAGTTTTGTAAAGTATTTGTGCATCTTCTTTGTCTTGCAGTGAGTATTTCTTGTAGGTTCTTGACATAAAATCAACAGATTTATGCACTCCATCTGATATCTTATGGGAAAGCACTTCAACACCATATGAAAAAGCACAAGATAATTTGTTGCCATCAAGATGCAGGGAAAATTTTCCATTTTACAGATCATACAAATCAGATGAAAACTGTACCACAGATGTTTTCAGGAATATCTCAGATTAGTAGTGCTGTTGGGATTGTATAAACAAGAAATACTTTACACTCTAAGCAATGATTACAATACTGCCTACACTTTAAGCAGATCAGATTAACAATGACTCATAGTAATAATGTTGCTACTTCTTGAAGAAAAAGATTATTAATTATTTAGGTATTGCTCTAGCCATGCAAACCAAGGTGTAGATAAGGAAAAATCCAATAGTCTGTTAAGACCATGTGCAAAGGGATGAAAATTAGATTGCAGATTAGTCTGAAGAGCTGCATGTTTTTCTGATGGCCACAGGTAAGAAGACAATATCACCCACCTACATTATAATCTTAAAGTTAAGTAGATCCAGGGTAAGATCACTGATGAATAAGGAAAATGGTAGGGGGCTGAACCTTGTAGATCACAAGTATTTAGTCTTTGTTTTATTTGAGAAGACATAGTTGAAAAAATTGAAATGTTCTGTCTTTAAGATAATTTTGTAACAAAGATATTGTATTGTCTCCAAAGTTTAATTTGTTTAGATTTATGTCGAAGAAGTTGGTAATTAACTGTCCCAAATGCTCTGGTCATACAAACAAAGATACCAGCTGCAATGTTTCCTTTGTTGAAATTACAATAAGTATTGTCTGTAGCAGATAGAAAGGCTATAAGAGTGCTAAAGTGCTAGGAAGCCTCAGAAACTGGGGTGTACTGACAGCCTTTTCAGTGACAGATATTGTATGTGATTGTCCTGAGATTATCTACAAGTGACTGAAGAAATAATGTTACTCAATTACTAATAAATGGGGTTATATCAATATTACTACCATTCCTCATAGAAACTGGAGTCTAGTGACAGCTTCTCATGTGACTTCAGATGCTGTAGGTGACTATCCCGTGTTTATCAATGAGTGATCATAGAATTTGAAAGGCTACTTTTGTTATAAGAATGATACTGCAGACCTACAATTTTTACAAGGCAAACTGGTACTTTTCCTTGTTTGACATATGTGTTTGTTGCTGAAATGTGAAGAAAACAAATACGTTTCAGCTTGTCACTAGGAAGGAAAATAAAATAAAATGTCATGCTGATTGGAATGCTTCCAGTGTCATATATGTGGATTATGTGTAGTGGAATTTATTTAGCAAATGTAGTTATAGAACACATTACTGAACACGTCTGATAATAGGATATTTGTTACTGTTGTTTTTTACAAATGTATCTACAGACCTTTACAGGTGTCAGGATCTGTATGTTGTTTATGAAAGTGCCAGGAGCAGTGATTTATTTAGTCAATGTAGTCAATGTAGATCAGAGTGTGTGATATACCTTTAAGAAGCATTCCAGTCAGTGGGCATGTGTATATAAGTACTGAGCACGTGCAAGCAAGTGTGCCATTTTGAGTGAGCAACCAGAGTGAAAGCATGTATGTGTGTAGCAGTCAGTCAGTTAGTTTAAGTGTAATGTTCCAGTCATCCATCCAGATGTGTTTGCGTGTAATAAAATACTTAAACGAACACCCAAGCCTCATCATCTTATTTGAATACACAAGATGAGTGACATGGTGTCAGAATGGGATCAGAAGACAAAACCATGAGGCGCACAGTCAGTAATGGAGGAAGATACAGGAGTGAATCATCCAAAGCTCAAACAACTCACAAACAGGTCAGAAATGAATTTCCAGGTACTAAAATTCGCTTAAATGATTTTTTTTACACAACAAATATAAAACAAAGCATTCAAAATGCTCAAAACAAATTTCTAATTAAACCAAATGTTTGAAACTGTGACATATTGAAAAAAGTATTTGAAATACTTACAAAAATACTCAAAATAACTTCCTTATCACATAAAATGTATAAAAAGGGGGGAACGACCATATTTTTTTTGCAATGTACTACTTTTTCGCATTAACTAAAGCTATTCGAAATATCCAAAGTGTGTGAAGTGTTGGCAAGTGAGTACAGTTATTTCACAAGTACAGTTGTTTCAAAGAGATTTTTGTGCATTTGAATATCATTACAAGTACTTGGTGTGTGTGTGTGTGTGTGTGTGTGTGTGTGTGTGTGTGTGTGTGTGTGTGCATGTTCATACATAATTATAAGGGCCAGCCAAGTTTGTACTGTGTTTCCAAGTAATTTGTGGGAATGCAGAAGGATTTTTCAGACCCACTCCACTTATGTTTGATAATATTTTAAATACCTGGAGACATCTTCACATTTATCATGTTAGTCTATACTTAATAAAATCTTTCTGATCATTACAGATGTTTATTCAAACCTGAAGGAGATTTTTCCTGCAATGACACGAGTCATAATTATTGGAAACTTAAGGGCATGTTTCTGTTTTTTTCTGGGGGTACCAAAATGATTGCATCACATGCAGCATAATTTATATGTAATGAATTTTCAGAACGTGTAGGGAATTATTTATGGCATCTCTGCTCCCTGTCATTCGTTTATGACTATATTATTATTAGCCACATAAGTATCACTGACCTTTGAAAACATATGTAAACAGTGATCTGAGTGTCTAAATTGCTGTATTCAGTCATTGAATTATTCTGCTATCGGCTATGGAATAGTCACCAGCAGAGATGTTAAAGGGAAAAAACTGAGATCTACTCTTGATGTGGTTCATTACAATTTTAAAAGGAAAGCTTTTGTAAAACAAGCAATGCAAAAAGTGTTATGTCAGCATAGTAAAACTACTATTTTTCTAAGATAAGTGACATAAATGTGAGATTTCTCAGGGAAATAAATATTTTATTTTTATTTTTTATTTTACATTTGTTGACCGGGAGAGTCCAACTAGATACATGTCCATTTTCAGTGGAGGCCTGGGGAGAAAAGCTCCACAAATTAATAACAGAACTCAAATAACATTGGTAAAACATGAAATATAAAAGGTTACATAATTATGAATGTTTTAAAAAATAGCAAAAAAACTTCCACAATATTACAATAATTCAGCTGATAGAGACAACCTATGTAAGAGGAGGTGAGGCAAGGAAAGTAACGGAGTAATAGAGTGGGGAAGGGGGTGGGAGTGGGAGGTCAGCCTGGGGTGGGGGAGCAGGAGCATATCCAAGAGTTTTAGGTGTTCTTTGAGTCATGTTTTGAAAAGATGATGTAGAGTTGGCAGTGGTAATAAAGGTAAGGAGTTCCAGATTTTGCCTATGTAGTTTTGGAAGAGGGGAATCACCTGCTGTGTTATTGCTTATGGTCACCTTGAGAAGTTTTATCACTAGAGCGAAGTTGTCTGGGATTGGTTTTTATTTTTAGTAGGTTGGATAGTGCTAGGGTTTTATCTGGTAGTAGTAGGAGTTTGTGAGCAAAAGAAAGCTGGTGGAATGATAGGAGGTTAGGGAACTCAAGCCAGTTAAGTTGATGCAGTGAGAGAAAGTGGTGGGCTCGGTAGGGGGCACCGGTGGCAAATTTGGCTATTTTATTGTAGCAGATGTTGAGCTTGGCAATTTCTGTTATGGGTAGATTGGTGCAGCATAGAAGAGGGTGTAGAGGAGGTGAGTTTGAGTTATGGTTGTTCTGGCAGGTTGAGTTAGAAAAGGTTTATTTTTGTAAAGACTGCCAAGTTTTTTGAGGACATTTTTTATGGTGTGATTTATATGCAGGCCAAATTTGAGGTTATGGTCAATGGTAACCCCTGGCAATTTAGAGTGGGTATCTGGAGAGATGATAGTACCATCTCTGGACACAATATCAAAAGAGTTGGGTATTGTGGTAGATTTGTTAGGTTTGAATAGCAATAGTATGGACTTTTTGGGATTAAGTAGTAGGTTTGT
The DNA here is from genome assembly GCF_019279795.1 of Protopterus annectens. Lineage (NCBI taxonomy): Eukaryota > Metazoa > Chordata > Ceratodontiformes > Protopteridae > Protopterus > Protopterus annectens. Next base: position 1,713,031,921 of record NC_056735.1, on the reverse strand, counting down.
GTTCAGAAATCCGGTTCCAATAGAATGGAAGGCTTTTTGGGTGATAGAGAGGAGTTCATGAGGATCATTGGCTGAGCAGATGACTGTTGAGTCATCTGCATATTGTATGACAATTGCTTCTAGGTAGATGTTGTGGAGATTATTAGTAAAAATGGAGAAAAGAAGGGTCCCTAGAATGAATGCTTGTGGGACTATGGCAGTAATGGGTAGCAGTGAAGATAAATTATTGTCCCATCGAACTGCTTGTTGCCTTCCTTGCAAGTAGTTCTGAAACCAGGCTAATGCATGATTATTTAGGCCCAGATCAGTGAGGGAGTGAAGAAGTTTAGGGTGGTGGACCATGTCAAAGGCTTACAGGTCCAAGAAAATGGCAGATGACAGTTTCCCTAAGTGTCTGTTTTGGTTAATGTGGTTGGTGAAAGAAAGTAAAGCTGTGGTTGTTCTGTGGACGGGGTGGAATCCATGCTGTGTGGGAGAGAGAAGATGGTTACTAAGTAGGTATGGCATAAGTTGGTGGTGTATGCATTTTTTGAGTATTTTTGCTAGTGTGGACAGGGTGGCAATTGGTCGATAGTTGGTGGATGTACCACCTTTATGTAGAGGATGATGTAGGAGGTTTTCCAGATTGGTGGGATGGTATGTTCAGATATGGATCTGTTGAGGAGGATAGAGATTGGGTAGGCAAGTTCATTAGCTGCCAGCTGTAGGTATTCTGCCGAGATGCAGTCAGATGCTAGGGTGGTAGATTTGAGTTTAGTTAGTAGTCCTTTGACATAGTTGGTGGAGATGGGTTTGTATTGGGTGGTTGTTTTTGGTCTAGCTACAAGTTCGGGGAAATTGATGGTTGTAGTAGTAGGTTGGTTTTGGTCTAGATTGAAGATGCTTTCTATGAAGTATTTGTTGAATGAGTCAGGTATATCTGTGATACTGGTAGTGGAGGTTGGAGATGGGGTAGAGGGTTTGCCAGGGTGGAGTAGTTTATTTATTCCTGCCAGAACATTTAGGGATTGTTTTGATGCCTGTTTTGCAATTGTAGGAAATAGTTCTTTTTATCCAGCAGCATAGTTTTTTTAGTTTTGTGTCTAAGTTTTTGGAATTGTTCCCTATTTGTTACAGTTTTAGTGGCTCTGCATAGGTGCCAGGTTCTATTCCTTTGTGCTATCTTTTTTTTTCTTGTTGTTCTATGGTGATCCAAGGGACAATTTTTGTTTTGAGTTTAGTAGTACGAGTTGGGGCGTGATTATTTAATATCTGTAGGAAAGTAGTGTTGAATTGGGTTACTGCTTAATCTAGGGATAGTATTTTTAGTATGTTCTACTTACGGTGTTTTAGTTCAAGTTTGAAGTTGAATGGGTCAAAGTTATTTTTGCTCCATGTAATTTGTAATAGGGGGTAGAGTTTGTTTGCATTTTGTATTTTAGTAAGAATATCTCAAAGGTGAGTGGATATGACTGGTCCTTCATGATATGTTGCTCAGTTGATATGTGGAGAATTATTAAAAGACAATCAAAATTACAAAGAAAATAAGGGCTAATTTCTACCATGGAAGAACATACTAGGTGAATTTGTTATTCCATTGATGGGGAATGTTTTTTCTGCAGCTGTGAGCAGTGTCAATTAACCAAGAGAGGATGCTCATTGTGGTGTTTTGCAATCCCCTTTATACATCATCCTGGAAAACAATTTTGATAAAAATGGAGTTAAGAGGTCTAATAAAATCAGAAGATTGAATGTGCAGTTCAAATACTATAAGACTTGTAGTTTTTTGCAACAAGACCTGGGTAAAAGAAATACAAGTTAAAGGGTAAGGAATGCAGTAATTTGCAACATAGCAGTACAATGGGTAAAGTGTTTTAATTTGGTATGTTCCTCTTACTGTTATTTTTCACAATGAAAACCAGTACTGGTTGGTCATAGGCTGCCCCTGCAAGAAGGCACTAAATAATCTGCACACATGCTTCTGTCTGTTGCTTGAAATAAGGAGTTTCATTGCATGCCAAGTTTAATAACTTTACACCAATGTTCGGGTTTTCTTCAAAATGATATTTCTTAAGTTTCCACCTGCTGAGGAATTGTTGACCGGTAGCTCTGATTTGACTATAAAATACAAGAAGTAGTTAAACAAATAATTGCATGCATTTTATTTCCTTTTTCTGAACTTCTGTTTCCTCCTCCTTCTCCTTACATTTCACTGTAAGTAGGTAAACTGATACAAATGGTGATGACAGCTGTACTGGTACGTGGAAGGAAGGGGGAGGCAGGTACACATCTTCATTTTTACTGTAAGCTGTGTTTATTCGAATTTCCTGAGGTTTGCACAAATAAGTAAGCAATAATGCACAACAGGGTGTGTGTTAATGGGTAATTAACACCCACCTAGGGTGTTATGAGGGGTGGAGGGTCTCTACACCCCTGGAAGGGCATTAATTACAGATTAACACACACTTGTCAGGCATTACTGTGCTTAGAGAATGGGCTATCTATGAAATTGTTGTGTTTAACCTATTTAAGTACTATATTATTTTTTATATATATTTTTGGTGTAAATAGTTCCTCCGCCTAATGTTTCAAACTTGCTGTAGTATATGTTGATGATGTTGGAGGAAGCATTTTACATCAAAAATATATAAAAAAAAAAATAGTATAATACTTAAAAAATAAATAAGTAAAACACTATATGTAAAAAATAATATAGTACTTAAAAAAAATAAATAAGTAAAACACTACAGTTTTAGAGAGAGTCCACTCTCTCTCGCTTATACACAGTCTCTTGCTGCTTTCACACACACATACATATACACAAGCAGTCTCCTCTGGTTTCTTACTTGTATTCACTCACACAAGCATCTCAACCTCTTAGCACAAAAAAATCTGGACAAAGCCAAAAATAATGGGGGAACAGATCCCCAAACATAGGGACAAATTTTAAGCATTGCTTTTATAAACTTGGAAAATTGCCATCATAAAAGGTCTTGTATTTCAATGTATTTTCTGAAATATATAAAGCCTGAAACGCAAATGCCCGTCATTATTTAGTGAATTCACTCCACACTGATTTGCCACAAGACTTCAGAAAACCACATATTTTGTGTGTAACAGACAAAAAATATGAGGCAAAACTCTGGACAGTTGAGAGTTATGCACACAAGACTCTATCTCACACACACAGTCTTCTCTGCTTTCATACATGCACTCACTCACACAAGATTGCTCTCACTCTCCCTTGATCTCTCTCTACACACACACACACACACACACACACACCTCTGCTTTCATACACGCATTCTTTCACACAAGACTACTCTCCCTTCTCTCACTCTCTCTCAATCTTTCTCATACAGTCTCTTCTTTCATACAAGGATTCACTCACACAAGATCACTCTCACTCTCTCTTGATCTCTCACACACACAGTCTTCACTGCTTTCCTATACACATTCACTCAGACAAGATCGCTCTTTCTCTCTCTCTCTCTCTCTCTCACAGACAGTCTCCTCTACTTTCATACACACATTCATTCGCACACGCAGACAGAAACATAAACACACTCATACACACACATACACACACACACATTTTTCTGTTTATTTATTTTTACACTCGCTAAACATCAAAAGCACTGCTTAGCGATTGTAAAGTAATGGCGGATGTTAGGTATTTTTTTTTCAGTCCGAGCTCCACGACAGCTTGATATGCTGCCGTGAAGCAGTAGGCTCATTTTTCAGTAGACATTACTTGTACATTAATACCCTGCTGGGGAATGTTCATTCTCCAGTCAGAGTACTGCTGTACAGTTTGCCCATTCTCTAAGTGTGTTTAATGCATTTCATACTTCACCTTGATAGCTGGTATACCCCATAACATTGCATTCCATATACAGGAGACCAGTGTGGTCTACTCACTAAGGTGATTACAATGTATGTTACCATATATGAAAGTTGCAAAGTAGAAAATATCTGCCATGAAACCAGAAAATAAAATGGAACCTCTTGATCCCCCGATAGGTCAGTCATAACATTTACTGCAAATATTGCCTTTGTTAGTTTACTTTCCTTAGCTTTTAGAACCTACTGTCATCAGTCTTTCTTATTGCAAAAGAAGAGGACATTTTGTCTGTGTGTGTGTGTGTGTGTGTGTGTTTGTGAAGCCATATGGAAGTCTTACCAGTTGTAACACATTTATATATACAAGTAGGCCTGGTATTATCAAAACCTAGAAAAAAATGATGAGCCCCAAGACGTAAATCTGTCTTGCTGTCAGTGTTTCATTCAAATGTAAATAAAATAGCTCTCATAAATACCATTCAGACTGGGTAAACCTTTTCTATGATTATCTTATGCTTCATTTCCTTTAACCAGTTTCTGTATTAACCAGTTTACAACCCATGAGGAAAGATCTTTTTTATATTTTATTGGGTGTTTTAGCATGAAGTTGGCCAATAATTTCTTTATTTGCAATATAAACAACATACAATGCAAACATTAAATCATTTTATTATGCTGAAACAGTAAAATGGTTAATTTATTTATAATGCCAATGTAGCCCACTACTATAAATTATTAAATCTTTGCAGCATGCTGAGTCTTCTAAGGTCATCCTTCTAGATGAAAACTGTTAACAGACAGGGCTAGAACATTCTATTTATATCACCCATCAGGAAACAAGACATAACAAGCTACTGTAAACAGTTTTACTCATCAGCTGGGCCACCAAAGTTGTGTCATCAGCCTGTGATCATCACACAGTAAAGGAAATTAGATACAGCAGCACTGAGCACATCCTGTACACAGAAAACAGAAACAGAAAAGGATCATTCAGCACAGATAGCCCACAAGCTGTCCTGCTTAATTGATAGTTTTCAACTCTTACTCAAGATATTTTTCCCATCCTCAAATGAATTATGTTCCTCCTATAAGTTCCTGAAAATGCTAATCCTCTTTGATTATAGTATGCCTTTAGTAAATGCACTTTAGTTGTCTACTACCCTCACTGGGCAAACTTGTTTCTTTACATTTTTCCGAAGCCATCCTCCCTTGTGTCTTCTACTTATTCTTAGCTAAACTCGCCAGCCATGACATTTTTTTATTTGTACCATTCTGAGATATTTTTAAAAGAAGTGAAATTAATACCTTGGTAGGTAATTCTAATTCTGTGTCTGGAATATGCAGCTACTACTGTTGTCATCCCAGATGAACAAACTATGCTGTAAAAGAACATAAATTATTTCAGGAATGCTGACATGCTCCCTCCATGCATATGCATTATCAGAAGTAAAAGAAGAAAAACAGATTTACAGGAACTACTGCAGAAAGTAGCTTTATTCCAAAAAGCAAGTTAAAAACATTCGCCATTTGTCTTCTTCAGGCTCATAAAATCAAATAAACTCAGATAACAGCTAAAACATTTAAATACGTTTCAAACAGATCACATGGTTACAACTTCAATAAAGGTTTTAAGGTCACAGTCCCATTCAACCAGGAGCACACATTCAACCAGGTTTGAATAGGATTGTGACCTAAAATTCTTTATTGAAACAATTGCATCAGAAAGTCTATTTATGTAACTAATTGTAACCATGTGACCTCTTTGAAAATGTATTTAAATGTTTTAGCTGTTATCTGAGTTTATTTGATTTTATGTGCCTGAAGAAGCCAAATGGCGAATGCTTTAACTTGCATTTTGGAATAAAGCTACTTTCTGCAGTAGTTCCAGTGGATCTGTTTTTCTTCTTTTACTTCATTTGCTTTATCGGATTTATGGGTTTGTCACCATTCATAGTTTGTTTCCTTTAGTTTTCTCTTTACATACATTATTAGAGTATATATATATATATATATATATATATATATATATATATATATATATATATATATAGAGAGAGAGAGAGAGATCCCTGTTAGTTAAAAGAGTAGTACTGCACTGTGTAGTATACGAAACAGGCCAACCAATATATTTAATTGATGACCAGACTGTATCCTGAATGTGACTGCAAGAACTATCTTTTGACTTGTGACGCCTGCTTGAAACAAGGGGCTCCATACAGGACTGCTGTATCACTCTAACAGCATTAGAAGTTATAATACTGCATTGAAAGCTGCTTGCCTCAAACTTACACGTGTCTTAGGATGAGACTATAGTCATATGCAGTGTTTGCTGACATTTGATAATGTAATTAACTAATCCATTTTTGATTGGAGCTCTCTGAGGACACTTTATCATATCTAGAATTTTTGTCTTCCAGATAGTATTACACATTCATTCCTTTATAAAAACATACATTGATGTGACAATGCAATTAACTCCTTCAGCATAGCAAACAGTTGTTCATAACAATGTGACAAGTATTTCTGATACCTAACAGCTGCTTGTAAAATGTCTGCAGCAGTCATAAGGCACAGTATATCCATTTCCATAATGCCCTTTTGAAAGTTTTTATTTAAGATTAATCATGCTTTATAGATATTATACAGGGTTTAGCTTCACTAGTCTACGTTTTCTACAATGACAAATTTTGGAACTATGATAAGGATTTGTCTTTGTTGTAACACATAAAATTGTGCAAATGTTTTACATACAGGACTTCTGATGAGATGGGATTGTGAAATTTCAATAAATAAAATATGTAATAAAATAAAAAAAAAAATCAAACAATTCTTTGTAAAAAATATGTCAGATACTGATGAGAAATGATTGCATTCATAGTTGAGTTCACCAGTTTCCAGCAATTAACTATATAATGTTAACAAAATATTAACCATCATTTTATAATTCAGAACACAATGAATGACGATTATACATGTTCTTAAAACTCTTCACTATCACTTTATTAAAAATTATTTAGTCTGGTAATCATTTGTCTCTAGGGGTTCCACACCAGGCTTTAGTTATGGCCTTACGATTCTGACGAGTCTATCAGTAAATAGCACAAAGACGACAATATGAAACTATTCTTCACATTGCTTTTCTTCTCATTCATGCCTTTTAAAAGGACTTTGTTTTGCACAACATAAGCTTTGTCAATGACTTATTATACTTTCCAAGCTGATTTGAAAAGCATTTTTGATTATACAGTAGTTTCATTTTGTTTCTAATGGCCACAGGTTCCTACACATTACAATTGCTTATTCTCACTACAACATCCATGGGAAGCCTTACCTTTGAACTGGAACTTTGAAATCAGGCTTGTGTATTCTGTGTCACTTTTTCCAACTATATTCACAAATGGCTTAAAGTAATACTCACGGAAACTGTATCAGTGACTTATCTCAGATGTTATCATGGTAATGTCCTCTTCACGAATAATAAGATTAGCTTTCATTTTTGTGCCATATATCAAACTAGAGACTGTTTCTTACCAAATGCATGTTTGAAAGATAGCACAGTGCCTGCCACAACAGTTAGCATTGTTAACTCTTGTTCTCCGCTTTAGTTCTTAACTGGGATCCTTTCTTTGTGGAGTCTGCATATCTTCCCTGTATCCAGTTGGGTTTTTACTGTGTGATCTGGTTTCCTCCCAAATCCCAAAGATATGCCGCAGGTTAACTGATGACCCTCTAAACTGTCTATAGGTGAATGTTTCACATGGGAGTGTGTAGATTCGTGTTTGTGTGTGTGTGTACATGCAAGGCCACTGGGTTTTGTGTGTGTGTGTGTGTGTGTGTGTGTGTGTGTGTGTGTGTGTGTGTGTGTGTGTGTGTGTGTGTGTCTGTCTGTGCGCATGAGCGTGTGTGTGTGTGTGTGTGTGTGTGTGTGTGTGTGTGTGTATGTGTTTGTGTCTGTGTATGACTGTGTGTGAGTAGACTAGAAAGTGTCGGCATGTTATTCAAAATTAGTATCTATGCCTTGCACCCACTAAGTGCCAAGATAGAGTTTAGTACCCCCATGACCCTATATTACATTAAGCAAGTAATCAGAGAAAGAATGAACATGGCAATTAAGTGGCCTTTTTAATATCCAATCAGTTCTTTTTAACATGAATTGATGTATTTTAATTGTATGGAATCATATTCCAGTCAAAACATGAAAACATTCCTATGAGTTGATATCCGTTTTCTCAGTTCCTCTTTCTTCAATCAAACCAATACAGATGATATTGCCAGTCGAAAAAAATGTTGTTAAGGTATAAAAGCAAAGTTAAATAATTGATTTAGTATTCTTCCAAGGCCTTGGTTCCATCAGGCATTACTAGGGCATGGGTTATTGGCTCCATCCAAAACAAATAAAGCATATGTACTGTTGCTCTTTCTGAGTACACACGTAAAGGGGAAAGATAACTCAAGCAAAACTCATGAAGAAGGAAGTGCTTTCTTTGAGTGCATTACCTCCAAGTGGTGCTACTACAAAAGTTACAAGAGACCTTAGTATAGCTGTACAATTCCATTGCTTCATCAGCATTGAACAATAAAGTAGGAAACAGGGCATCCATGAAAGACAAAGACTAGGAAAATGAGGAGTAGGAACAAACTCTTGTATAATCTGGGTATATATATATATATATATATGTGTGTGTGTGTGTGTGTATACAAAGGAAGAAACAGACAGAGTGAGAAAGGAATTTGGAAGAATATAGCAAAGGAGAGAAATGGATGGCATACTTCCTTGCATATGAAATTTGGAGGGAGGTTAGATATATTGCATTGATTACTGTATATCATGCTTCATAAGAAGCAAAACAAAGTGCAAGACAAATGTGAGAAAACTCTTGTGGTACCTTTCTGTGAGGATACAGTCTAAATGGACACCTTGGTAAATTACAGTTTCAAAATGTTTTGACAAAAACAGCACAATAAAAAGGGGATCACTATGAAGAGAAACGTTCTGTATGCACACACTACAATGTGTAAAGTGACACTGGTATTGATTATATTAGTTAATGGGATATAACAGCTAACGTCTTATGTACATGTGGGTGTTCATGAAAAATAATTTCTCATAATGTTACAAGGACTGCAGCTTTGGTTGGAGGATTCCAAGATGGATATACTCTGAAAAGCAGGTTGATTAGAATTCCCCCAGTAAAACTTAATAATTTTGCATACAGTTCAGTCACCAGTAAGTCACTATACTGTCTGGATGTCAGAAAAGAAGAAATCTGTGGAAAATAAGTGAAAATCTTCTAGAAAAGAAGAACAAAAGCCTCTGTTGGGAAAAACTTTCCTGCTGTTCATTAAAAACACTTCAGGTTTTAACTTTGGTATAGGGGATGCCTTCCCATAGTTTAGAGGAAAAAATAGGTCAAATGCATTAAAAGTTGTTTACAATAAGTGAGATGCTGGAGAGATATATAAAGTCAAATGACAAAAGGCCAGAAAGAATAGATGAAGCTTTAAGACGCTATTCAGATAAGTTCACATAACTGCAGAAGTTAGATTAAAGTGAAGGAAAGACTAGACTGAGAATTAAGCCAGTACCTGTTTTACTTAGGATGTAATCATAGCAGCATGGAGATCTGCTCCTGACAAAACTGTGACAGAATGGAAAAGTATTAAAAACTGGGGACATCAGAGTGTTTGAGGAAAATGATTTATCCACAAACATCAGGCATAAGAAAAATGAGTTTATCCCTGCTGTGACGTCCCTACTCTGGGCCAGTAATGAAAGAGCCTGAATCCTCACCACTGACACTGGAGACGGACATTCAATTGGAATACAAATGGATACACTGAGTATTTCCAGATGCAGACCTCTCTGCATCAAGCACAATTTCCCTTAAGAGCACATGGGAAACACACTCTGTCCGGGGTCTGGACTTCTCTGTCTCCCTCCAGCTCCCCAGTAAGACTCCCCACTGGTACAGCTATAGGGTTAGGTCCTCAGCCGAATGTCCAAGACAAGTCCTCCAGTACCCTCTCTGTGAAAGCAGTGCTTCATGTCCCTGACCCAAGCAGCTGACACACACACTCTTTGAGATTTAATTTTCACACACACACACACACACACACACACACACACACACACACACACACACACACACACACACAACCTGGGAAAAGCTGGCACAGATTGCCCACACTACCAACTTTGCCCAGACTATAAGGTAGTTTCACTGCTACCAGTCAGTTGCTATAATGCTCTTAAAAGGGTACCCAATTACACTCAGTGACATTAATATTAATACAAATGGCAATGTTGACCAAACAGTAAGGCTTTCAGGCGCTACCAGAGTTATTACCAAATAAATATATGCAAATACTCTCAAAACTTAAATATTTTCTAAAAAGGGCCAGCCACAATGAAAAGTTTAAATATATTTAATAATAAACAATTAAATAACGTGAAAATACTAAATATCTATTTACAGTAAACACCAGAGTTTCAGTCACAGGAAGTATAAAAAATAACACCAATAGAATATTTGCCACATTTATAGAAAAACAGTATTTAGGTAGTAATATTAAAACATTATTTTTGTACAGAATGACATCATGTACATCTGGTCATCTGACTCTGTTTCCCATGCTATCACTAACGCTAGAAGCTGCCAGCATTTTACCACCTACATGTCAATAATACACATACAAGTGCATTGCTCAGATGTGGTGCAGCTGCGGGAAGTCATAACACCATAAAACCATTCCACTCTTCCTACAGGAGCTACAACCTATTCTCTAGTACCAACATTGTATCTCTGTCTCTTCAAAACTGTGGGATCTACGGCTTAACCCATAAAGTAATTTAATTTCAAGAATATTTTTCCCAAAGTTAAGTAGATTAACCTCTTCTCTCCCAGTATATGCTGTTACAAAGTATACATTTAAACAGTTACAATAATGCAGGTACATTTCTTTTCTGTCCAGCAGGAAACACTGTTGATACATTTTAACACAAGCAAACCTCACAAATACATTTTCAGCACAAGCATCTGTACAAATCAGTTTGACAAACAAATGACAATCATTTACAAAATTCCAGCTAGCTGTGTTGGCATATGTTACACATCTACTGCTCTACTTCTCCTGGCATGGCTGACAGTACCTCCTATTGTCACATTTGCAATCAAGGAATATTGAAAGGCAGGTATGAGATTCAAGTTACTATATCCTACTCTCTTTAGAATATTCTTCCTTAGAGGTTCTAAGACATTTTTCAGTGGAAAACAGGGCAAGGGGAAAATTAAAAAGTTTACCCAGCAAAAACTGAGTCAGCAAGGTGAAGGAGTATATGCTTCTCATGGTTCTGACAATGGCAATGCCCACAGACTCTATGGCATGGAGAGAATCTGTCAGTGAAACACCTTCCATTGCCTGACTTGAAAAAATCAGAAGTAACTTGGACTTGAACCACTAACCACTGTTGACTGATCATGATAATGAGGAAGATCATCAGCAATAATGATGCAAAATTAGGAAAGTTTAATTTCCATAAGATGCAGTTTGGACATGAGAACTGTGCTTCTGCAAAAAGGAATGGCTAAAAAAGATTGGATGTTTTATGACTGGGAGGACTCTAAAGCATTATTCCTTCTCTATCAATAATGTGTAGAAGCAGTTTTCCTAAGCAAACAGGCTAGAAAATGGAAAGCATGAAAAATAGTTTTCTACCATTTGAAAATAACTGTTTTGTGCATTTGCAAATCTATTAGCTGTTTTTTTAACAAATGCTTGCTTGTGAAGACAGTAAGTCTACAGATGCAACTAATTAATCAGGAAATGACCGAAGAGTATGCTCTAGGGCATTTGCATAAAAAGTATAATAATTAGTATTTAAACAGGAACTGACAAGCAGTTCAGTGAACATAAATTAGACACTGTACAAAGTAATTACTTTTGCAAGCAGTTGCATTCCCAACAGCCATAGTGCTTCATTATTAAATATAAAAGTGCACAATTTAATTTATTTATGCAAGGATAGCTGATGCACTTTTCCTTTAGGCTAATATCAATTAGCTGATTGCATGCAAGGGTCTTTTTCACATCTGGGAGGGAAATAGAGATGGAACAAGGACAGATGCTGTCTGTGCATGGGGAAATACAGACCTCCAACTTGTGCTACTAGCATGATTAAACCTAACTTTAGAATAGGTAAAGCCTGTGGGTGTATCTGTCTACTTGAAGGCAACTGCTCCTGTATGTAGGAATAACTTCCCTTTTGAAAAATGCATATAGTTTTGTGTTTATGGGAGTTGAAATGAATTGCGGCTTAAAACTGTGTTTAGTTTTTCATTTCTTGAGTGTTTTTATTGAAGCAACAAGTCTAAGGAAATGTGCTATGAGTTCAAACAGAGATGAGAAGCAGCAACTGTATGCAAGATCAGTGTGTCAAGCATTGTGTGCATGTAAGTTGCAAGTCGGAAACATATATTCAAAAGCACTGTCATGCATAATATGTGAAAGTAATATATATTTTTATATATCAGAATAACAACCTTAATCCATTTTATCATGGAATGCAAATGGCATTCTAGGTATGGACAAAAGGCAATGAGTACTGAACTATATTGAGAAGTGCAGGGTGCAAATAGTAATGTTTTTGTTACAGGAGATACATTTGGCTAGAAATGAGCATGTGAATTGGGCAAACAAAGGATTTCAGTATGAAAATCCAACAGATTATCAGAGGCAAAAGAAACAATGGTATAATACTGATTGTGGGAGGAGCTGCAGGAAAGGGGGGGGCAAGAAGAAAATAAAGACTTTTTTTTGGTAATAAGGGGCTATTGGCTGAGGAGGAGGATTACACTGGCATGCATTAATATTCCACTTAAAATTATTCTTATAGAGCTTAAGAGAATTTTTATGAAAAATACTTAACTTTCATCAGTGATATTATTTATGGGTAAGGACTGGAACCTGATTTGCAATAGTGAGAGTGCAACAGGGGACCTACAAGGGAAGATATAACAAAAGTGGGTAGCTATCTGAAGAAATGTATGAGAATAGAAGGTATGAATTTACTAGCAGGAATTCAACATAATTTACATTTTATTCCCCAAGGTACAATAACTGGGTTAGACTGTATAGAAATTAAATATTACAAGAGCAGGGGGGTTTAATTGAAGGTTTTGGCATATATCCAATAAGTATTTAAAATCATGCACAAATAAAGACTAAGCTAGAGATGCAGGACAATCAAGCAAAAATGAGATACTTTCCTACTTGTCTTGTAAAAGAGAGGAATTTAAGGATTGACTAGAGAAAATGATTCAAGGGTCATTAGGGAAGATAGAAATGTCTTCAGAAGAGAAAGGTATAAAGTGGTATGAAATGAAATGAAGTTTAAAAAAATGACAGAAATATAACAGAAGGAAATATGGGAAGGAAGTAACAGGAATTATTTAGAGGGGTTGTCAAAAGGTAAAGTATTGTAAATGGAGGGGAATCTCACAGGACAAGAACTGGTGCAATTGTTGAGTGCTAAAGTGAAAATAAGGGAGTATTTGGATAATATGCATGAGTCTAAAAAGGTTGCTATTAAGCATGTATTTTTGGTAACAGCTTCAGAGCACAGAAAAACGTTTAGCACAATGGCTTAGGCAACAGAAAGAAGAATGAGTTGTCAACAGATTTAGGGACCCTATGACAAGAAAAATAACCATAGCTCATGTAGTGGTATTACAGGTATTTTGGAAATTCTGTGAAAATCTGTACAAAGCAGATGAATGTGGAAATCAAGAAAAGGTACAAATAGAAATATTTATAGAAGACTTAACTATCCCAAGATTACAGGAAGATGGCGCTTGATATTTAGACAAGCTAGGTGGGGGAGTGTCAATGAGTAATGCATAAGATATCAGTATAGGAGCCCTAAGTCATGTATTCAAAGAGAGCAGATATGAAGTAGGCATGAAAGGACATTAGATGACCTAATGGAGTGTTAACCTGAGGGAGTTGGGCTTTCACTGGCACTAGCGGGATTACAGTATTTGAACAGACATTTAATAAGTTATGCAAATACCGTACATAGTGTTGATGTCTATTCTATTTTTTGTTCATTCAGAATGTTAAAATAGAGTTAATTAGGGAAATATAGTCTTTAGGAATAACCCAAAGCTAAAGATGGACAGTTTGCCCATAGATTTATATAAGATGGCTCTGAATATCAGATATTATTGTTCCTTTCTAGTGTAATTTATGAAGCCTGAATAGAAGTATCATATATCCATGCTCTAGGGTTGAACTAAGTGGATAATTGATTACATAAGAAAATTGCACATTTGACTTCTAGGTCTAGCCACAACTGTAGGTGCTAATGCATCATTTACAAGGACAACATTGTTGACTGGTGGATAAATAATGGAACATAACAATAAATGGTACCTGTTAAAAAAAAGTATTACTATGGTAAGATGCACAGAAACAATTGGATATGTGTGGTATGCTCATTTAGAGCAGAACTGAGTGGGGTTGTTTGTTAAAGATATTTGAACAAGATGCGAAGCAGCAGGTACATGATGTTTATAATGCTGGGGGGGAGGAAGAGATTGACTGATTAATGGGTGGAAGTAGGGTCTCTTTGTTTGGTTATAATAAATATCTTGCTCTTCTTAAATCATAAAATTGTAATCCCCAGACCTGGGCTAGGCCATCTGTACTAGAAACAAAGTTAGTAAATGGGCTAGAATAATCTTATGGTCAACCACTGGGGAATTCTATATAAATGCACCATGCATGAGGATTGCTCAGTATGTTGATTTCATATTCTGTTTCATGTACTAAAAATATTGTCTACTGGAAAAAAAATAAAAAAAAGAAAGAATTAATAGCTAAGATAAGAAGGGATGAGATAAAAATGGTAACGTATAATCTAATCAACAGAGAAGTCACCAGAAACAGATGATATTCTTGTGGAAGTTTGGAAGTACAGATGGTATTCTTGTGGAAGTTTGGAAGTGAGGAGGGGAGAAAGGGATAAAGATCTGGAAGGTTTTGTTTAACAATATTTTAAAGAGGGCAATACCAGCAACTTGGAAGAAAGCTGTGGTGGCTGTATTACCCAAAAAAAGTAAATACCCTTCAGAACCAGCTTCATACAGACTATTTTCAATTGTAAACCATGATTATAAGGTAATAGTCCTTTAATATAAGAATAAGAAAAATCTTAAGAGATTGTTATATTATCCACAGAGCATACGAACACCTTTGGATGAGGGGAACACTGAACCATGTGGAGCATGTAACTTCTGTAGCTTTATTGATACATCTAGAGTCTTTGTCCATCCAGATCTGAAGAGGGAGTTTTATTATTTCCTCATCAGACAATTTGTATATCTGTTGTTCGTTTTATGTGGGAAAAACAGAGTATTTAGAGATCATATACGTGAACACGTATATCATATCCGCAAGAAATCAGAACATAATGCCCTAGCCAAGCATGTCATGCATACAGATGAAACACATTGGTTCAAGTTTAGAGCTTTAGAAGTTATTCTTCCAAGTATACGAGAAGGTGATATTAGGAACCACACAGAGTATAAAGAGAATAATTGGATTATTACATTGCGAGCAGATAGGGGCATGGGCCTGAACGAGAGAGCCTCTATAAAACCATTACTAAGAAAACATAGGAATATCAAATGAATGCCCTTACTTAGTCCTGTTTGACATGTAATACATAAGGCAATGCGAGGAACACAAGGTTTATATAGGTGACTTTATGAAGTATATGAGCATTAGGTATTTTGTAGGTAGAGTATGCTGCTATATTAACAGATGACATATACGTATATACTTATTGTTACATATTTACTGTTATATTTATTGTCATTTGTTAAATTTTTATGGTTTTGTTTTATAATCTGTATTATTTTTAATTTTTATTTATGTAATGACTGTTTTATAATTTTAATGTCTTTAGTAAGTACTCAGCTCTTGTCTTTTTATAATGTTCTTAATTGCTACGGGGACATGATTGGTTACTGAGTAGTTTGGATTTGTTATATAAGTGTCATTGGATTGAGTTTGAATGTATGTTGATCTGAAGAAGCCAATAAGCGAAAGTGCTCATCTTAATTCAATAAACTATTTTGTTCATTAAAAGGACTATTGCTTTTTGAGAGAAAGCTGTGCCTGGTTTGCTCCAACGCTTATACAATTTTATCAAGTTTTACGATTATTTTTAGCCACAGAGCATTCATTCAGTGTGTCGCCAGTTCAGTGTTTGATTTTGTTATACATGATTATAAGGCATGTATATCTATACTAGGTCAAAGGTGTTGCAAAGTGATAGATAAGGATCCATGTGGTTTTGGGTCTATATCATATGAGCGAATCACACAAATTGCGAACACTCATAATATCAAACATAATGGACCTCGAACTTCCTATTGTGGGAGGCTGTGCCCCCCACACCCCTCGTTAAATATATATTCCAACTCCGAGATCGCACTACAGTGAGGAAAGGGCAAATATCCCCATTTTTCACTGTACCACAATCTCAAAAAAAGCACTTCGAGGTCCTGAACGTTACATATTATGAGCGTTCGCAATTTGTGCGATTCGCTCATATGATATAGACCCTGTGGTTTTGTGGAGGGGAGGCAGATTTTTGGCAATATTAATAGAACAGTGATGTTCCACAGAGAAAGAGAGTGTAAGATAATTCCAGTATTGTTGGTGGGTCCTGATGCAAAGAAAGCATTCATTTGAGTCAGCTGGGATTTTATGAGTAGGGCAATGGTGTCATTTGCATTCCTTGATAGAAAGACAATAAGGAGGATATAGGAAAGTTCAGTGGCAAGAATTAAGGTGGGAGGTATTCTCTCCGTGTTTGACCACAGGAATCAGACAGGGGTGTTTTCTTTCTCTTTTGTTATTTGCCATATATTTAGAACAATTAACTAAGAAAATAAGAAGTTATGTACCTACCATAACGTTCCATGTTAGTTGTCTTCTCTCGCCTTCTTTCTTGCTTGATGGGTTCGGAGCCGATCCTCGGCTCCGACTCGGCACTTGCTAAGCTCCAGAGTCACATTTACCAGCTCGAGGCAGCCCCATATCCCATGATGCAAGGCGGTAAGTACCCAGATCTCGTTTGATGACAAAAGGGCAATAGCACCAAGCATGAACACTTCCCAAAGGAAGAAAGAAAAACCTGCAGGATGGAAGAAGGACCAGCTCTGAATGGTCTTCAGCATAAAAATTCTTTGTAGAAAAAGGTCTGTCCAGGCCTGGGGGAAGGAGGGAGGGTCGCAAGAAAGAAGGCGAGAGAAGACAACTAACATGGAACGTTATGATAGGTACATAACTTCTTAATGTTAAGTTGTCAATCTCGCCTTCATTCTTGCTTGATGGGACCGCGTCCCTAGCACCTCTATCCTGGGTGGCTCAATGGAACAGACTCTTGAGGACTGTAGAGCCAAAACTGGCTCTGTCCCTGGAGGCCAAGTCCAATTTGTAATGGGAAACAAAAGTATGAGGAGTGGCCCAAGTGGCCGCTGCACAAATAGTATCTAAAGGAAGTCTAGCTTGAAAAGCTGTAGAAGTAGCTAAGCTTCTAGTTGAATGTGCTTTAGGTTTTGAGCACAGCTGTTTTCCCCTGAGCCGATAAATTTCAGAGATGATAGAAGAAAGCCATCTAGATAAGGTCACTTTTGAGACAGGAAGGCCTTTCTTGTTATCAGCATAGGAAACAAAGAGTTGATCGGCTTTCCTAAATTGTTTAGTTCTGTCCAAATAATATCTGAGTTGGCGGTGGACATCAAGATAATGTAGTTTTTGTTCCGATCTGTTTGAATAGTTTGGAAAAAATACAGGGTGATCAATGGATTGATACAAATTAGTCTTTGAGTCGACCTTAGGCAAAAAGGTCGGATTAGTTCTCAATGAAACTCTGTCTTTGTGAAAGACCAAATAGGGGGGTCGAACCGATAGAGCATGAAGTTCAGACACCCTCCTGGCAGATGTAATCGCTACTAGGAATAAGGTTTTCCATGAAAGAAATTTCAGGGAGCAAGAAACAGCTGGCTCGAAGGGGGGAAGAATCAAGGATGTCAGCACTAAATTTAGATCCCATTGAGGAGGAGGATTCCTGACTGGAGGCTTCAGTAGGAAAATTCCTTTCAAGAAGGCTCTACAAAGCCTGTGGGACATAATATTGTGATCTGCGAACCCGACATGAAAGTTCGAGATAGCAGCCAATTGAACTCTAACTGTGGAATAAGAGGAGCCTGCATGAAAAATCTCTGCTAAGAAATCCAAAACTGCCTGAACTGGGGCAGTGAAGGGATCAATATTCTTGGCATTAGCCCAATAAGAGAAACGTTTCCATTTGCTTGTATAAATCCTCCTGGTAGAGGATTTTAAAGAAGCTACTAGAATGTCTCTAACGGGGTTAGAGATCAAAGGAAGCCTGGCTAAGGAAAGAAGTGGAGCAACCATGCTGTGAGGTTGAGAGAAGGGATAGACCGGTGCAGCTGACCGGATTGGTGAATCAGAAGATCTGGCACTGGGTCCAGATGCCACGGCTGCACCAAAAGGTGACGATGGAGGAATGGAAACCAAATTTGTCAAGGCCAATAAGGAGCAATGAGAATCATTTTGGCTCTCAAAACGGTTGCTTTCTGGATAACTTGAGGGATCAGGGGAAAAGGAGGAAAGGCATAAAGAAGTCCCTGGGGCCAATCCTGGGTCAGAGCGTCTCTGGGGGAATGGCCTGGCAGAGGGAAGAGAGAGAAGAAGTCTGGGCATTTGCTGTTTTGGGGAGTAGCAAAAAGATCGCAACATGGGCGACCCCATTCCAGAAAAATCTCTTCCACTATAGATTGCTTGAGAGACCACTCGTGAGGCATGAGAATAGCTCTGCTCAATCTGTCCGCTAAAATGTTGGTTTTCCCAGGGATGTGCATTGCTACCAGAAACCGATGAGAGGAGATCGCCCATTGCCAAAGTCTGAGCTTCTCGAGACAAGGGGTAGGACTTGGTTCCGCCCTGTTTGTTGATATACCAAACTACAGACATGTTGTCTGTGTGGACTGCAATTGTCCCTACTGGAAGAAAGTCGTTGAGGGCTTGCAACGTTAAAAGCACTGCTCTCATCTCTAGGACATTTATGTGCAGGTGGTACTCGAACGGTTGCCACGTCCCATGAACCATCCTGCCCTGATAATGAGCCCCCACCCGATCAGGGAGGCATCCGTGGTGACAGTGGCTACCGGGGATGGGGGTACAAAGTGTCTGCCTTGGTGAATCTGGGGAGAAGTGATCCACCAAGCAAGATGATTTTTGCAAATCTGTGTCACCAGAATTTGGTGACGCATTGGAAGTTGTTGGTAAGACCACTGAGTGAACAACATCCACTGAAGAAGGCGCATGTAGAAGCAAGCCAGTGGAAGAAGAGTAATGGCCGCAGCCATGAGGCCTAATACCTTTAGAACCATTCTGGCCTGTACTTTCTTGTTGGCTAGAATGATCCTGATGTGACTTTGAATGTCTGAAACTCTTTGATCTGTAAGGGTAGCTGACATCCGAACAGTGTTTAAGTTTGCGCCTATGAAAGTAATAGACTGGCAGGGCGATAAGGATGACTTTTCGAAGTTGATCGAGATGCCCAAATGAGAACAAAGATTTATTGTGTAATCCCTGGCTTGAACAAGCTGATGCCTGGTGGTGGCTGAAAGGAGCCAGTCGTCGAGATACGGAAACACCTGGAATCCTTGACGTCTCAGGTGAGCCGTGACCAATGCCATGCATTTGGTGAACACTCTGGGGGCTGTAGTGAGACCAACGGGCAGGGCTCTGAACTGGAAATGACTGGACCCCAGCCGAAAGCGGAGAAATCTCCTGGAGCATCTGTGAATTTTTATGTGATAGTACGCATCCTGAAGATCTATTGAGCACATCCAGTTGTCCTTCTGTAAGAAGGGCAGAATTGACTGAAGAGTGACCATTCGAAATCTTGTCTTCCTCACAGACTTGTTGAGTCTGCTGAGATCCAATATTGGTCTCCAGTCTCCCGTCTTTTTGGGGACCAAAAGAACCTTGAGTAGATTCCGGGCTCTGAATGGTCTGTTGTAACTGGCTGAATGGCTCTTTTTTGCAGTAGTTTTAAGACTTCTAACTCTGCAATTTCCCTTAGACCGGGTACATCTGGAAGGGAATTTGAGGGATAGAAAGGACTTTCCTCGAAAGGAATTTTGTAACCCTCGGATATGATCGACTGTACCCATCTGTCTTGAGTGAGGGAACGCCAGGCTTCTGGGTACAGCGATAGTCTTCCCCCGACTGCCTCCAAGGAGGGACAGCCGGGCAACATCTCAGGGATGCTGAAAGGGCTTATCAGAGAGAGACTCTCTGTTTCCCTGGTTTTGTGGACCCCCTCTGCCTCTAGAGCGACGTCTGTTGTTGTTACCCCCTCTGCCTCTAGGGGTAAACTGACCACGTGAATCCGGTGTGACTCCTTGGGATTTGCGGAACCACATTTTACCACCCTTCTGTCCTTTGGGGTAAGGTCTAGAAGGGGTGGAAAAACGGACTCCTACGGCAGAAAGAGTTTTGCCGTCCTGCTCACACCTGGTCAACGTTTCCTTCACTTGAGGGCCAAACAAAGCTGACCCATCAAAGGGAGAGTTCGTGAAGGACGCCTTAAAGGGATCTGCAAAATTACATAGCCGCATCCAGGCTTGGCGTCTAAGAGCCACAACTGTACCTGCGGCCCTACTCGCTCCATCAGCAGCATATGATATCAGCCGCATGGAGGAGTTTGCAATGGAGTTAAGGGTTCCTAGCTGCAAAGCAATTTTTTTCTGAGCCCCTGCAGCTGTAGGATCCTGCACAACTTCACCTAGCTCCTTAAGGATATCCCTTTGGAGTCTGGTGAAGTGACATAGGTAGTTCAGCGAACGCATAGCAAAGGTCGCTGAAGAAAACATCTGCTTACCATACCTATCCATGGTCCTAGAGTCCTTATTAGGAGGATGGACAGGTATGGAAGGATCTGCAAGTTCCTTCTTGGTGGCCGCCGCCACCACCATGGCATCAGCGGGGACACCTTTTGTGAGGAATAGCTTGTCCGACGGGGCAGTAATAAATTTAGAAGGCCTCCTAGGGACTGGCTCTACAGAATCAGGAGCAGCCCACGCCTTTCGAGCAATAACCTGCATAAGGGGGTCGAAAGGCGGAGACACCCAGGAGGTGGAGGGCCGAGATCCAAACGCCTCCAGGTATACTGACTCATCCTCAGAGGGATTATTGGTGGGCCAGTTTCCCCTCTGTCTAAGGAGTTCTAGGATGTCTGAGAAGGAGACATCCTCAGAGGGGGATCTTGGGGATCCCTCTGACTCATCTAAGTCAGTATCTGAAGTGACAGACTCGGGGGAGTCTATGTGTTTCCTCTTACAGGTCCTCTTCCGCGGAGGATCTCCCGACAAATAAGGAGAATCCTCGGAAGAGGGGGATATTCCCAGTGGGGAAACCTGAGGTGGAGGATCTCTGGGTCCTGGAGCAAGAGAAGTGGCAGAGATGTCAACAGGCACTATAGAGGGAGGAGCTAAGGGAACAGACTGCTGGCTGAGACCAGTGGCCAGCACACTCTTCATCACCTCGAAGGCTCCCCTCCCAGGGAGGTCCAAGAGAACCCGCTCCAAAGAACTAGGAACTCCAGGACCCACCGAAAAGGAAGGCTCCGAGGCAGATGTCGGAGCCGAGCTCACCAAGGCCGAGGCTCCAAGGGGAAGAGCGGGGTCGGACAAGGGTCCGATGCCACTCACCCCCTCGGAGGAGACCAGGGAAGCCCGGCCACCGAATCCCTCTAAGGAAGGTCTCGAAGAGGAGATAAGAGTAGAGGCTGAAGGAGCAGAAGGGGGTATCTGTCCCTCAGCCGTAGCAGAAACCATTCCCGAAGACTCCAACTCCAAACTCTGGGGTAGAGTCGAAGGAGGAACTACAATGGGGTGTGGACTCATAGTCGTCTGCTGAGATGGACTATGTAGCATTTGGGCCAGTGCCTGTGACTTTAGTAATCTACTGACCACTCTCTCCAAATCATGGTCAGAAAGCCTGGATGACCTAGAAGATCAGCTCCGATGGCTCCGTTCCGAGAGGAGAGGCGAAGCCGGAGCCGAAAGTATCGGCTCCAAGGAAGGGGACCTAGACCTCTTCCTCGAAGGAACCATCGGAGCCGATGAAACCACAGAAACTGTCGGAGCCGACAACTTATCGACACCGACAGGTAGCTTCGATGCATCGGCTCCAGCCGGAGCCAATACAGCCATAAAAGTAAGGGTGTCGGAGCCGATCGGAGCCGACACCGATGCCTGGGCCACATGGTGGTCGGAACCGATCGGAGCCGACACCGAAGTGGTCGAACCAGAATCGGCACCGAAGGTTTAGGTAACCCAGAATCGGTTCCAGCCGGAGCCAATCTCGACTCAGAATGAGTCGGAGCCGAGGCCACAGGCTTGGGTACAGAAGCCTGGGCCTTGGAAGACTTAGAAGTCTTAGATGGGGCCGACTTAGCCGGAGAGCCCTCCGGCTTAAGAAGGCCCCTCAAAATCAATTTATTTCTTCTTTCCTGCAGGACTCTCTGGCTGAAAGAATGACATATAGCACAGGAGTCCTGCAGGTGAAGAGGCCCCAGGCAATAAAGGCAAGAAGTGTGACCGTCTGTCAGAGACATCTTCTGACAGCACAAGTCACACTTCTTAAAGCCTGAGACCCTTTCTTTAGACATGGTGAATAAAACACACACACACCACCAGTCCAAGAAATTAAATTAAATATATCCAAGGTATCAATAATAGACACACACACACACCCTAACAAGGGGGGGGGGATGGGATGCGAGAAAGTCTGACTGAAAGTTATAAGGAGACAGGGAAAATTTTTGTCAGAAAGGGACTAAAACTATGTTAAAACTAATAATTTTAAAGTTTTTTGAAGAAAGGGGCTAAAATAGTAATGTAAATATTCACTTACCAGGAGCTGGCAAAAGGAGGACCTCATCAGCGAAGCGGCAAACGAGATCTGGGTACTTACCGCCTTGCATCATGGGATATGGGGCTGCCTCGAGCTGGTAAAAGTGACTCTCGAGCTTAGCAAGTGCCGAGTCGGAGCCGAGGATCGGCTCCGAACCCATCAAGCAAGAATGAAGGCGAGATTGACAACTTAACATTAAGGTACTTACAAATTCAAAGACATAACTGGCATGGTCAGAAGCATAGCTGGTTCAACCAAAGCCAAAAAAAAATGGACATTCCTCCTTCTGGCACACCAATCACGTGGCCATATGCACAACACCCCCATCCCTCCTGCCTAGCCATTCAGGTCCCATTTATGTGCCTTGCCCTGACTCTCCTACATTTTATTAAAAAAAATTCTTCTTGGTATAAACTATAGCAAACTGTTGCTACAGTCTATACCCTGCTTGTATGGAGTGCTACAATGCTCATGTTTACTAAAAATAAATCTCTTCTAATAAACTGTAGCAAACTGATACCCTGCCTGCATCGAGCACTAGGTGCTCATGCTTTACTTAAAAATTCTTCTTATAAACTGTACCAAACTGTTTGCTACTGATGTAGCAAAAAAATGCTACAATTTATATGCTGCCTGCAAGAAGCACTAAGCACTCATGTTTTACTTAAAAAAATCTTCTCGTAATAAAGTATAACAAACTGTTGCTACAGTTTATACCCTGGTTTTATGGAGTGCTACAGTGCTCATGTTTACCAAAAAAAAAACGTTATTCTGATAAACTGTTT
The DNA here is from genome assembly GCF_019279795.1 of Protopterus annectens. NCBI lineage: Eukaryota > Metazoa > Chordata > Ceratodontiformes > Protopteridae > Protopterus > Protopterus annectens. The sequence continues at coordinate 1,713,008,291 of NC_056735.1, read as the reverse complement.
GTTACAAATGTAGCAGGTAGTACACTCACCTTTGATGCAGAAAGCTGTGGGTTCTATTCCCACACCAGGTAGCTTGATTGTTGACACTGTATTGCAGCATAAGAAGGGGTGCTGCACTCCTGAGTTTGTCGAACTTCAGATGAAATGTTAAACCAAGGTTCCATCTGCGTGAGTTGGTGGTAGGTCAGGTGGATGTAAAAGATCCCATGGTACCTATCGAAAAGAGTAATTGAAGTTCCCCAATGCCCTGGCCACATTTTCCCTAGTAGTTTAAATACTACCTCTGGGTTCCCCTGAAAATAGGCCACTAGCCTAGGGGGATTAACCTGCCCAACAAAAGATAAATAAATGAACAACAGTTTTACCCTCTCCTTGTTGGGGTTTTATCCCTACACTTACCTAGTTCAATAGTGTCCAGGGAGTTACCATTTTTCTGTTCGAATGCCACAGATTTCTCATTCAAATAACCCAGCTGCAGTGGCATAGCTACGTCCTGGGGCAGTTTCTAGACTGGTGGCCACTTAACCCAAAGTTCAGGATGAAAAAGTAATCTCACAAGTTTACAACCAAATTAAATGCCGCAGAAATGCTGAACTGTTGAATTGTATCAAAAAGTTTTTGCCTTCTGCTACCTCCTTGCTACAGTTACTTACATCATTTAAACAGCCATAATATTCCATGTGTCTGCTTAAATGAATGCTGTTATTATACTGACCGATCATATTGCCTCCTCTTTTGAGGTGTTGAGAGTTCCTCCTAGCAGCTTACACCTGAACCTGTTGCCTCCTTCACTCTACCCTTGCATGTTAACACTGCTTTCTACTCTAGGTATCACTAATTTAGCTACAGTAAACAATTGCACCAAGCTGGAAAAATACTTTAAGCATTGCTGGAAATTATTGCTTGTATCTTAAATTACATTGTCTGTATTCCTTCGTGGCAGCTATAAGCTGTGCCCATTGATACATGGTAGTCTCAGGAAAAATCCTGATTCACAAACACTGGTCTTCTATCAACCATTATCCTCTTACCAAGACACCAAATTTGTGACAGACTCTACTACTATCATACCAAATCACAAATTGAGTTAAAATCACTCTTGGTCAATTACAAACCCTGCTTAGTCACTTAAAAGTGTAATCTAAAACCTTTTACAATTCCCAGTGATCTCTTGAAAAGAGCATGCATTGTGCTATCATTGTTTTTGCAAACTCTGAACAGTCAACTCCTTCTTCATCCTAAAAACCCACTCAAATGTAGATTTCTTTACCTTGCTTTATCTTCCTACAAAATCAAATTCTGTTCTATATGAACATTTTGGGTACAGAGTTCCATCAAATTATTTTATACATGTACAACATTTTGCTAGAATGGTTATATGGAGTCATATTGCTGTTTCAGGAACTCAGTAAAGTCATCTAGATGACTAGAGTTGGTTAGCTTAATAATAAAAATATCCAGAGACAGCTTTCATCGACTGTCTGATTACTTCCAGGGCACGTCCCATGTATGCTGTATATAACTGACTACTTCCAGGGCACGTCCCATGTATGCTGTATATAACTGTCTGATTACTTCCAGGGCACGTCCCATGTATGCTGTATATAACTGTCTGATTACTTCCAGGGCATGTCCCATGTATGCTGTATATAACCATGGCACATCCCATGTATGCTGTATATAACCACATAACAGTTTGTCAACTGGTCCCATCAGTAGGATGAGGCTCAGCATCAACAAGGTGCATCTGTTTCTTAAAAAACATCACTTTTTCCCAAATCGTAAGCAGTTGTTCTGAAGATGATAAACTACTGTTTTACTTGTACCAAAATCTCTCTGAAAAAAATGCACTTAAAACACCAAATGCATACCTTGTATTATTCTTGATAGAGCTGCAAAAGTGAGCGCCCAGCTTTTTGAAGCACCATGGCATTTCCCCATGGTCTTTACCTGTGGTGACAATGTCCATCTCCTTACTGGACTACTTTATTTACTTATCGCAAAAGAAATAAGGAGGTGATCTCGCTTTGTAAAAAAAATAGTGGTCTTTCCTAATCAGAAACATAGCTACTTATGTTTATTTAACATTTGTTAACTGGGAAAGTCAGACTAGGACAGAGCCTATTTTCAGCGAAGGCCTGGGGAGAAATGCTCCAGACACATATCTTTGGAATGTGGGAGGAAACCAGAATAGCCGGAGGAAACCCACACAAATGCAGGGAGGACATGCAGACTCCACGCAGAAGACACCCCAGCCGAGAATCAAACCAGAGAACCTCTTGCTGTGAGGCAACAATGTTAACCGCTGCATCACTTTACCTCCCATGTGGATCACAAGTATGCAAAATAGTTTTCCATTTATTTATTTTTGTTTTGGGAATTGAATAAAATGGTTTGAATTCTTGTCAGATACTACTCTGGGCATAAATGGAAGGGTAGTTTTCAAAGAAATCCTATCCTTGCAAAGTAAACAGTACTGCTGATTACACATCAAGGCCTGTAATTCTGACATCCTTCTAGCTCTAGTGAGTACTACTATGAATAAGGCCTTGTAGGACAAAAACTTAATATCAGCAGATTGAATGCATCCAAAAGGATGGAAGATTACTTTCTCTAGGGCTAAATTAATTTCCCATAATTGATTTAGATGCAAACTTCCCCTTAAAATGCAGCTTCACTTGTATCAGTGAAGCCAGCGGAGTATGCTAAGGGAAACATGCTGACAAGACTGCCATGTGCCTCTTAGTTGAAAGTATGCCAAGCCTAACATACAGAGAATGAAGAATGATCAGTAATGTTCAGCTGAATGCCTTGCCTGCTTCCCAGAGTGAATGCAAACCCATTTACTTGTTTGTGGACGATTTTCATGCTTCATCCATCACCTGCAGTACATCTTCCACTCCAAAACTTGTTAGCTAGATGGCCGTAACCACCCCGGCTACTAAATTCCAGATAATTAAGTTTGGTTGTACAATCCTTTCCTCTTGCCATAACAAATGGTCATCTTGTTTTGGTAATCTCCAAAGGGATTTCAGTATCATCTATAGTGACGATGGCATACACAATCCTGGGGATTCAATAAACTCTGTAAGCTTAGTGCGAAGCCTACACAGAGTTTACATGTTTGCCCTGTGAGCAGCAGCAGTCATTGCACATATATGATGCGCACTGTGTTTAAATGTAAATAAGCATGGTTTCATGGCTAGCAACAGTGGTGTGGGCTAGGAAACCATGTAAAGCAACAAGGACAGCAGCAGACATGTAAACCTATTTACCTACAGGCAAACTAGGTCTACGTGTTTATGCGGAATGCCGCTATGATTACCAGGGTTATTAATAAAACAATGTATACAGTTCCAACTCATTACATGAAAGTGTATACAGTGAAGAGTATTGTGCAAACCTGTGTCAGGCATACTGAACAAAAGTTGTGTAAATGATCAGTAAGGGTACACAGACTTCAGTATAAACAAACAGTCAGGGGAAATGTGTGTATTGAATAGGGACAAACAGATGAATTGTAGGAATGAACACAGGGACAGAGGACAGGTGAAACATGGTAATGTACAGCAGATGAGGGCATGTCAATGAAGACAACTGTAGCATGAACACTAATCACATATTGACATAATACACTATAATACACTATGCAGTGAATGTATATGTAGAATCTATCTTCACCCAGAATGATGCCACAATATAAACAAAAAATGATCAACTTCAACAATTGGCCTAGATTCTGCTGTCAATCCAGGGAGATCCATTATCTCTCAGTCTAGGATGAGACGGTCAACAGGCCCTGCTGCTTTGCCAGAGATGGTCTACACCTGTGTCCTCTAGGCTGTCCGATACTGGCAAAGGTGCTTGCATTTCCCATAATGCCTTTTTTAGGCAATGTCAAAGCAGCATTTCTGACATAAAAGAATCCACTGGAAGCAAACTCAAGCTTCTGCTGCTTAATGCTAGGAGTCTAAGCATGAAGCTGCACTGGAGGAAATTGACAACCTGCTGGCTGACAGATTTGGCACAAAATTCACTCCCTGGCCTCACAGGCTATACTCCAAAGCATACCTGAAAACAGTTCTCTGCCTGGTATCTCTAGAGATCAGGTCATATCTGTGCTCTCCAAGGCTAAGAACACAGCCTCGATGGTAACAGATAACATCCGAGGTTGCTTACTAAGCAATCTAAAACAGGATATAGTGGACCCACTTAGTGTCCTCTAACTATAGCCTGAGAACTGCCTCTGTTCAAGCACAGTGGAAAACAGAAACAGTAATCCCCTTGCACAAAGGGGGTCGATCCTGGGAACTATACACCCATAAGTCCAACCAGTGTAAATTGCAAGGCCATGAAAAGAATCATCATGGGTCTTATCAACAAGGACATAAGTGACGTTCAAACTCCAGACCCAACTCAATTTGGCTTAGTTAAGAGTGGATCATGCTTATTAAGCCTAGTGCATCGCTTGGAGAAAGATACCAAAGACCTGGATGAAAGTAAGACAGTGCATATCGCCTACCCTGACCTGGCCAAGGCTTGTGACACAATCCCCCACTCAGGTTACACTGAGTAACTCTTCCAGCTGAAGATTAACCCTTACATCACTACAGGGGCAGCCAACTGGCTCACCAACAAAACACATACTGTCAAAGTTGATGACTCAACCTCTACCAGTAGAGCCGTCACCAGTGGCATACCACAAGAATTTGTGCTGGGCCCTTTACTGTTTGGAATCTATTTCTTGGAAGCCCAGGATAAAGTAGATGACATTTGGCTTATCAAGTTTGTTGATGATTACAAAGTGGGTGCAATCAGTGAGTCCCCCAAATCAGTGAGTCCCCCATATTACAGGAGGGGCTAACAGACAAATGATTGGTGCTAAAGCCACGGTCTAGAGCTAAATTCAAAAAAGTGCCATTATTATTGCCTTTTGGAAAAGTGGAATTCCCCACTAATTACAGTATTGACAACAACCTCCAAGCTCAAACCCAGTGGTGTGAGACCTCAGAACACAGGTAGATAGCAATCTGAACTTTGACCACCAAGTTTCCACAGTGGTAAGGAAAGCTTCTACAGCATGCATCTCATAAATAAGGGCATTGCATATCCACAATTCTAATGGCACAAGAGTCATTCACTCTAGGGATCTTACCCTAGCCTGTGACATTAACAGAACATACTTGAAAGACAGATATATTTCCCAGAGACTCCACTGGAATACACTTCCAATTCACATGAAGCAGAGCTCTTTATTGACTCTATTCAAGTGCAACCTAGACAAATGGATAGGAGATCGCAACTTCACCCCAGGGGTGGCACCCATGTCCCTCATGGACAGGGATATTCGGTGTTGACCATAGACTCATTCTGCAAATTACATCCACCTAATAAGGACAATCTGGATTACTTGAGATGAGCATGGCTAGGCTTGTAACAGCTGTAGGGCCACTAGCCTAGTAACCTCCTATGAAATTATGACCCTGTGTCAATAGTTCTCAGGGGGCATATTGCTACAGCTGTTATAGAAGGTGCATGTAAAGCAGTGGAAGCAATGGCCATCAATACATTAACTCACATCAGATTGTAATACTCTCTTGCAGCCATACTGTACAGCCACACCTCAATATAGCATATGTCAATAACATTAATGTGTCAACTGATCACAGGGTCATAGGACACTATTAGGCTGATGGCCAACATCACATGAAATCCTAGCAATTATTATAGCATGAAAGTAAAAATGCCTATATGTGTATTATGGAAGATAGTAAGACTATTGTGTATATGGGTATATTTCTTGTATTGCATTACATTCTGCTATTATCCATATGAGATGTGCACTACACCATGACAGCAATCATACATGCAGTGGTCAGGGATGGCTTGCATAAGCTCATGGAAGGACTCTGCTTCATAATGTGTGTATGCATATTTGACAAGATAACATCCTTCACTCTTCTGCAGGAAGGATGTCATGTGGCCAGAGGACAAAGGAGAATGTGTGGGGCTATGTGAAAGGTACCCGAAGTGGTAGTGACATGAAGAGCTATTCCAAAGATAACACAGTGACCATAATGTACCAGCAACTAAACACACAGCAGTACACTGGGCCTGATATGAACATTACACCTATGTAGGCACAGAATATGAATGCCATGCAATGTCACAGTATCTACACCACATACATATGACTGTAACGCTGTCAAGTTGCACTTTATGGAATATGATAGCATCATTGTATGCTGAAGTGAACATGTTGCGAGCACTCTAGGGCATGGCTGTGAAGTCACATCACTGTATAAAATTGTCTGAAGAGTAATAGTTTTATGTATACGCATGCAAGGAGCTTGCCATCAGATTAGAATACATATATGTGTAGTTAACATAGATTGCAAACACAGTAGGTAATGTTACAGCCACAGCACAGGTTTGTCTTGAATACTGTCAGAGTGCATGTTATACAAGATGACAATTACTGTATGCTACAAGATGTTTGGTGGAGTGTTGGACATAGCTGTGGACTCGCGTATCATTCTAAAACTACCTAGCCATTTACAGAGCACAGTATTTAACAGAAGTGCCATAGCACATTTCTAGCTTTTATAGTGTCAGAGAATACTTTATAGCTGATGACAACAGCAGAGTCTGGTGAGAGGAAGATGGTAATAGCAGTATCCCACATACTGGTGTAAAATGCTCTTTCTAATGTCAAGCAAGATCATAAACACACACACCAGTTGACTGCAGTGAGAACAGAGCCCCTATTTATCCAAGTACACCGACTAAAGACCTCAGCTAATAATGCAAGTGCCACAGCATAAGTCTGACTTGGAGAGTGTCAGACAACACTTCATAAGTGATGACATCAGCATTATCTGGTTAGTAGGAGATGATAACAGCAATGTCCCACATGCTGGTGTAAAATGCTCTCTTTAATGTCAAGCAAGTGTACAAACAGACACACAACTGTTGACTGCAGTGAAAACTGAACCCCTGCCTATCTAAATACACTGACTAGAGACCTCAGTATTTAACATAAGCACCATGGCACAAGTCTGACTTTTACAAGGCTGCAGGACAATTTATAGTGGATGACATCATCATTAGATATTTCAGAGAAGATGTTGGGAGGTCTTAATGAAATGGATGTGTAGGTATGTACAACTGTCAAAATACTGATACTCCATGGGATTGTAGTGATGACTGCAGGATACAGAGTTATGCTTTTCTGACTAGACACACACACACACACACATACACCAGTTGAATGCAGTGAGATTGGAACCCCTACCTAAGTATACAAACTAGAAAACTCAGTACTTAATGCAAGCACCACAGCACAAGTCTGACTTTTAGAAGGCTGCTGGACAATTTATAGTGGATGACATCATCACTGGATGTTTGAGAGAAGACATTGGGAGGCGTGTATGAAATAGTTAGCTAGCCATGTCAAAATATTAAAGATCTGCATGTTACTAGATTGATGAGTGTGAGAAGTGTAGCATTTGCTGTTGTTTTCAATGTGCAGGTATACCTTAAATAGACAGCTCTGCAGACTATATGCAAACAACTGTCTACATTACTACAAGTATTGGAAAATCTGAATGTGTATTGTCAGTATTGTCAGTATAAAGATGTACGTTGTATTTATTTCTGTAGTGTAGTTGAAATATTTGCGAACAAGTACTGACAGACCAAGTTTCACGTGCATGGGTGTAGGTAACACATGGCTACACTGTAAATACGTGTTCTTTCCTTAAAAGTGTCTTCCCTTTGGTTGTATTTTTGCATGTGCTTTCATGGGATGAAAACTAAATGGAAAGTAAACATAAGTAATACATGCTATTGTGCACTTTCCATAATATAACACCGAGCAGCAGATTTGCGCATGCGAGATACACAATTCTATAGGTTTACTTACCACCGCACAAACAAATTAAGCAGAGAAGCATGGCCGTCAGTAGTGCATATAGTATTGAGTGCAAGGAACACACCTGCTGCCTAGCTGACTCTGTGACAGCAAGTGTAAATGCACTGACAGATTTCTTTTTTAGCCCAGATGAATTAATGTTCAAATCCAGGTGTATCTAATAATTTGAAATATATATTTATAATACAATGGAATAATTCTATATTCTACATTCACTGTGTATTACCTTAGCACAGCATGTTTATCTAGCATTTTGTAGAGGTAGCTGCACCAAAGAAGAGCTGTTTACTTTTGCTTGGCATTGGTGCACAATGCCAAGCGCCGCCAAACATGGAAGCCAAAAAGTAACTAAGTAAGGATTCTATTGCTTTTTTTTTTACTTGTGTGTGTTGTGTGTGATTCTATATTTTGACCAGATTAAATGTGGTAAAATGGGGTAGATATGAAACTGATGACATCAGAGCAAACAGGGTGAAGAACACAGAGAAAGCAATATAGGAATGTGCAGGAAGGGAAGTAGGAAAGAACCATAGCTATCCTCATCTTCAACAACGTAAAATTAAAATATGTACAGAATATTAGCTGAATTTGGACGGTCACTGCAACAAAGAGGGGTGACAACAACACAATCATGTTGTATAGCCAACTGGACCAAATCAAGTGTGTCAAGAAGACACATGTGTGAAGTGAAGAGCTACATAGATGACGATATTTTTTTGTGGAAGATGTGCCCATTTTTTTTTTACTTCACTAAGACAGGAATGTTAGGTAAGGAGTGTAGGTATTTCTGGTTCAGGTAAGTATTGAAGGTGAGGAAGCAGATGCAGACAACCAGGACAAACAAGGCAACACATAGGTACAGTGAGGGACTCAACAGTTTGGGGACAATATGATCGGGTTAGGGAGGGGACAACAGAAGATCATGCCCATCAAACGTGGGGACAGTGAAAATCTAGCCCTCACCTGCAGGACTGTCATCATTGTCCCCTTTCCTCCACTGGCTGTTGGAGTGCTTGATGTCTTCACCTATGGACCATAAGTGAGAGCAGCCTCCCCATCAGGCATAGGCATGCTTACCGTGTTTGCACAGTGCCTAACATACCATTATCTACTGTCTGCTTGTTGTCTGCAGGTGTTGGAGAAGGTTGCTAACTGTGGTGCAATGCCACTTAGTGGATTTGTGTAATGGCAGTAACAATGCAACAATGTATCCATTTTGGAATCAAGAATGTCTACATCCTGTCTGCAGGTGTTCTGCCTGCTTTGTGTGGGGGCCATTAGTCCAGATTTGTGGAAAGTTAAGTGATGTGCAAATGTGACAAAGAAAGCTCACCTTGTTTTATCTCTGTGAGCAGTGTTTATTAGGTTTCATCCTTAAAAGACAAATGTGAGACTTGAACAGTGGTCTACTGATAGCATATACTGTGTGGATCACCATGTTTATTAGATGTGCTACATACACTTTATTCACAGGTGTAGTGTATTTATTGGTTATCACAGAAGTGCATTATATGATATTTATTGTATTTATCTGTGTCCCATGTTTGCACTAAGCCACCCACCATGCAAACACTGGTATTAAAAAATGTATTTATATATATATATATATATATATATATATATATATATATATATATATATATATATATACATATATATATATATATATATATATATATATATATATATATATATATATATACACACATACACAGACACGCACATATATATGTGTATATATATATATATATATATATACACATATATATGTGTGTGTGTGTGTGTATATATAATAAACAACATTACAAAATAAATGTTAGTATATGTGAAAGATTTGTACACAAGTCTGAATTTGAACTGATAAACCTACAACACATAGTAAGGGTGTCTTATCCCTCTAACACAAACAGCTTTGCAGCAGGAATGAAAATCATTATGTATACAACCAAGTCCAGACTCCTCCATTAACAAGACATATGGCATTTGTACAATTCTGAGTTGTTTGTACATGTGTTAATTTCAGATGTAGTGGAATGAATGATCACACAACCATTTATGAATATTGTTTGCAGAAATGCAGCGTTCTCTTATCTTTGTATGTTGTTCATTCTTCTCTTATCAGTGCAGTAATCTGAGACATGCAGTCTGTAAGGTGTTTTGTATCATTGTCCTTCAAATGTATGAGAACATTAAATGGCAATGTACAGTTTCCAACAAATGCTGAGGAGTTTGGATATTACTGAACAAAAACTGAGAAATGTGTGCTGCTTACTTACATTTACAACCTTGATACAATTATATCTACACTTTGTAAGTGTAACCTGGCTGACACACCCACTGGAGGCAAGGTAGTCTAAATTGCTGTTGTGTTTTCCTTCTCCATACCAGTAATCATTCACAGTTGCAATCCATTAGCAACAAAAACTTAGGGAGTGCCTGCACTATGTTTATATCGGCTATAAAGAGCCAAGAATATGGGATTTGGCAATTCTAATGAGTTCATACCTCATTTGCATATTCACCATGCTCACAGGCCTGAATCTACACTATAAAAAGGCAACTTGTAGGTAGGGAACATGGAGGTGGGGAGACTTGTTTTTGTGGCTAACACAGAAGAACATTGTTATTACTTTGGATATATCTGCACAGAAAACTACTGATTATGATAATTATTTATTTATTTTACATTTGTTGACTGGGATTGTGTGACTGGATACATGTCAATTTTCAGCAGAGGCCCGAGGAGAAAAGCTCCAACATTACCAAATTAGAGTAAAAATACAGTATATACAGTAGTGAACATAATACAGTTTTACAGGGGTTACACACCTAGGCAAATAATATTTCTGGAGTTAATAAGAATCAGAGAGTAGGTGTTTGTTAAGTAATACAAGTAGATAAGAATATTGTTATCAAGTCATACAGTTAGTTACAGATACAATATTTATAATGGTTACATGGCAAAACACATTAGAGTTAAACAAGGTAAGGCCAGGATAGTGCCACAGGTAAGCTAAAATAACTATTTTAGTCTCATTGTAACGGAGAGACAGTTGGGTTTGCTACACTGACAGCGCCAGTTTAGTGTCAAATGTTATTTAAGTCTAGTCTTGAATTGGCTCAGGGAGTTGAGCAAAGTAATTTCGGTTGGGAGAGAGTTCCAGGATCTGCTCACAGAGTTTGCGAAGAGAGAGTCACCAGAAGAGTTATTAGTTTTGATAGTCTGAACTAGTAATTTATTAGAGGATCGCAGTGGCCGGTGATTATGATAGGGGGTAATAATATTTTTAAGAGCAGGAGTATTATCTAGATTGTAAAGTAACTTATGGGCAGTTATAATGAGGTTATACTGGATCAAGCTGGGTAGTTCTAGCCACCCAAGCTGGTTAAGGTTATTACAATGGTGAGTCCTATAGGGCAGGCCAGTGGCAAATCTGGCTATATGGTTATAGCAGATAGAGAGTTTGTTGAGGACAGTTTTGTTTAGATTGGAGAGTACTGGGGATGCATACAGAAGAGTTGAAAGTAGGTGAGAGCGTGCTCTGGCAGATCTAGCAGGTTACGTTAAGAAGGCTTATTTCCTGTAAAGTGAGCCTAGTTTTATTGATGGTCTTAACAGATTGATTAACATGTAGGTCAAATAAGGTATGATTGTATTTACAATCTTCTATAATATTTCAGTGAAATGTAAATGTCCTATATTGTCAATAACACAGGGGTATTAGCCTTCTAGGATGGCCCATATACATCTCTTGGGGAGTGCTGGGCACAGTTAGAGTTGACTGGCAATTGTATGTTGTTGTGTCTTTCGGCTTTTCCCGGTTAGGGGTCGCCACAGCGAACTCCGTTCCGCTGATTGGCAGTTGATTTTTATGTACCAATTTGCCAGCCCTGACGCACAACCTTCAATGAAGGTACGCCCATTCACGCATGTCTCCACGCAGAAAACGCTCTAGCTGAGAGTCGAACCGGACAGCGTCTTACTGTGAGGCGACAACACTACCGCAGCACCACAACAATTGTATAAAAATGAATATTCTATGGTAAATGTGTACACATGTTTCTGTGACAGTTTGTTTGAAAGCACTTACAACAATCGACTGATGTCTTATTCCTTGTTTGGTACAAAATCTCATTTGCCTGTAGTTTTGGGGGTGGGGGAGTCTAGCTGCATGTCTGTGCTGGCACAAGCAAAAAGTTTTTACAGAAGTTTGCTTTGCTATTGTTAGTTCTTGTTTTGGATCAAACCTTGGTTTGTGTGTGACTGTGATATGGTAGAACCACATAACCCTTCTTTATATTTGAATAACTGATTTTTTTTTCTCCAGTGGATAATATTGAAAAACTAATATGTGTTATATCTAAGCAGGACTTTTATTTATGTGATATTTATATATAGTATCCTTTTTCTGTTTTATATCACCTAAGACTATGGCACCTAAGTGTCCCAATCCTTGCAAATCCCCCTTTGTCCAAGCCTTTCACC
>NC_056735.1:1712846473-1712951839 GCF_019279795.1 Protopterus annectens | reverse complement strand
CCCCAAGCAGACTTCAAAGAATTTTTACTTAGGTGAGTGGCAAGAGCTGTAGGTGTGCTGGGGAAGAAAGGAAGCTGTAACTGGGAACATGCATTTCTTAGTGAAATGAGTTAGCATATTTTAAAAATTTGTTACGGAGTACTCTGTCAAAATATTGGGTGAGCAAATGGCTGTAACTCTTTTTAAGATGGGAGTCAGGATCTGAATTGCCTAGATATAGTAAAGCCGTATTAAGGTTAATTATGTTGGCTGCCAAAAAGCAGTTAGTAGAAAAATGAAATCAAAGTCTAAATAAACTGTATTTGAAGTATTGAACATTATATGATGTGAAAGAACTGGAAGACTGATCTTTAAAAAAGGCAAGCAGCAAATTACATAGGAATAAATGGAAGTTGTGGGAATAATACATGCAAAATAATGTTCAGAAGAAGGAGTGAGGTTTAAAAGAAGATAAGAATTCAACAGTTTAAGTAATGTTGGACTGATGCTAATTAGAAAGAAAACATGTGATGTATATTGTATGTAAATGGAAATACATGTTAATATGATATTTCTTTTTTGCTAATGTATTTTGCCTCTGTCTTAAGTGATAATTCAATAAAGGTGTTTTAAAAAGAAAACATTCAAATATTCTAGGTGAAGCATTTTAGGAAATATTTCAGAGGAAATAATGTGGAGAGTGGAAGTTTGAGGTCTGGCCAATAGGGATGTCTCTGTATTTCAAGGATAGAAGACATCAAAACTGGAGGAAAACATCCAGAAATATATATTTTTGGGAAAACTTAAGAGAAGGGGAGGTAAGAATGAAGTGAGACAGGAAGAAAGAGAAGTACCAAATAATGTGAAGGAAAATGCTAGAATATACACACTGTATATTAAAACTTTAACAGACGTCAGATCAGAAGTGGCAGTGAACAAAGGGTTAGTAAGTAAGATTTATAAACCTTTAATTTAAGAAACATGGGTTAAGAAGTTGGGACTGCTCGGTGTATAAAGAGATATCAAAGAAAAATTGAGAAGAAAAAACAAACATTAAAAATTGCTACAAAATTACAAAGGTTTAGGATTTTTGGATGGAAGTACTTGCACAAATAGTTTTATACACTGAACAGATTATACAATTTGTTTTCTAGAAGTGGAGAGAAAAAGTGCTGGAGGTGTGACAGCAATGAGAAGTTTAATTGGAAACATACCTTCTGGGAGTGCAGGAAGTTAGAAAATTATAGAAAACAATGAAAAGAAATGGTAAAAGTCATATTAGGAATGGACTGGAAAATGAAGCAAACCACTTTTGCCTGAGTTACAAAGAAGGCATAAGAAGAGGAGAGTATGTAAGGGCAGTGGTGATATTGTTAATTTTAGTCAAGAAGGGTATAACTAGACAGAGGAAAATAACCACAAAAATAATGGTAGAGCTTAAGCAGACAGAGAAGAAGCATACTAAAATATAGGCCTAGTAAGTTACACAAGAAAAAGTGGGAACATTGGAATGAGGTAAAAGTCAAGATACGGAGGAAGAATAAGGGAGGATGATAGAAAAAAACAAGGTAGAGACACTGGAACCTTCAATAGCTGTAGATGGAAAAGGGGGGATATAACATAGAGTTCATTGTATAGAGGGTGATGATAACAGCTGTTGACTTAGCACACTGACAATTATCAAGCTACAGGACCAGTGTCTAGAATAAAAGCATACACCATGCACGTGAGCTGTATGGGGAATATAATTTTAAGAACCAATAAAACAGCTTAAAAAAAGTTTTGAAAGAGTTTACTATCCTGTCTAATTGATATTGTCAACTTTGACCTTTCCATTTTGTTACTATATAGTTTTCAGCTATGTAGTTTAATATTTTGAGTTTTGTCGTTTTCTGTATCATGAAAAAAATTTGCCACCAGCTGTGGAAAAATTACATTCATATGCAGTCGGGTTTAAATATAGCACTCGGCTACAAATGTGTTTAAAGAAAAACAGAGGTGCCAACAAACACTGCAGTTTATAATTGTTTTTCATTGACATTTTTTGGATGATGTGACAAGTGTTTTAATTATAAATTAGTAACAATGCATTTGGGAAATCAGTCTGATAAAGTCATTGCAAAAGGATGAAAATACTGACTGAATAAATATTTTGGTATTTCTATATCACAGTGGAGTATAGATCCATTGTAGGGTAGCACAGTGGCAGAGCAGATAACACTGTCAGCTCACAGGAAGAAGTTAATCAGTTTGATTCTCAGCTGGGGTGCCTTCTGTGTGGAGTCTGCATGTCATCCCTGTGTTCAAGAGGGTTTCCTCCCACATTCCAAAGACATGCAGTAGGTGGATTGGACACTCTAAATTGGCCAAAGATGTGAGTGTGTGTAGTATGGAAGAACTGCCACAGCAGGGCCAGCCATCCAGTGATGTAAACCCTGGCTCTAAATGATTGTCACTGTTGAAGTGACACCCTGACCTCATGTGCAAAAATGGGAAAAAGGGGTTGTGGATGAATGGTGGATAGATCCTAGGGCAGATTCAATAAGCCATACATGGTCTGCTAAGACTGTCTCCATTGTGGCACGATGCTCACACGGTAGTGCACAGTTTTGGATTTAGTAAACATTGTGGTATGCTGATTACAGTATAAGCAGCTGAAATGTATGCTAATCAACCAATCCAAGATGGAGACGCTGTTCAACAAGCTATAGAGCAACCATATAGACTTGGTGCTTCTTTTCTCTGCGAATTCAAAAACCACTGAAAGGAGTCTACACAGAAAGAATGTTAGAGGCTGCTGTTGCTTTAATTCATGTGTATAGCCAACAGGCTGAAGTCTATGCTGCTGCTGCTAATATACCATGGCCAATAAGAAGAGTTATTAGATCCCATTTAATTTATCACAATCTGCATGATATGAAAATTGTAGAGCACTACAGGGTGGATAGAGACACACTACATAAACTCTGCAACCTCTGTGGTCCTCGATTCATACCAAGGGCAAACCGAGGCAAACCAATACAGGTGGAGACAAAGGTATGTGTAGTACTTTGAATTTTAGCTACAGGAGCCTTTCACAGATCAACAGGGGACATGCTGGGAGTGTTACAGGCATCAGCATCCAGGATCCTCCCTCAATTCCTGAATGCTAGGTTACAACATGCCAGTGACTACATATATTTCCCCATACACCTGAGGACAGAGCCAGAAATATGCAGTTCTACCCTGTAGCACACTACCCTTAAGTACTGAGTGCCATAGATTTTTCACACATAGAAATTAAGACACCACCTGTGGAACAGGGAAAGCTCTACATAAATAGAAAAGGCTTCCACTCTATTAACTGCCAAGTCCCATGTAATGCCAAGGGAATCATCTTGAACATGTGTTCTGGCAACCAACACAGTTACCACAACTCAAATATCTGGCACAACTCCCAACTGTATCAGATGTTTACTAGGGGTGATATCCTACAGGGTCATTTACTGGGGGATGTAGGTTATGCATTGGAACCATAGCTGATGATGCCCATCAGAAATGGACACACACCAACTGAAGAAATCTATAATGAGGTACATGCTCAAACCAGAAATATCATAGAGTGTGTTTGGACTGCTGAAGTCATGGTTCTGGTGCCTAGATACATCTGGGGAAGCCCTGCAGTACAATCAATGTACATGTACTGAAATCTTCAACATCTGTGCCATGCTTCACAACATCATCTCAAGAAAACACCTTCAGCAGGATCAACATGGGAAAGGGGTACACATCCCACCACCACTGGCAAGGTCACCACAGCCACACACAAGTGAGGAGTCAGAGGGGACATGCTCAATATGCCCTTGCATTGTCTAAGAGGCAATGCATAGCGCACTCACTCACCATCTAAGGGGCTAAAACCTTCATCCTATACAGATAGTAATACTGATGCTAGGCAATGCTCACAACCTATACGTACCCATGTAACGGCTGCGTACTCCTTGCATCAGACAGACTCAGCTCTAAATTAAAACTGTAGCAACTGCCGTATATACAAGGTAAGTGGTGAACCTGGAATATTAAAAAAATTGTAATAATAGAAATGAATAGCATATCCTTGCATACTGTTATTTGGTAATGTAAGTAAGCAAAAGGTGGCTGATTTGTACAGCAATGATTTCAACATGTGACAGCAGTGACTTGTGTGAACACATGTCCTCTATGAAGCAATAGGCCTCAGGCATCAAAGATTCACACTTTTGTACTGGCAAATCATTAAAGAAAGAAGTTAGAAATTAATGACACACATTTCAATTTCAAACTACTTATCCCTCAAAAAAATCTTAAAAATAACGATGAAAAACTGTTTGATTCTATCAACTGTCTAACTTTGTAAGACCAAAACATTTAAAAAGTCTCCCTGTTGTTCAGCCTTTGTCCCACTTTTATTTATGGCTTGGTATAGCTTTGTTGCTGTAAGAGTGTGGGAGGCATGTACACATTACAAAAACCTGTAAGAAAGCAGCACAATTACCAAAACAACATCACAAACACAAAAATATTAAGCACTAAGTCAGCTATGCACCCCGAGCATCAGGCACAAAGATTATGTATCCCTGAAAAAAAGGATAAGGCACAGTTATCATCACTTGCACTGGTTGTTGTGGGCGGGAGGGGCTTAGGCTGACACAAAAGGTAAGTGAGTGAGTGTGAGTAAGAAGGAGAAACAGGCAGACATTTGGATAAAATATCAAATGGCCACTGAGACAGAATAAGCTTTAAGCTTCACAACTGAACCTTGTAACTGTTGTGTGTATGTGTGCATGCCTGTATGGGCACTCCAGGTGAAACTGGTGTGTGAGTCTCTGCAAGAACATAGCCAAAGGTTTGTGCTAGCTCTACATCTCGGTATGTCAGACAAGTGTGAGTCATGCATGGTAGAGGTGGCAGTTCATTGTCATCATACCTGACCATGAGAACAGGGTCTGCTAAGAGTTGCAATGACATGTCCATGCCCATTGTCAGATGCAGTGCTGCTACCTGAACATGACTGATGTCTGCTGGACATGCTCTCCTCATGACTCTGTCCAGGACCACAACCCCATGGCTTGCCACGTCTGGGTGTGGACACCTCACCCACTGACAGAGCAGTGGAAATAGTGTCACTATGGGAGCATGACTGGGCATGGTCACATTAGCTAACATCAGCTGATGTTGTTGCCATCCCCCTCCCAGCAGATATTCCATAACAGATACCGCCCATTCCAACATGTCATTCATTCGATCCACTGAAGTGGCAACTTGATGGAGGCAGTCATGCATGTCAGCCTGTGCTACATCTGCAACACTAAGGATTTCTTCAGAGGCCCTGTTGTAACATGCCTGCGCCTCCATGATGGCCTTAAACATATGTCGAGTGGCACGGAAAGACACCCCTGGGTCATGTGGAGGATGGATAGTAGGCTTCCTCTGAGCACCCCTAACAACCCTCCTGCATGGCACTTCATCCAAAGTTTGGCTACGGCCAGAGTCAATAGGCAATGAAGCCACAGTAACTACACTACCTTGATGGAGTGTCTCAACCTCCACCTGTCCAATATCTGAGGGCACATGCGAATGGGTTGGGTTAGACCTACTGGCTGAGTCAAGTGGAATTACAGGGATGGCTGAATGTCAACCACAGTGTCAGATTCAGCCTCTGCACCCACTGAGTGTGCCTCTCTTTGCCCACTATCATCATCAGAGTCTGCCGATACTCTGACATCAGGTGGTAAGAGTCCTTTGTCAGGATCACCTGTGATAATAAGTAGAAAACACAGGAAAGAAATTAATTCCTAAACTACTACAGTTCAATATACAGTGGATATAAAAAGTGTACACACCCCTGTTAAAATGCCAACTTTTTGTGATATAAAAAAATGAGACCACAATAAATCATTTCAAAACTTTTCCCACCACTGTATGCTAACAAACTAACAGTGGTGCCATATTACAGACAGTCCAGCAATACACACACAATCCTGACACCCACATCATACATATGGATAAAATAAATATTTCTGTGAACTGCTGATCAGTACAGAAATAAAAATGTTTGGCTTACCATGTGCAAATGACTCCACAGTTATTATGGAAGATGGACCTGGAAGAGGTTAAGCAAACGGTAAGGACACCATACTCATGATTAACAGTAACATGGCTAAAAAACTTTTAGCCCTTTATATGTCCATTAACAATACATTTAACAGAAACACGGGTAACACATCCACCCCAAGTCTGTGAGTAATAAACCAGAATGTGTTGTTAACTGTATCAATCAATAACTAGCCCCCCCAAAAAAATGTTAAACAAAGTTAAGTATTGCTGTCAGTATTTTACTATACAATAAATATTTAACAATTGACATAGGTGACCCTACTGGAAGCTCCTCCTGGGATATACCTGTCCTCCCTGAAAGAGCACCACCAACATCAATCATATGCTGTTGTGCACTTTCAACTGAGCTCTCTGGATCCCTGACAATGGACAGGAACTCTTCATTTGGTGTCAGTGGTGGTTCTGTAGCAGCACCCCCTGGTAGCCATCTGTCCATGGGCCACTGTAGCTGCTCTCCTCTAGGCCAATGAAATCATGTCAGTGTCCTTATGACACACCTGATCATATGTCCTGCTGTGGACCACAACAGTGTTGACATCATCCACTATCTGCTGCTAAATTTGCATTCTTCCCAACATATCCTCTTCTATCAAGCAGAAAGCCACCATGTCACCTAAATGCTGGTACAATGACATAGGATCATAGGAGGTTACTAGGCTAATGGCCCTGGCACCCTTACAAGCCTAGCCAAGAGTTTATCCCCAAAAAGGAAACCTCGGTCAACACCTGTTGCCCCTGTCAATGAGGGAAACAAGTGGAACCCCTGGGACAAAGTTGTGGTTTCCAATCCACTCATTAAGGTTGTGCTTGAAGAGGGGCAGCAAGGTACTCTGACATGTATGGGAAGTCTATTCCAGAGACAGGGCAGCCTCTGGGAGACAAACTTGTCTCTCCAGCAGGTTTTGTTGATGTTGCATATCAGATTCAGGCCTTTCGAGCTGGTAATGCACAAGGAGTTAGACTTGTGGATATGGAGCATCTCTAGTAGGGCAGGGTCCGAGACTGCCTTGTAGGTGAGACACAGATCTCATCTGAGCAATCTGTACGATACCGAGTAGAGTGATAGAAATTTCAGCCTGTCCATATAGGACAGGTGTTGGAGGCCATGGATTCTCTTTGTGAGGTATTTGTGTGGCCTTTTCAGTTAGTGCAGATGTTTGAAGAGATACATACCAAATGGGGCATTATTCTCAATTATTGGTCTAATGAGGGAGGAGTATACAGAGGTAATAACCTCCTTTTTTCTGGATGCAATCATTTTACTTATGAGATGAACCAAGTAAAAGGCTTTTCTGACCACTGCCACTACATGATGGTCAAATGTGAGATTGCTGTCAACCTGAGTAACCAGGCCTCAACCCACAGGTTGTATGCTTAGGGGGTTGCAATTGCTGTAGTAATCAGTAGGGGCCATGTTTTTGCCAAATGGTATGATGATACTTTTTTTGCATTTAACTTGAGACCATGACTTTGGCACCAGTCATTAGTTGCTGTGAGACCCTCTTGCAGTATGTTAACATCATTTGGGGAGACAACTTACAGTCGTCTGCAAACTAGGTCAGCCACAGGCCTTTTGTCTTTGCCTGGACCTCTGAGAAGTAGATGCCAAACAGTAGGGGACCCAGGACAGAAACCTGGTGAACAACACTAGTGACAGGTCTGCCATCAGAGGTGAAGGTGCCTATTTTGGGTCTATATTAAATCAGTGAATGCTTAAAATGGCAAACGCTGATTTATCAATCCTTTAAAACCAAAACCTAAAAATCCCAAAGACACGGAACAGTGATTTTTTTCCCCAGGGAAAGAAATCGTTGTTCCACAAAAAAAAAAAAAAAAAAAAACAACACTACTTAATTATACCAACTCCGGGATCGTACTACAGTGGAGGAAATGGCAAAGTCCCAAAAATGGCCCAGCGATTTTTTTCCCTGGGAAAAAAAAATCGCTGTTTGTGTCTTCGGGATTTTCAGGTTTCGGTTTTAAAGGGTTATTAAATCAGCATTCTCTATTTTGAGAGTTCACTGATTTAATTATAGACCTCCTGTTTTGACCTTGTGGATCCTGTTGGTTAGCCAGTTGGCCACCCACCTGATGAGATAGGGATTTACGCCAAGTTGTGTTAGCTTTTCGATGATGCCCAAGTGGGGGATTGTGTCAAAGGCCTTGGCAAAGTCAAGGTAAGCTGTATGTACCGACCTTCCCTCATCCAGGGCCTTGGGTGACAGTCTCAAAGAAGTCAACCAGGTTCAACAGGCAAGCTCTGCCCTTGATGAATCCAAACTGGGTTGGGTTAAGTGCTTGGAGACTGCCTATGTCCTTGTTTATGAGATCCATAATAATATGCTCCATGGCTTTACAGATCAGACTTGTCAAGTTAATGGGGCAATAGTTTCCAGCGTCAGTAGTGGCACTACCTTTGTGCAAGGGGACGAAAATGGCACTTCTTCACTTTGCTGGAATGAAGCCTGTACTTGGGCTGTAATTGAATAGGGTGCTCAAAGGTGAAGCTAGCTCTTTCTGGAGGTGCATAATACAGCCTGGTATACTATCAGGTCCCATGGAAGCAGTGTTCTTTGCCTTGGATATGGCCTTTAACACTTGATCTATGGAGATGTGAGGTGCAGAGCAAGTATTGGGGATGTTGAAAGGGCCTTTGGGGGGACAGTGGGGTGAAGTGTGCACTGAACTTATCTGCTAGAAGGTTGGCTAAGTCAACAGGATCAGTGTAAGTGATACAGTTAAGTACTAATTTGGAATAAACATGGGCTTTGCCATGGAGGTTCCTGATGTAACTGAAGAAGGCTTTGTGGTTTCCCTTTGTTTCAGAGGCTAGTTTTGATTCATAATTGACTTTCGAGGTTTTCACTAGTGATCTAATTTGCTTGTTGAGGCTAAGGAGGGAGTTTTTCCAATTAGGAATTTTTTTTTTTTACCCTTGGACAACAGCTTCTTCATTTTGTTGTAAAGCCTGCTGAAAGAGGATGCCCACCAGACAGGTTTGTGTTTCCTTGAGAAGTAGGTTTTAGTTCTGTTGGGTGTGGCCATACAGTTGTACAGGTGCTTGTATACTGCACTGGTATACTGTTCATCATAGTTGCATCCTCTGAGGGGGTCGGTGGTGTGATGCTACTGATACCCTCCCTTAGGAGGTTGTAGCCAACTTTTGAGAAGTTTTTTAGCCTGATTACAGCTGGGGTGGGGTGGGGGGGGGGGGATAGCAAGTTTGAATGACACAGACCAATGATCTGATCTCATCAGGGAAAATCATGCTATGGGAGTGGTGAAGTGGTTGCCCATGTTGGTGAACACCAAGTCCAGAATGTTATCTCCCCTTATGAGGGATGAGACAAGTGTGTTAGAATTGATGAAATCAAAGAATCATTGGGTCAGTGCATTAGTGCAGGAATAGTTCACCCAGTCTATGGTAGGGTAGTTGAAGTCACCAATGGTCAGGGTGTTAGGGGGTACCTTGATGGAGTCAAGTAGATCCAGGTAGGAGTGGGCATCCTGAATCATGGAGGGGGATCTATAGCTGGCTATAACTTGTATGGGTGTCTTGCCAACTGTCAGGTGTACCTGGTGTAGTTCCAGTGCATCATGCTGGCAAACCCATCTGGAGGTGTGCCTCTTCTTAATGAAGATAGAGACTCCACCACCTTTAGTCTTCCACCCCTCATTTTGGGGTCAGAATGTGTGTAGTGAGGTATAGCCTAGTAAGGCAGGGGTGCTCTCCGCAGCCCTGAACCAAGTTTCCATGACTGCACACAGATGTCGGCATCTTCCAGTGCAAGAACAGCCTCCAGTAAGTGCATTTTCAGGTTAAGCCTCCTAGCATTAAGCAGCATGGCCTTCCATTTGCTTTTTGACAGATTGTTTATGTTGGAAGACTCGTCTTTGGGACACTGCCTAAAAAGGGCACAATGGGGGAGGCAAGAGCCTTGGCCAGGATCCAGAATCCCAGGTGTGACATGTGGAGGCCATCTCTGACAAAGCATCAAGGCCTGTCAACCATGTCATCCCAGGCAAACAGATATTGGATCCCTGTGGAATGACACCAGAAACTAAGCCAGTTGCTGAAGTCAATTATTTTTTGTTGGTATTGTGGTATCATTCTTGGTGAAGGTAGGATGCTGCTTAGAGCTAGGGTCATACCTGCCTGGGACACATACTCAGAGATCAATCATGCCTCTCTTCATATAGTCCAGGGAGGTACATCTCATCTCAAGTCATTCACACCAACATGGACAATGACAGAGTCATACTTGTACTTGTTGTGGAGACATAAGTGCGTGCAAGATGTGGAGGATTGTGGCACCAGATAAACAACTGACAGTGGCCTGCTCCTTGCTGAGGCTGGTGAGGGGGACATTGTTGTGTCTCACAACTGAGTCACCTACAGCTAGTATGTTTGGTTTATCATTATGCCTTGTGGGCTGTGTTGGTTTATTATTTTGTCTTATGGGCTGTGTTTGTGAAACACTGGTGTGTTGTCTGCTGTGTGTGATGTGTTTGATGTTGTGTGTGGAATGTTTGTGAGTGTGTTCTGGAGGTCTTTGCTGTTTAGGTAAGTTTTTATTGAGGACCTCTGCATGGGTGTGTGTGTGTTGTGCTTGGCTATGTGATACGAGTGGTGTGGTACTTGTGCTGGCAATCTCCTATTTGTCAGGAGTACTGACTGTGGCATTAGAGAGCATTCTCAGGGTCACTGAAGGGGGGTTTGCAGGGATTAGGGACACCTGGGTGCCATAGTCCTAGGTGACAAAACACAAAAGAAGGATAATACACATAAATATCATATAATTAAAAGTCCTGTTTAGACATCATACGTAAGTAACAGTTTTTCAATAGTACCCACTGGAAAAATAAAAACATTTCAAGATATTCAAATATAAAAAGAGGATTTATGTGACTGTAATATATCACAGTCATGCACAAAGCAAGATTGGATCCAAAACAAGGGGAGTAACAATAGCAAACCAAAACTCTGTACAAACAATTTTTTGTTTGTGCCAACACAGCAATGGAACTTGGCTCCCCCACCCCCAAAATAACAGGTAAATGACATTTTACTATTAAGCAAAGGAATAAAACATCAGTTAACTATTATAAGTGCTATCAAAGAAAACTGTCCCAAAACTACATGCACACAGTTTCCACAGAACATTCAGAACAGTGGAGTCTATGGGCCATCCTAGAAGGCTACCATTCCTGTGTCATTGACAATATAGGGCATTTACATTTCACTGAAATAACAATAGAAGGATAAAGTGAAACAGTTGTAACATTAACACTTATGATGAATGTTAATAAGGCTGTACATCTGAGAAAGTAAAATGCCCTGACAAAAATGCCTACACCATCAGTAAACTTCTAAGAAGTGCATACAAATAAAAGTAGCATTTGCTAATGCATATATAAAAATATTTTTCTAAATGACATCTGAGCATATCCAGTATATAACTGAAAAATGCAATCATACCTTATCAAGATCAGTAGTCTTCTGTGCAGATAAATCCAAAGTAATAGTAATCTTGTTATTTTTATCCACATAAACAAGTCTTCCCACCTTCAGGTTCCTAGCTACATGATTCCCTTTTTATAGCAAAGATTCAGGTCTGTGAAGATGCCAATGAAGTATGAACTCATTAGAACTGCTGAATCCTAAATACTTTGCTCCATGTCTCAGATGTAAACATAGTGCAGGCACTCCCTCAGTGTCTGCTGCTAATGAATTGCAACTGTAAATGATTACTGGTAGGGAGAAGGAAAACACAGCAGCAATTCAGACTCCCTTGCCTCCAGTGGGTATGTCAGCCAGGTTAGACTTACAAAGTGTAGATGTAATTGTATCAAATATTTAAATGTAAGTACACATTTCACAGTTTCTGTTCAGTAACATCCAATCTCCCCTGCATTTGTTGAAAACTGTATATTATTGTCATTTAATATTCTCACGCATTTTAAGTACAATGATACAAAATGCCTTAAAGATTGCATGTCTCAGATTACTGCTCAAATAAGAGAAGCATGAGCAACATACACAGAAAGATAAGACAGAGCTGCATTTCTCCAAGCAGTTGTTATAAATGGTTGTGTGATCACTCATTGCTCTATATCTGAAATTAATACATGTAGAAACAACTCAGAATTGTACAAGTGTCATATTTCTTGTTAATACTGTGGATGATGTTGCACTTGCTTGTATGTACAATGATTTTCATTCTCTGCTGCAAAGCTGCTTCTTTGGCAAAGAGGATTAATACACCCTTACTGTCTTTTGAAGGTTCATTGGTGTGAGAGCTCAAATCCAAACTTCTGTAAAAAATCTTTCATGTGTACTAACATATATTTTGTAGTGTTGTTGATTTTATACATTTCTTTTCTTTTTTCTTTTTTTAATGCCAGTATTTGTGTGGTGCGTGCCTTAGCACAAACATGGGAAATGGATAAACCTCATGTAAAGTACTGCTTTGATAACCAATACATCAACTACACTTGTGAATCAATTGTGTGTGTAGCAAATCTGCTGAACATGTTCTTCCATACAGCATATACTATCTGTAGATCAAGGTTCAAGTCCCACCTTTGTCTTTTAAGGATGAAACCTAATAAACACTACACACAAGGCTAAAACAAGTTTAGTTTTGTTTGTCTTTTTTGCACTACACTTACCATCACACAAATTTGAAGTAATGCGCCACACATGAAGCAGACAAAACATCTGCAGACTGGATGCAGACATTCTTAATTTCAGAAGGGATAAATTGTTGCATTTTTTACTTTCTATCACACAAAACCATCAAGCAGCATTGTGCAGCTGTTGTCAGACTTCCCCAACACCTGCAGGTGCAGAACACTTGCAGAGAGGAAGCAGAGGCAGATAGTCAACAATTTAAAAATGGATGCATTCTATCAATTCTGTTGGGCACCATGCAAACACGCTAAGCAGTGTTGCGAGGCAGTTAACAATGAATAGGGAAATGTCCAACTGTTACTTAACTATTCCTGTGGCAGCAGGTGTAACTGGATGGCTGCAATACAGATGAACCTGAGTTCTAATACAGGACATTTCAAATAGTTTTACTGTTGTTCCATTTCACTTTATATTAAATGTCACATAAAAAGTTAAACATAATTATAAAGAACACTGACACTAAATATGTATAGTAGTGGAGCTCATATGAATTATATGTACAACTGAGGGTATACAGACTACTATGCATCTGTACTTAATATTGTGTTTCAGTATGATTCATAAACACATGAATATATAAACCAGTACAATGTAAGGTCACACACATATTTGGCTAACCCCTCAGTCTGTTGTGTATTTATATGTAATTCATGACTATGTTGGAGAAGCACTTCTTCTGTGGCAAGATGTAAAATCATCACTGTGAAAGAAAATGTTTTATCTGTTATGCATACGTTTGAATTCCACATTGTAGAAATCAGTTTTATCACTGTATAAAGCCAAAGCAAAACTGTGTCAGGTCATGATATGTATGCCCCAGTACATGTCTGCAAAGTGAAATCACCTAAAAGTTCCAGCAGCAAACAACCTTCAAACTATTGCCAACTATCATATTAAAAAAATGCTTTGCTCTCTGTTTGACACTGTTGTTCTCTGCTTGACATCATGCAAACTCAGTTGGCATTGCTGTTAAGGTTTGCGCACTACCAATAAACGTGATAACAGGAATTGCGGGAAATTATTCTTAGCTTTTGCTGTTATCTCTGCTTGGATATATCTGGTGGTAGAAGGGAAGCTTCCCAATTTAGGTCAGAGAGGTGGGGTGTTGAGGAGTACAGAATCTTTATCGGATTCCTTGTAAAATGCCACATCTGAAGGATTTTGCAAGGGGACTATACCAGCTCCCAGTACAAGTCTGAGGCTTGGAATAGTCTATCCAATGCTTTCTCCAGTGTGACTGCCATTCCACGCACTGCAAAACAGTGTAGGCATCACTTTAATGACCTAAAAAGGCACAAGAGGGGTACACTCAACCAGTGGATGGATGAGTTCAGAACTAGCAACATCTCACAGTTGTGCAAGTACAGTAATAAAGAGAATTTATAGTAGATCGAAAGCTACATATTGGCAAGACTGGTATGCATACTGTTCTTCTCTTGTTCTCTTCTGTTTATTCTACAGACAATGCTGAGATAACTGCAAACAGAGAAGCCCATGCTGAGCATCTAGAGAGACTGAGGGATGCAAGGGGTATGTATGTAGCACAAGATACGTATTATTGGTAGCTTTTAAATTAAAAATTTATTTTCAATTCAGTTGTAGCAAAGTAAGCATCCATATCCTAACTGTAAAAGCAAGCATGCATGCTTCTGTCTGAGGTACAAACCAACTGTAGGAGTCAAGTGTAAGAATATAGTCAGACATTGTGGGTTCAAATACCACAAGTAACAAGTATAAAGTAGTACAAACCTTTAAAAATATTACATACATTAATTTGTACATAAGTGGCATAAATGCCCTGCTGTTAACTTAATTATATATAACTGGACCAAGCATATGCACAGTATCTGCACATTGCAAGGATTACATTGAGCAAAGCTTAATTATAGTTTGTAGTTGTTAAGTACACTTAAATGTAAAAGTTCAGATAAAATATTGTTATTATTGTGATAATGCATTGCATGTCACATATGATGGTACTAATTTTATCTTTCTTCCCACTCCAACCCTTATCTGTTTTTTTTTGATGTGTTGTCAAGCTGTTTCCATGTCATCCATCTCTGACAAATCACAAAGTGCTTTATAGCAGTGGGAGGTAGGCCAACCCCAGTGGCTCAGCCTGCTGCCACTCCACCAGCTCCGGCACCAATGCCCAGTACATCTGGGACCCAACCTGGCAGTACTGCCTCTGCTGTCCCTGCACTACTTGCACCCTCAGGTAGCACTATCCCAGCAGCTGGTGCTGTGGTAACCTCCAGAAGTAGTGGCAGAGGTTGGGATTTTATCACGCGCCAGGAGATGCCAGGGTTGGTGCATAGAGTTGTGCACACCACCACTGGTGCACACCTATGCTGGATGGAAAGGCTGCTATTCCTCATGGTCCATAGGAGGAGATGTCAAGCAGTCCACCAGCCAACAGAGTAAGGGGACAGTGATGACAGTCCTTTGGGTGAGGACTAGATTCTCACTGTCTCCACGTTTGACAAGCATGGAATTCTGCTGACCCTTCCCTAACCCCAATTATGGTATCCCCCAACTTTCTGTGTCCCTCACCACCTATGTGTCTTGTCTTGTTTGACCTGTTTGTTTGCATCTGCTTCCTCACCTACCCTACTTAACTGACCTAGAAATACCTACATCTCTTACCTAACATTCCTCTCTTACTGAACTTAAAAAAAATGGGCACCTGTACCATACAAAAAATCATCTCATATGTCTTCTTGACACACTTGATTTGGTCCAATTGGCTATACAGCATGACTGCATTGTTGTCGCCCCTCTTTGTTGAGGTGACAGTCTAAATTCAGCTAATATTCTGTGCATAACTTCATTTTACACTGTTGAAGAAGTGGAGAGCTATGGTTCTTTCCCACATATTCCTATACTGCTTTCCCTTTGTTCTCCACCCTGCTCCCTCCCTCCCCAATTCACTACTTTCCTATCTACCCCATTTTAATGCCTTTAATCTAGTCAAAAAATAGAATCACACACAACACACATAAGTAAAAAAATAAAGTAATGAAGCCCTTCACTTGTTTGGCCTTTATGTTTGCACAGAGTTTTGCATTGTGCATTAATGCTACGCGACAGTAAACGGCTCTTCCTTGGTGCAGTTACTGACGTGCAATGCCACTTAAACATGTTCCACAGAGGTTAACACACAGTAAATATAGAATAAAGAATTATTTAATTGCATTATAAATACATATTTAAAACTATTAGATAGACCAGGATTCAAACACTATATTTTCTGGGCTCCAGAAGAAATATGTCAATGTATTTACACCTGCTGCCACAGAGTCAGCTAAGCAACAGGTGTGTTTCACTTAGTCCTCAGAACTCTCAGAATCTTATCAATGTCACTCGTGTTTGTTCTTTGCTTAACTACGAGCAAATAGAGAAAGCAGTATAAATGTGCATCTTTCATCCCCAAACACTTTGCCATAAATTGCACAACCCAGCTGTTTGGCAGTGTGCTATGGAAAGTGCACAATACCATGTTTTACTTATGTTTATTGTAGATGTAGTCTTCATCCCATGAAAGTACATGTAAAAACACAAATAAAGGGAAGGCACTTTTCATGCAAACAACACATACGTACACTGCAGCCATCTGATACCTCCCCCCATGCACTGCAAACTTGGTCTCTCGGTACTTTTTCACAAATATATCAACTACACTACAGAAATAAATAACAAATGCTTTCTTATATACCATGCAGATCAGATTTTACAACCACTGTAGTTGTGGACAGCTGTTTGCATATAGTTTGTAAAGTTGTCTCAAACTATGCTTACACATTGGAAACACAACAGAAAATATTATATATTGCCACTCTCATGAATTTGTTAACATGCAGAACTTTAAGATCTTGACAGTTGTGCATGGCAAGCTATCTATTAAACACAAGCCTCCCAAAATCTGCTCTCAAACATGCAATGATGATGTCATCCATTATAAATTGTCCTGTAGTCTTGTAAAAGTCAGACTTGTGCAGTGACACTTGCATAAAGTACTGAGTTGTGTAGTCTTTGCACTTAGGTAGGAGTTCTGTTCTCACAGCAGTCATTGTGTGTGTGTGTGTGTGTGTGTGTGTGTGTGTGTGTGTGTGTGTGTGTGTGTGAGAGAGAGAGAGAGAGAGAGAGACCGTCTAGTCAAAATACCATGATTGTGTATACTGCAGACACTACTCCAATTCCATGGAGTACCAATATTTTCACATTTGGACATGCCTACACATTCATTTCATTCAGGCCTCCCAAATCCCATCATTATCTCTTAAACATATAATGATGATGTCATCCACTATAAATTGTCCTGCAGCCTTGTAAATGTCAGACTTGTGCCATGTCGCTTGTGCAAATTACTGAGTTCTGTAGTATGTGTACTTGGATAGGTAGGAGTTCTGTTCTTACAACAGTCAACTGGCGTGTGTTTGTGTTTGCACTTGCTTGACATTAGAGAGAGCATTTTATACCAGAATGTAGGACACTGCTATTACCATCTTCTCCTCATCAGTCACTTCTGATGTCATCACCTATAAACTGCTGTCTGACACTCTCCATGTCAGACTTCTGCTGTGCTATTAGTATAATACAGACAGTATCAACACATACCAAAGATTGCAGCCACAGCCATCAAGACACATGAGATGAAACAAAAATATGGGTGATTTCTTACATTATGAAAACAAACACACAGCCAAATGATAATGTTGACATCACACCTCGATCAGCAGATGAAGTGGTATGTGACCTGTGTAATGAGATAGCTGGTATGCGGAATGTCCGCCAGCATGTGCACACAGAGGTGACTACCCCTTGTATACAACACACATCCACATCAAAGGCCATAATCCCTTCCATAGTTCACAGCCTTCATCACAACAATAACTGAGTACAATGCACCCTTTTTCTTGTACCTCCCTACACATCTTCCAGGGATGTGTAATTCAAGTGTACCACCTTTGCCACAGTAAGCTTCCACACATCTTGCTGGCCATACTTTGGTATTTTCTTTTTGTTGCATAAACATTACCTTTTGATGGTGTGGAACACCCATCAAGGTGATATAACAGATTTGTGTGTGATACCTGTGATGCGCACAGTACATCTATAGCTGTTTGACAACACTAATGGCATGGGTTACATTCATGACAGTGTGTATTGTGCCATTTATATGCCATGCACACCTGTCAGTAAACTGGATTGATCATAATCTCACATACAGGTATAGCAGTATCCTGTCCTCAGAGCAATAAGTGTGTGTGTGTGTGTGTGTGTGTGTGTGTGTGTGTGTGTGTGTGTGTGTGTGTGTGTGTGTGTGTGTGTGTGTGTGTGTGTGTGTGTGTGTGTGTGTGTGTGCGCACACTTGCCTGACATTAGAGAGAGCATTTTACACCAGAATGTGGGACACTGCTATTACCATCTTCTCCTCAGCAGACACTGCAGATGCCATCTCCTATAAACTGTTGTCTGACACTCTCCAAGTCAGACTTCTGCTGTGCTATTAGTATAATACAGACAGTATCAACAGACACCAAAGATTGCTGCCACAACCAGCAGATGTTACACTGTTAGGATGGTGTGCTTGATTATCCTCACAGATTGTTGGCATCTCATAATAAAGTGTGTTTGTGCAGAACCATCTATGATCACTCACAATAACATATGTTTTGTCATATCATTGGAATAATGGTGATATCATTCTAACATTCTCCATTATTGTGCATGCTTCTGTTTACTGTTGCCCATGAGCTTGCAACCATCTGTCCCACTTGGTGGAGACCTATGCTGACATCACATTCATATTCAGACAAGTCATTTTGCACAGCTTCACAATATGCACCTAACACCTATTGTATATAACATCGCTGACAGATGTCCACAACATTGTTCATGTCAGGATGCTTATATCACCAATACATCTTTCTCCATTGTTATGTTACCTTGTGTGACAGTCATATAATATATATTTCCACTGTGCAGTCCATACTGTATCATGTTAATATGTGATTATTGTTCCTGCTGCAACTGTCTTAATTTACATGTCCTCATCTGCTATACAATAAAATTATTCCTACAATTCATCTCTGCGTCCCTATTTGATACACATAGTTACTCTGACTGTTTATTTTATGTGGCAGTCAATGTACCATTAGGAACATTTACACAAGTTTTGTACAGAATGCCTGAAATGAGACTCCACAGTACTCTGCACTGCATACACTGTCCTGTAATGTATGACTATATACATTGGTATATTATTAACCCTTGTAATCATTGTGGCATTATGCACAATCTCACATACCTAGTTTGGTCATAGGTAAACAGGTCTGCATGTCTGTTATCTGTGATACTTTACATGATTTCCTGGCCAACACTGTTGCTAGTCATGAAACTATGCTTGTTTATATTTAAATGCGATGTGTGGCATGAATATGTTATTAGCATTGCTGCTCACCACACAAATGTAAACTCTGTGTAGGCTTTGAGTGAAGCCTACACAGAGTTTATTGACTCCTCAGGCCTGTTTTGCAGCTGGTGGTGGTGAATTTTCCTTAGTTTAGATTGGTTTTATATCAGCACTGAGGCTTTGGTATGGATTTTTCTACATAAGATTCTGTATCCTGCATTGTGATGATAAGTATCATAGAGCTAGCTGCTATGTGCCTGTGTATAACCTAAATATCTATAACAGTACTGCCATTTTAAGATAAATACATAGCATTGCATTTAAGAAGTGTTATATCCCAATGATTTGAGGTTAGTGTCAGCTGGAGAATATATTAATGATGAGTGAATGTTCTTGGTGTACTCCCATTTAGTACCACACTGAAGTTATTGTTTTATTGCAAATGCTGCTCTTTTCCGTGACAGCAAGATTTTGTACTGCATTGCACCTGTTATTGTGTCCAGAAGGCCTGGACTATGAGGGGGTTCTTTTCTTTTGAGATTTATCCCAGTTTCCTGTCATCCTTAGGTTTTGAAGTACCTGAATATCACACTGCACCTGGGTATCAAATGTTGAGGGCAAATGTCTAGATAAGAAAGAGATACACATGCACGTTGATCAGATAAGAACAAGTGCTTCTAGGTTAACAGCTATAGCTTAGGGGCAGAATAAAGATTTTTTTTTTGCTGTTGGAACCCACTGCAACTGATGTCTAGAGTAGCAGCCCATGTTATCTGCCCTTCCTAGGGATGTATAACCAAGTGTAATGTAAGAAGAAAGGGCTGTATAATGCAGATAATGTATTTCAATTTTCAGTTTCTTCTGACATTAAAATAAAGTTACCTATTAATAATAATCATAGGCTCATGTAATGAAGAGTCAGTAAAGGAGACAAATGGAA
Organism: Protopterus annectens; assembly: GCF_019279795.1. Classification (NCBI taxonomy): domain Eukaryota; kingdom Metazoa; phylum Chordata; order Ceratodontiformes; family Protopteridae; genus Protopterus; species Protopterus annectens. Next base: position 1,712,931,676 of record NC_056735.1, on the reverse strand, counting down.
TTGGATTAATGATACATATAATGATTCTTTGAATTTGATAAAGCTATGCATATTAATCAAATTGAAACATTTAGTTAAATTACAAGGGTGTTTGCATTAAGAGGGATCTTTGGAACTAATTAAGTGATCTAAGAGAATTTACACAAGACAGATGTTCTGGGTGGGGATAGAGCTGACACAGCTGTTTATCAATATTTCATGAAATTTTGAATTTACATAATTGTTCTGTATGATTGTATCTATCGATCCATTGATCCACAACCCCTTTTCCTATTTTTGCATATGTGGTTATGGTGTCACATTAATAGTGCCAAACATATCAAGACAAAAGGCATTACTATTGAATCCATGCTTTGTGGATGTCTTTTTACAATTTTTTTCATGCTGAGTAATCCATGATGTGTTACAAATGCTGAAATGGTAATTTTTAAAATGCTTATTCATATACTTAGGTGGGTGGCTATTACTAAGACTAAATTTGTATATTCACTGAATAACAATATTCCAAAGGAACCTTGGAAAAAAATGAAATATGAAAAACTTTTGTGTGGGACTGATGCTCAGTATGAGAATAAAGGTGACATTAATGTTTGTTAACATTTTGTGGTGTTCTGAGTTCACTGAGTTACTCAGAAAGATTTCTTATGACAATATAGTTACTATATTTAAATCCTTAGTTTGGGCATCATGCACTTGTCACAAATGTGTTCTTCATGAATGAATCACAGTGTGGTACTAATGTAGAAATGATAATGTTCAATATTGTTGTTTCTACTCCTATGCATCATGCACCTGTCACAAATGTTTTCTTCATGAATGAATCACAGGGTGGTATTAATGTAGAAATGATAATGTTCAATATTGTTGTTTCTACTCCTAGATAGGTGGCTATTATCAGCACTATGTTAGTACATCTATTTATCTATTTATTTATTTGAACTTGTTAATGTATACTGACTATCAGTATGTTAAGGACATCTTGGTTTCCATGATGCTTGGAATTCACAAAAGTATTCTGAATAATTAGTTATAATGATAATATTACTGTTGTTCATATGTCCCTGTTTTAATGGATGTCCGGTTACAATTACTTTCCCCATTATGAATGTTTCAAAGTGTATTATTAATGTGGAAAAGCAGTTTTACATTCAAGATCAAGCTGATGTTATCTACTGAGGCACTTCTAAAGAATATGCTATTAAGTAGATAATAAGACAGAGGGTGTCATTTTGATATCAATATGCAAACAGTTCTTTCACTTTTTTCCCATTTTCAGTTCTGAGAAATGGTTATTCTATTAATTCATAAGCATCTTGTTTTTAGTGAAACACTGATAATATATTCTGTTATGTGGTTTATAGTACAACGCTCAAAATGATTTTATATAGAGAGATTATTTTTTCTTACTAAATGATCCAGTTAAAATTATATAGGGTGAAGTATAAGGGCTAGAGGAAAAAAAGCTTGGTAAGTCTTGCTGCTGTTACAGACTGGATGAGACTATGTAACAACTTTGTGAGTAGATTATGGGAAGCAATTAATCTGTAGTCTAAGTGGGTGTTGGCTATACCATGACAAGTTTCTTCAGGGGTGCTGAGTAAATTTTTGTGTTGACATAGAAAGGATCTGTATGATTGGCACTCCCATGTTCTACATTTTATGATAACTATGGGCACTGGTTTATTGCTTTAAGAGGCGGTGTTTAGATGCCTAAAGCTAAAATGGTTGTTTGGAGAATGGATAGCAAAGACAAACTGGGTAATATGTCAAATATACACATTATGTTATCGGTTACAGTGAGCAGTGAGAAAACAAAGATAAAGGTTAAGTTTTATTTTTTTAAGTTGTCATAAAGCAACATACCAAGCATAGAAATGCCTGTGATTTGAAGGAGTGATTTTTATTTTTATACTTTCAGAGTCGAGTTTATTGATTGTTTATTTACTGGTTGGGTGGACTAAAAAAGCATCATTTAAGAAGGTCATATACAATTTTTCAATGATCCAGTGTACTGTCAATGTAGTGAGATAAACCTGCAAGCTGCCTTTGTGGAGACATGTTTTATGATTAGTAGAATGTATATAGTGAGTACAATTTAAACAAAGTGATATGCAATGTATATTGACTGAATTTATAAATATTGGTATTAATAATAATGTTAATAACATGTTGGAATTTTGTTAAAAGAATCTTATCTTGGAATTGTAGTAGATGGTATAGTTACTGTCGAAGAAAATTTAGAAGTCGAGTGTGCTGAATGGGACAGTGTATATGTAGTGCACTAAAAATGTACTGTTATTACAAAAAGTTTGATCACACTTGTGGCAGTATATAATTTAGGGGGTTAAGTACAGTTTTGTACGTTGCACTTACCATAACAGTAGATGTTCAAATTTCTCACTGCTGCTGTAGCCCTTAGGTTATATAGCTTGTTTCCTGACTAGGAAACAACTGACCAGTTTCAAAAAGCTCTGGCTTCCCCCACTCCTTCATTCTGACTACTGACTGGCTAATCTCAAGGAGGGAAATCAGGAGTTGGAGTGAAATTTTCCTCAGAACTTTCTTACCTGTACAATGACAGAAGAGCCTAACAATCCTGAAATAACCAACTAATGATAACAATAAATCATATAAAGTAGAAACAAACACAACCCTACTTTATATCCTAACTGCAACTATATATTCAGAGTAAGGGGACTGAGGGTGGGTGTGGCTATTACACTTTGAATTTGAACATCCACTGTTATGGGAAAGTGTAACTTACACAACTGTACTATGCTCATCATTTTATCTGCTGCAGTACACCTTAGGCTATATGGGTTTGTGATATGAGGTAGTGCCATCTGTGCCAGGGAGAGTAGGGCAGTGCATGTGTACATGGTTGGCTGGAGTTTTGTAAATAATTTTATGTCATTTAACTATCACACTGATTTGTACAGACATTTGTGTTAAAAATATATTTGTAAAGTTTCTTATGTTAAAAATGCATCAACAGTGGGTCCTGCTGGACAAAAAAAGAGATATACATGTATGTCAGACAGTATTATTATTATAACTGATTAAATGTATATGTTTTAACAGAGAATCCTGGAATGGAAGAGGTTAATCTCAGTCCAGCTAATTTTGAAAAATAGGTTGAAAATTAAATGGGTTGGTTTAGGCCATAAAGATTTTATATTACAGGTCTGATTGCAGCCAGAGACAAAAATGTCTGAGAAAACCAGGACTAGGAATCTTACTGTATTGTCTTTAGGGGTGAACTAATTGCTACCCTGGAAGGGTGGAAGTTTTTGAAATTGTTTTATAGCTTTCAGATGCTGCAACAGATCTTAGCAAAGCTCTGGATGTGTATTGTACCAGAGTCAGGTGACCAGATGTGATGTCATTATTTAGCTAGCACAGAATTTTTTTTCTTTTAGATATTAGTGAGAGATATTCCAGAATTCTCACAGCAACACTTTGTTTTTCAGAAACTGACAGGAAAGATCTCTCACAGATATCTCACATAACCCCACGCCTAATCTTGCTTTGCTGTAGTAAGCAACTCAACACTTCATCTTGCCTTGCTGTAGTAAGTAACTTAACTAGGGAACAGTAACTTATTAGTCAGTCAGGAAAATATAGTGAGATTAGTTAAGTATTGTTTTTCTTCATCTGTGTGAATCTATCCAGCTGTGTTACTTCTATATTTCCTGTGATTGAAACTCGGGTGTTTATTGTAACTAGATATTCGGTATTCTCATGTTTTATATTTTATTATTTATTATTAAATATTCCTATAGCTTTGATTGTGGATGGTCTTTTAGAGAATATTTTTAACATCTTAAGTATTGTGTCTTTCGGCTTTTCCCGGTTAGGGGTCGCCACAGCAGAACTCCGGTCCGCTAATGACTGGTAGTTGATTTTTACGTGCCGAGTTACCAGCCTTGATGCACAATGTTCAACGAAGGTACACCCATTCACGCATGTCTCCACACAAAAGACGCTCTAGCTGAGAATCGAACTGGACAACGTCTTACTGTGAGGCGACAACGCTACCGCAGCACCACCACCGTGTTATGCTTATTTTGGTGACACTGTGGCCACTCCAGAAGCCTTGCTGCATTGGTCAAACTCTACCATTTGTATTAGTATTAATTTTCCTCAGTATAATTGAGTATCCTTGTACCTTTAGAGTAGCTGACTGATAGCAGTGTAATTGCCTTACAGTCTGGGCAGAGGGGGCACAGCTAGTAAATATGTGCCAGCCTTTCCCAGTTAGGTGTGTGTGTGTGTGTGTGTGTGTGTGTGTGTGTGTGTGTGTGTGTGTGTGTGTGTGTGTGTGTCAGCTACTTGGACAGGGGCACAGTGCTCCAAAGTGGTCAGTGTGGAGTCTTGTTTGGGGCCTGTAGAGAGGGAGAGAGTCCAGACCCAGGTCTGGAGTGTGCTCCCTATGTACTGTTATGGGAAATTGTGTTAGGTGCAGAGAGCTGCATCTGAAAATACCGTGTATCCATTTTTGCTCCTAGTGGCCATCCCTCACCAGTGTCAGTGGTGAGGATTGAGGCCCGGAGTAGGGACTGTCACAGGGTTGATTACCAAAGCTTATCCAACCTGGGATGAGGAAGGATATGGATCTAGGAGCCCTTGAAAAATGGTCCTAGCAAAGTCAGTCCTCGTCCTGGAAAAGGAATCCAGTTTGTAATTCTTTGTACAAAGTATTACATAGGATCATGTAGCTTCCTCTAGAATGTTTATATAGAGTTCACATCTTTCCAGTATGCCATTGAAAAATACAAGGCTCTAGTAGAATGTGTCTTGATACTGCCTGGAAATAGATTTGCCATGGTGAGAATAACAATAAGCAATAGCTGATGACAACCACCTGGAAATTGTATGTTTAGACATATGATGTCCACTTTTGTGTCCCCTTGATGCAAAATATGTAACTGATCAGATTTTTTTAAAGGACTTCTGACATGATTATATCTGAGCTGCTTATGCATGCCCAGAGTATGGAGAACCCTTTCTTCATGTTTTTTAGGTTCTGGGTAGAAAACTGAGAGACTGGTGTCTTGATTCAAAGGAAACTCTGAAACTACTTTGGGAGTAAATGAGGGGCTTTTTCTTACTGTGACCTTACCTCTGTGGAATATATGAGGTAAGGTTCACCTACAATGAGAGCTTGCAACTTAGATATTTTTCGTGCAGATGTCAGAGCAATGCTGAGTACAGTTTTCCAAGTCAAGAACCTTAATTCAATCTGATGCGCAGGTTTAGTAAGTGACAGTCGTTTTTGTCCAGCACAAAGCTGAGATCCAAAGGAGGAACAACTTATTTACAAAAAAGTCTCAGGGGTAAAACTCCTTTCCGAAACTGGTTTATCATAAAAAGAGAATAACAAAGAAAATCCTTAGGCAGACATGCTAAAATGACTCCAAGATGAACCTTTATATAAGAATAAGTAAACCAAGGGGAAAGTAACTCACACAAATATTTGAGCACCAGTGGTACAAAATCCCTGATGGGTCCCTGGTTACTGGTTAGTGACCAACTACATAGAAAATATATTCCTCTTGCTAATATAGGATTTCCTAGTAGCAGGTTTTCTCTCCTCCTTTACTACCTGCTGCATGTACTCATGAATAAGTGCCTAAAAGGTATTAGACTTGAACCATCCAGGCAATCAGTTGAAGTTGATTGAAACTGAGATGTATCAAACTCCCCCATCTTGCATGAGTAGATCCAGTCTATGAGGAAGCTTGTTGTAACTGCCCTTGGCCAGTTCCGAAAGAAGGGAGAAACAATGTTGCCTGGGCCAAAAGACAGTCACCACAATCATTTTTAGGGGAGTCCTTCTGAATCTTCAGAATTACCCTGGATATCAACAGAATCAGTGGAAAAGCATAAAGGAACATTACCATCCACAGGAATGAAAATGCATTTGTTTTCCAGGTTTACTTGCAAGAAGCCCTTGTGCATAATTAGTTTATTTGGTTTGAAATGAGGTGAACAGATCTATTTAAGGTGTTCAACACAACTGGATCAGTTACTGGAAGACCCCATCATTCAATTTCCATTCATCAGGGTCTGTCCTGGTCCTGTTCAGCTTGTCTGTCCCTATATTTTCCTCTGATGGAGTGTAAAATGCTAGGAGTGTTAAGGAATGCTGAAGAATTACCTCTCAAGTCATCACAGCCACCCTACAGAAGGGGTGTGACCTTGCACCTTTATCCTATGGAAACTACCCTTAAGCAAACTCTGAAGCATCTGTGGTGACATATTGGTTTGGGGTTTGAGGACAGAAAGAGAGACCTGGGTTCAGATGATTTTGTTGTCTCCACCAATGCAGTCCCATATTTTTATAAAGCTCAAAAATGGAATTTGATGCTCCAGAGGATGTAAATACTGGATGCATATGTTTTTTTTTTTTGAGGCCATTGCATCTTTCTCATGTGTAACCTGGCAAGAGCAATCATGAGAATGATAGAAGCCATGAAACCCTAGTATCCTGAGAAATTCTCTTGCAGAAGTCTGTGATTAATATGAGAAGCTCAGGAAAGTTTCCAGATAAAACCCCACCTTCTCTTGTGTCAGAAACACCTTTTGAAGAAAAGTATCTAGAAGGTAACTAAGAAATACAGTCCTGTGTGATGAAGTCAAGGAGGATTTTGTAAGATATATCTGGAAGTCCAGATTGCTCAGAAGAGACATAACTCAGGTTAATGTCTCTTGACATCTGGATAAAGACTCAGCAAAGAGAAGTAAGTCATCTAAATCAGGAAATCTGATAATGGCATTCAGTCTGCAATGAGCCATGACTGGGGAGAGACATTTTGTAAACATCCATAGAACTATTCATATCCAAGGGTAAAGCAAAGAACAGAAAATGTGACCCAAATACAGAGAATCTCAGACATTCCCAGAAACCAGTGGCTATGGGAATCTGATAATCAACCTCCTTTAAGTCTAGTGTTACCATGTAGCTTATGGGAGGAATGAGGGGTTTCAGTTTCTGCAGGGTCAGCATTTTGAATCTCAGTACTTTCACATCATGTTTAGAATTGAAAAATCTAGTACTGATCTCCAAGAGACCTCCTTCTTTTGTACTAGAAACATTCTAAAATAGAAGCCTTTGCCCTTTTGACTTACAAGCACTGGTTATAAGACTCCTAGGATGTGTAAGGACTGAAGATAATGAGGAAAATATTCTGTTTGATTTAGAGGATGGGAAGGAATTCCCCTTAAAGGAAATTGTTGTATCCCATGCAGTCTGTAACCCTCCTATACCACTTTTAACACCACAGGGTTTGAGACAATCTTGGCAAAAGAGAATGTTGAGAACCATATTCTGGGACAGGTTTGTGGAAATACTGGTCTGATGGCAGGAAGGGGAAAGAGAATGCTGGTATAGTCATTCTGTACTGTTATAGTCTGTCCCTTTCTTTGAAAGGACCCCCGTTTCTTGTTATTTCCCTCTGTCCATCTCTTTTTACCTCCTTGTTAGCCATAATATCACTGGTTTTATTTATTTGTATTTTTAGGGGAAAGAGGGAGGCCTAAAAGGTTTGTACTGGAAGAATAAAAATATCATAGAAAGTCTTCAAATCAATTTCCCTCTTTCACCAAATTATTTGAAAATGTGGGTAGCAGAACAGCCAAACAATATTTCCTTATCTAAAACAGAATCTAAGACTTCAGATTTTACCTCATTAGCAAACTTTGGTTACGTACCTAGGCATATCTTTTCAACACTGTAGCAGTAGCAGTGACCCTAGGCACAGTACCTGCACAATTACACATACTCTTCTATGCATGTTTGGATAGTTGTGGCAAGGTAGAAACAGCTCGATTCAGAAAAGAGCTGTCTTCTGTAGGAAGTATAGTAGCAAATTCCCTCAGGCTGTCCATATAGCAAAGCATGAACTTCCAATTATATGCTTGATAATTGAAAATACTGAAAGTGAAAGTAGAAAACATTCTCTTACCCAAGCAGTCAAACACCTTGCCTTCCCTTGGCACCAGGAGAAGGATTTTGCTCAGGATCAAGATATTGTCAGCAGGCAAAGCTGTGGATATGGTTGATGGGTCTAATCTATGATGAGAGAAAATAAATGTTTGTCTGAGGCACTTTATACAGTTTATCTGCTTTTTTAGGGGGCTGATGGCTGGGTATCAGGATGATTACAGGCAACATTCAACACATCCTCCAGGGCTGCAGTACAGTAGGAATGTGTGAGGGATGTGGACAAGGGCACCGGATCCCAGGGCAAGGTGATGCAAGACCCCATCCACATTAGATGTAATTAATGGAGAGTGCCCAAATGAATCCAACCATTTGCGCGGGTGCATGTATGCAAGTGTGAATGAGTGCGTGTATCAGAGTGTACACGAGAGTGCATTCATGCAAATAAGCGCACGTGTGTCAGTGCCTATGTACGAGTATGTGCATGTGCAACTGTGCGTGTGTGTGTGTGTGTGTTTGTATACAAGTATCTGTTCACAGGGAGGTTGGAAATAGCATAATGCCAGGATTTTAGAGAATAATTTGAGGAAGCAACACCAGAGAATTGAAGCATCATTTGTTAATTGAAAGTCAGAGAAGGATATGGGAAAGCATTCTTGAAGTGAGGCAACTCTAAACTTATTTATACATACTTAGGTACTCTGTACTGATAAATAGAAAATTTTAAGACATTGTTGGTTTTCAAGAAAAAATACTCACTGTAGTGATGCTTTTGCCTAATAATTATCTAGATTGCTTCGTAAATGCATTAGATCCATGAATGATTACCTAGAGTAAAATGTCCCATTAAATCAGAATATGATCAAACTAGTAAATATCATCAAAAGCCAATTCCTCACCTCCAAGGAACAGAGACTACATTGTGTGTTTAATGTCTTGGAAAAGAGCCATTGTTTCCCTACTGTTGATGTACATACTGCATTACAGACATTTATTACTCAACTTCTCTTTACGTCTTAGTTATTGCACCAATGACACATAGACTTAAGGGGTCTTGAATTTACATAGTTAAATGCAGACCTTAAAAATCAGCTAATGTTTAAAGTCAAGGCTTGGAGATTGTGGAATGCTTCTAAAAAACTTGAATTCCATGAGCTCATTTTAGATTTATGTCAAAAATAAAGAATGCTTCCAAAATGACCAAGCCTTTCAGAAGTTCAACTACTTAGTAAGTCTCAGATGTTTCAGGTGGAACTCAGTTCACATGCCCACTGAGGGAAACTAAAATGTTAAAGATGCTCTCATTCTCTTCTCCAAGTAATCCACCCTTCTCCCAAGAAGTTTGGTCTTTCCTACTAAAAGATTATTTTTTTCCTTGCCTAAACATACAGTCCCCTTGGGTATTTACATCCCATGTCCTAGTGAGGATTCTGCTCTATTTCCCAATAAATTTCCCTTCTAAATCTCTTCTCTGAAATTGTCACTAGCTGTTTATCTAACCTGATCTGGTCACTGTTTCTCTGCTAAAGTTGTTTATTAAAATACTTTATACAGGGCGGCGCAGTGGTGCAGCAGTTAATGCTGTCGCCTCACAGCAAGAGGTTCTCCGGTTCGATTCTCGGCTGGGGTGCCTTCTGTGTGGAGTTTGCATGTTCTCCCTGTGTTTGCGTGGGTTTCCTCCGGGTACTCCGGTTTCCTCCCACATTCTAAAGACATGCTTCTGGAGCATTTCTCCCCGGGCCTCCACTGAAAACAGGATCTGTGGAACCTAGTCGGACTTTCCCGGTCAACAAATGTTAAATAAATAAATAAAAATAAAAATATTTAAAATGCTCCCCCCTAGTTTTTCTAAGTCCCAGACCCCTATCTTGCATCGTGCTTTCACTTATCTCTGGCACGAACACAACTGCTGGAAAACTCCCTTATTTGTTCCTCTTCCACTAGCTACTATACCTGGTTGCCCTATTAACTACCACCCCATCCACAATCTTTACTTTCTGGCCAGGATTCTAAATAATATGTATGTATATATATATATATATATATATATATATATATATATATATATATATATATATATATATGTATATATATATATATATATATGTATATATATATATATATATATATATATATATATATATATATATATATATAAAATGTATATATATATATATATATATATATATATATATATATATATGTATGTATATATATATATATATATATATATATATATATGTATATATATATATATATATATATATATATATATATATATATACACACACACATATATATATATATATATATATATATATACACACACATATATATATATATATATATATATATATATATATATAAATCACTCAAGTATAAAAACTGTCCATTAAATTACTGATTGCATGTTTTCAGAAAGGATTTCTGTACTTCAACCACCTAATATAATCCACTATGGAAACAATACAACTAACAGAAACACTTTTTGTTGACCTCAGAAACATAGCTGAAACCCTGTACTTCAGAAGCATGAACAAAGCCAATAATATTCAGTGACAATGGCCCCTAAATCAGAGGTTCTTTTAAAATCCTGTCCTTATTGACTTATAAAGTTAATTGAACACATTAACATCAATGAACATGTTTTCCGAAGTAAACTAAATCTGTAACTGTAATGAAAGCTATTATTATTCGATTGTAATGTGCCAAAAAAAAATCATAGATTTAAGGAGGAGCAGATAAAAAACTGAGTTGAAATCAGGGACATTCCTGAAAATTAGGGGCAGATGGTATGACTGACCATTCTCTTCATAAATCTAGCTATAATACTGAATACATTGTTTTAGGAACTAACTCAAGTAAATATTTTCAAGTCAACATTGGCTTTACCTTATCAGATAAAGCCATCTTGCACTTGGGATCTCAGAGAATTGCATTATTTTTCCGGTCCTTTTTAATCTCCTTTATCACCAAAAAACACTCACTGGATACTGAATGGAGAAATGACAAAATCAGCAAGCAAAGGATAATAGTATTGATGGAAATCAATTCATGCTCAAATCTTAGTGATGAGTATCTTCGTGAGGATGACCCTGCTTTTACAAACTCTCACCAAGATGAGACTGATATATAGACTGTATTTTATATAGCAAGGACAAAAGTAGGTTAAAAAATAAAAGACATCTGGGTGCACAAGTCCCAGGATAAAAATGTGCGCAATCCTGGTAGGTGCACTAGTGCCAGGTCTGGAAAAAATGACAGTGTATAATCCCGAAGACATAGAAACATTCCTACAATGAGGTTAGGCCAGGTTCAGGGGGAGGTTGGCAACCCCATTGTCAAAGGAAGTATTAGTCCACAAAAACTGGTAAGCCAAAAAATAGCCTTAAAGATTATATAGTAGACTATTGAGGATAAGAAAGAAATCATGCATTGTGACTATTATGCAAGAAGCCCCAAATTTCTGGATAGAAGATATTAAAAAAGATAGAGAGAGAAATTACATAAAGAAAAATACTTTCACAAGAAAAACTGTCAAAAGCTTCAATGTAAAGTTGTGTTCATTAACACAACATATTCATAATATACACTATGTAGATCAAGAGACTTTGGGCCATTTGGAAAAAGAAGCAACTAAGGAAGTGTGAAAATATAAAGAATAAAACCTAGAGATTTTTGAAAGGTATAAAAAAGAAACAAGGACATGGGAAATAGAGAGAGATCTGATGTGGTGCAATATTTATGCAAAAGAGAAAGCTAAACTAATCAATACAAAAAAGCAGATCCGAAGATATTTGAAGAGAAGTGCAGGCAAAGGCACCCAGATATGGAAAATTTAATTATACAAAAAAAAATCACAAAGGGAGAATGTAGAACAGAATATTAGTTAAGTAGAAGTTAAATAAACAGAAGCTGAAGTTAAGTTGTGGAACACATGCAAAGTGAAGGATTTAGTGAAAAAAGTCTAACACGGGTTATGTCACAGCATGGTGGAACAATAAGCCCCAAACTAAGGAGAAACAGGAGGAGCGGGAGACATCTGAAGAAGAAATATGAACATGGGAAAGAAAAAAAGATTTAATATGGTGCAATATTTATGCAAAGGAGAAAGCAAAACTAATCAATAAAAAAGCAGCACCAAAAGTATTTGAAGAGAAATGCAGGCTAAAGCATCCATATATGTAAAATTTAATAATACAAAAAATAAGAAAACAAAGGGGAAAGTAGAAAAGATGATTAGTAATGGAGAAGTTAAAGAAACAGAAACTGAAGTTATGGATTATCTATGGAGTGAAGGATTTAGTGTAGAAAATCCAGCTCTGGTAACATCACAACATGATGGAACAAGGAGTCCCCAAACTAAGGAGCAACAGGTGAAATGGGAAGTATCTCATCAGTTGCCACATGAAGAAACTCTGGATCCTTCAGTAAGAAACCAGCAGAAAAGTTCAGTTGGAGTTGCACAGCAAGGGAAGAGGCAGCAAATGATGGCAACTCTGACCCAGTCAATGCTGTAGAATGATAGGTCAGTAAGCTAATATATGAAAGAGCATCGGATGACCCAGGATGCCGCTGAACAGAATATGTCACAGGAAGATGTTCGGGAACTTTCTGTAGAATGCTTGCAGGAAATGGAGATTAAAGAATGTGTCATCAGTTTAGAAGGAACAGATCTAAGGGAAGAGTTGCTTCATTTAACAGAGATGTATAGACATATTAAGATTGATGAAAGAAACAGATTACAGAAAGTTAATAAAAACCCAAAAATTAGAAGTCTGATAAAACAAATGAACACAGCAATCAATACTGTTAACAGAAATCCATGTAATACAGCAGAAGTAAATAGGATATGTCACTGTGTAGCTAAATTAATAACAGAAAAAGCCTTACTACAAAATACAGGGCAATAAGGGTAAGGAAAGAAAGAAATCAAATGCCATCATAAAAGTATTTAACAGAGAAAAATAAGCAATTAAGACAAGATGTGTCATGTTAGAAGAGTATGGAAGGGGAAAAGATCAATAAAAATACTTAGAAAGGTAGAAGTGATAAAAGTAAAGACAGATCAGGATCTATTGCAAATAACAAACTAAAGATATCAGCACAGGGATAAAATCTTAGAAGATATGCAGATAAATATAAAGGAAAAGCACAAAATAAGCAGTTCATTAATGAGCCAAAAAAGTTTTATAGAGAATTGGGAAACAAAGCAAAATAAATAGTCTTTCAGCTTTTCCCGGTTAGGGATCGCCACAGTGGAACTCCGGTCTGCTAATGACTGGCAGTGGATTGTACGGTGCCGAGTTGCCAGCCCGAAGCCCAGCCTTCAAAGAAGGCACACCCATTCACGCACGCACCTACCTGCATGTATTTAAACATCACTCGACCATGGGGAGGACATGCAGACTCCACACAGAAGGCGCTCCAGCTGAGAATCGAACGGGAGAACCTCTTGCTGTGAGGTGACAATGCTAACCGCTGTACCACCGCAGCCTGTAAACAAAACAAAATGAATAGAAACAAAAAAAAAAAAAAAACAGACACATTTTGGAGACATTTTGGAGAAATATATGTGAAGGCTCTGTGGAACATAACAAAGATGCTGAATGGATAAAAGAAGTAAAAGAAACAGTAAGAAGTTCAAATGTACAGGATGTGAAATGGGATGAACTAATGGTCTGAGAAACTGAAACTGGAAAACCCCAGGCTAAATAAAAGTATTAACATCTTTACATGAAGATTTAGCCCTGAGTAAGAAATACTTATATGCGCACTCCAAACTGATACCAACCTGGTTAACAACAGGAAAAATGATACTCCTTAAGAGTGAACCTGCAAGCTATCCTAAAAGCTATTGACCGGTAACATGTTTTCTGACAATGTATAAACTATATACTGGAAATTATATTGACAGACTTTATAGTCATTTAGAAGAAAACTCAATCATGGCAATAGAACAAAAAGGTAACAAAAAAGTCATATGGAACAAAGGATCATTTGTTGTTAAATAAAGTCATAATGCAGAATTGTAAGAAATTGAAGAATCTAAGTATAGCATGGATAGATTCCAAAAAAGTATTTGACAGTATCCCCCATTCAGGGAAAAAGGAGTGTTTACAGATATGCAAGATAGACTCTACATTGATCAATTACATTACAGTGACTATGAAACAGTGCTAAAGCAGTTTGCAGCTAAGTCATGACAAAGGACAAATTATTATCCTGGGGATAAAAATCCAAAGGGGGATACTCCAGCGTGACACTTTGTCTGTGTTGCTCTTTTGTCTTGCCTTTAACCCATTAAGCTGTCAATTTAACATATTAGGTCATGGTTATAGTTTGGCTCCCAGACAACAACAAAGTGTAAAGACTTCTCACCTTCTTTTTGTGGATGATGTAAACCTGTATAGCTCATTAGAAGAGAAGCTGAAAGCACAACTGCAAGTGGTTAAAACTTTCTCAGATGATATAAGAATGCCATTTGGTGTTGATATATGTGCAAGAGCAACATTAAAAGCAGGAAAACTGTAGCACCAGGAAAATATCAGTCTGGGATAGGAATGTGATAAAGGAACTTGTTCAGGAAAGAGTGTATAAACATTTGGGAATTGGTGAATGATTGGCAATAAAACATGAACAGATGCAAATAAAAGGCAGTAAGGAATACTTCAGAAGACTAAAACTCATATTGAAAACAACCCTAATATCTAAGAATAAAGTCCAAGCTATAAACCAATTTTTTCTTCCTGTTTCAACTTGCAGTTTTGGTGTAGCTGACTGGACCCCAACAATATTGGATCAGCTGAAGAAAAAAACAAGAAAAATCCTTCACACCTATCAAATGCTATATTAAAATCAGTGTGTATACCAAGATTATACATCCCTTGTTCTGAAGGAGGTATTGGCCTCCTCAAAATTGATTACATGTATAGATCTGCAACTGTGGGACTGCATGCATATCTGCTGACCTCACCAGATCCAACCATAGTGAAAGTTTTAAAAAATGAGGAGAGGAAGTCTAAGATGAATTCACTGCTTAGTTTAGCAGAAGCATATCGCTGTAGAGGGAATGGAAATCAGACCAGAAGTAGATGAAAATCAGGTAGCAAATGAATGTACCAAAAACAAAAGAAAGAATATAAGGAGCAGGATCAGATGAGAAGACAAGAAATGTAGAAAAGGCATAAATACTATGGCAAGTACAGAAACCTCTTGGAACAACCTCATGTTGATCAGGATTTGATGCAGGAATGGTTAAGGAGAAGTGAATTTAAACCAAAAGATGAAAGGTTAATATCAGTGGGCCAGGAAAATGGATTATGTACGCATTGGTTTGTAAAGTCAATTGAACATTTGGGAGAAACAAACAAATGCAGATACTGTAAAACAGAACTGGAAACAGTCGTACATCTTGTTGCTGGGTATGATACACTAATGTCAGAGGGCCTGTATTCTGAAATGCATAATAATGTAGCCTGGCTGTTGCACTGGAGATTGTGCAAACATTATAATAGTGAAGTAGCTAAGACGTATTGGATACATCAACCACAAAGCATTATAGGGAATGATGAAGTTTATATTACATGGGATCACCCATTACCAACAGTTCTGAAAACAGATGTAAGAAAACAAGTAAATTCATGAAAAGAAGACAAAAGTAGCATTGATCATTGAAATTGCTGCAGCCAATGATTCCAGTCCATACAGAGAGACACAAAGTCATAAAATACCAGGATTTGCAAACAGAAACAAGAGCAATTTGGAAGAAAGATACCCAGACAGTTCCAATAGTAGTAGGAAAAATGGGTCTCATAAAAAAGAATTTACAGTCGTATTTAGATATGCTACCAATATATAAAACTCTGTATGAATTGCAGGAGTCAGTTATGGGCACATTGCAGGTGCTGGAAAAAGCACTTTGGGCTAACATCAAAGGCTGAAACAATATCAGTTTCACAAACTTTAATCATACCCTGACTTAGGAATGGGGTCCATTCCCATCAAGGTATTAGAAACCCAAAAGACTTGGTGAAATTAAACTGATATCAAAGGTTTCCCATTGCACTATATGCAGGTGACTTAATACTGCGTTACTTTGGCAAGACTAATGATGCTGTGTTGCGTACCTTGCAATCTAATGACATATGGCACTGTCTCAGCAGACTTAACACCTCCAAATCCCAGTATGTAATTATGGCACAGAGCAAGGGCTTCTTCACCTTCCAAATGGCTCACCATGATTCCCTTAATAGCTGTTCAACTCAGGCAAGAATTTGCAAGTATCCGGAAGTCTGGCTTGACTCTCACCTTTTTTTTTTAAATCGTCATACAGAAACTACTACAAATAAAGTTCTTACACAACTCTAACACTGCTATAAACTTAATAGGCTTCTTTCTCCTGAAGCAAGACACTCAACAGGTAAAAGTATTCTCAGCCCCTAAACTAAAGTATGCCTTTATACCTCAAGCTGATCATTCAGCAGTTCTCTTCTGCAAACAACTTTCATCAAAGTTTGCACATTAATCTCACTTTCTGAGCACAACAAACACTATTGTTTAATGCTCCAGAAGGCAAACTGGCTTGTAGTCAGTGACAAAGCCACCTTCTATTTCATTACTTTTAAGATTCTTCATTGTGACAATTGCTATTCCTAAGCCAAATCCTTAAATTCACCTCCCACTGCTATAATTGTAGAACACAAACCAAGATTGTCCATATCTTGAAAAGTCCTGCTTTTATCAAGTTGTAGGTAAACTGATCTTCTATAAAACTGCTCCTACTGGAGCTGCTAAAAATATATTTTCTCTCTCATTGTTGAAATCCAGTCTTCAAAAATGTATTTCACTTAGAGCCAACTGCAATGCATACATATGCAGACTCTGGTTAAAAACGGCTACCAGATCCACCTAAATTTTACCCCCATTTGTTTGTGTTACAACTATAATAATAATCCAGCTGTGCTTAATGTTATCCACTTAAATGTACAAAGCTGTGAGTGCAATGACTTGGCAATACTAATGCATGCACTGACTGGATATCACTCAGTCCTCATGGGTGGCCTACTTCACTCCCCTGCTACTTCTACCATACTGTTTGATTTTTACTTTGAAAACTCCACCAAATTGTCCTGTCAATCTCTATGTCCTCCTGCCATTTGGCATGGGTCATGCCTGAAAAAGGTCCTTGGACCAGTGTGCTTACCCAATTAACAAATGTTAAAATAAATACATAAAATAAAAATGTCCCTAATCAGTAACGTGCTTGCCTGTACTTGATATATGAACTTTTCTCCCTTCCTCTATCCCCACTTTGTAATCCCCTGTACAATTCCATTCTCTCTCTCTCTTTTGTATTACGATGCCTCTTCCATTTTTCCATAAAAACGCTTCACCTTTTTCACCAACATCATTTCATATATCTAAGATTAGCAATGTTGCTGACCACCTGAAAATTCTCCTTAGGAATGGCTGTGGGGTCTGACCCATACTGTAATGTGGAGATCCCTCCATGTGGTTTCACAACCTTCATATTTGGGTTGACTGGAAGAAATTACCATGGCTGTAGGCATGGCCAGCCTTGGGCATAGGCTAGCTAGGCAGCTGCCTAGAGCACCACTCTCACTTCTCTTATAGGGGCTTTACAGATATTTATTTATTCTTTTACATTAAAAAATGTGTTTCTTTACTATAAAAAAATCAGAAAAGGGCTCCTACAAAAAAGATGACAGCAGTCTCCAAGTAAACAAGTCTGTGAATTTTGACTATTTAAATTGTTGGCCTCCTGCTCATTCCACCCACAATCTAGCAAGAACTGAGTAGCTCATGGGTGGGACAACGCAAGAAGTTGACAAATTCATAACTGTGAGACCTGTGCAAAGAGAAGGCTTGTCGATGGCATAAGTTCATTTTTTTTCTAGGTTACTAGCAGACAGCCAGATCATTTTTTGGATAGCTAGTTCACAGCTCCCTGATTTTGCAGAACATGACTGATTTTGCTTGCCCTGTTCTTCAGCATTCCTCTCAATCTATCTGATTTTTGCCTAATACGTTTGGTCTGTTCCATGTAAAATGTGTGTTTTTATAGCAAATCATAGACCACTAAAGTAACTAAATAATTGCAGATATTTAAGTTTCATATCCTTCAAAAATGCATACTAATGTAAACTTATTTTAGCAACTTTCAAAGTTTATAAGAACAATAATTAAAATCTGCCCTAATTTTGGTCCTTTAGCCCTCAATTATATTTCACTTTGTCCATATTTCTTGTGATAAGAGGCTAAGATGTTTTCCTTGTATGTGTTTTTTTTTATTCTTGGTAAAACGCTGAGGATTATAGTCAGGCAAAATGCAAGACAAAGGAGTTTTGTGCGTCTTTTTCTTCTAAAAATGTTTATTCATACCAACTAAATGAATTTGAACAATAGAAAAATGCTGGGCTGTTTGTGTTGGGTGGTGGGTGGGAATATGACTAATTTCTCAAGATTACTGTGATTTGGTGATGGACCCTGGAATACTTCAATGAGTGAATACTGTTTCTATGGAGCAAAGCTGAAATCCATGGCTGTAATTTTTTGATAAAACTGATGGGGGGGGGGGGGTAGCTGACCTTCTTGTTGTTTTTCTCAGTTTAAACAGTCACTATCTGGCTGTGCAGGACTAGTTCTGCAAAATCACTATCTTACTGTGCTGGACTAGTTGGGTCCATGTTTGACTATCAAAAAAACAGATCTTTGAATGACCAAATATTGGACATAAAATATCTGAAAGGAAAATCACCAAACACATATAACTTTGAACATAAATTCATCGAATGACCATAGTTGGCCAACAACCAGGAAGTAATGCAATGCATAAGGTAAGTGAAGGAAACCTTTTAAATTTGCCCTATTCCCCACTGTAGTGCGATCTTGGAGTTGGTATACATAGTTGGGGGATGTTGGGGCCCAGCCCCCCCATCTTGGTTGGTTGTGTTCACAATGATTACCAAATATGTCCATTTGATAAATGTATTTTCGAAGTTGTACATGTTTGGTAATTTTCCATTTAGATGTCTTATGCATAATATTTAGCCATTTGAGGATCTGTGTTTTCGATAGCCGAACACAGACACAGACTAGTGTGCATTTACAGTTTTAATGTGATTTGTGTGAAGCAACTTAGAATACTTTTAATGTGTGGCTACTGTTTGCTTGGAAGTTCACAGAGTTGAAATACAGTACATGTTCATTATTTTTATCACAATAGCCTGAAGTGTACAATTTAAGTAGCTATGACTTCTGAGCAGGAGTTGGAACTGTCTCCTGAAAGCATCTGACCTCTTGTTCTTTAATCTCTATCTGGCTTTTAAGATTAGTATGCATTTTGTCAAGTAAGATGGACTAGATAACTGGACATCTGAGATATGTGAGAAGTAAGATGGACTAGTTTACTGGACATCTGAGATATGCACAAAGTAGCTATAAATGTTGAAGTTGTCTGTAGAGTAAAGTGACAAGTGGCCTACTGTTGCCTGCTCATTATTCTGGCTTTGCATGACATTGTGAAGCAAATTGGAATACCTTAATTTGTGGCAAATTTTTGTGTGGAGCAAAGGTGAACTACATTACATGGACACCATCTTCTATCACATTCAGATCCCTGAATTGTACACTGAAGTGGCTAAAACTGCCTTATGGGCATTGGGGCTATCTGTATGAAGGTATCTGACTCTCTTGTGCTAAGGCATAACATGCATCACAGAACATACAGACATTCAGAACAGCTCAGGGCATGATGGCTCCCCACAATCCAAGGCTGCATAAGTGGCTTTTAACACAGGTTTAGTAGTGGCCTCTGTCCTGAATCTCACCCTGTCAAAAACTGAACCCTTCTCTGAGGTGTACACAGGCGGTCATTATAGTTTCTGTTGGTGGGAGGCTGGAGACAATGCCCTTATTTTGTTAATTCTCTTTCCAAACCACAAAGGTGTTTGGCTAGGGACAGTGTGATCATTATTTCTTTACCTTCCCTCACAAACTTCAGAGGTGAGCACAGAGGGTCGCCATAGCTGGTATAGCAGCAGTATGCTGACTAAGAGTAACAAGTTGGAAACATTACTGTGATTATTTCTTTCTCTTTCCTCACCAACATCAGATGTGTATACAAGTGCCTATCTTTTGGGGGAGTGTAAGTAGAGATGCTCTTTATATGTCTGACAATAACAGGTTGAAATATGTTATGTTCTATTTTTTTTTCCAGTTTCATCCCAGTCTGACAGACTGTGTTTGCCTTTTGTGGGTAGGGGTGAGGAGGCATATATATATATATATATATATATATATATATATATATATATATATATATATATATATATATACATATATATATATATATATATATATATATATATATATATATATAAATATATATATAAATATATATAAATACATACCTATATATATATATATATATATATATATATATATATATATATATATATATATATATATATATATAAATACATATATATCTAGCTTATCAGTGGGAGTGGTAAGCATTAGGTAACCTGTCTACCACATAAGGAGTGGTTCTGGCCCAGAATTTGTAGTTATTGGCCGTTTGGGCGGTCTTCCATCTCTCTCAACTTTCTGATTTGAAGGCCTGCATTTGCACTTGTTTCTGTCCTGTAACCCCTGGGCCCATCTCATTTGCTCACTCAAAAAAAAAAAAAAAATATCTGCTTTTACTGTATTTGTGTTTCTTCCTACTTTATTTTGCTTTTGCGTCATCTTAAAAGTACTCAATTGTATTTATTACTGCTTGGTGTAACTCATTCTTAGCCTTTTAGTTTAAGCACTTGGGCTTCAGACCAGTTGTTTTACATTAAGAAGGTTTGTGGTCTGCACTGTAGTGGCAGAACAGGTAGCTTACATCCTTCTAAGTTGGGAACTTCTGATTGAGGGCTCAGTGTCTGTTATTCTAAAAGTGCATTAATTCTGGTTTAAGCACTTGGGCTTCAGGCCAGTTATTTTACATTAAGAGGGTTCGTGGTCTGCACTCTTGTGGGAGGAGAGGCTGGACTCTGCCTGTCTGAGCTGGGAATTTCTGGTTAAAGGCTTATAGTGCCTGCATATTTGAACTGCTTCTTACTGAAATTGGTACACCTTGTTTGCTGTAGCATAGACTAGATCCAGGCCTGCTGAATTTAGCTTTGTTTGTATAACTTGAGCACTAATCCAGGCATTCTTTAAAGTATTCAATTGTATTTATTACTTGGTAGTAACTTGATTAAAGTGTAGCTATCATTCTAAGTCTTTTGGATTAAGCACTTCGGCTTCAGACCAGTTGTTTTACATTAGGAAGGTTTGTGGACTGCACTGTGGTGGCAGGACAGGTAGCTTACATCCTTCTAAGTTGGGAACTGCTGATTGAGGGCTCAGTGTCTGTTATTCTAAAAGTGTATTAGTTCTGGTTTAAGCACTTGCGCTTCAGGCCAGTTATTTTACATTAAGAAGGTTCGTGGTCTGCACTCTTGTGGGAGGAGAGGCTGGACTCTGCCCTTCTGAGCTGGGAATTTCTGATTAAAGGCTTATAGTGCCTGCATATTTGAACTGTTTCTTACTGAAACTGGTACACCTTGTTTGCTGTAGCATAGACTAGATCCAGGCCTGCTGAATCTAGCTTTGTTTGTATGCTTGTTTGCTTGTTATTTCCCTGAAATGCTAATTCCACCTAAAACGTGGCTTTTTAGCACTTCTGTGGATCCCTAGTGATATCTGCATTGCTTACTGTACTTATTTCCTTGTTTCACTTGAAAGAAAGTTACTGTTTGTCGTTTTTGCATTTAAGTTACCTGTAACACATTGCATTTAAGTTACCTGGCACTTGCTCACTAAAGCAATTATATAAGTCAGCACTAAAAAATTAAAAGCACTACACCCTCACAAACTCCCCTCGAGTACCTTGTTCCCCACTGGCCCTTTTTTTCAATTATAAACGAATTCCCAATACTATTCTAGCATGTCCAAAGGTCGGTTGTCAATCTCCTCTCCAGTCCAGCTAGTGAATCTGGGAATCTTGAGGCAATGTTACAACTGCCTCATGTACACAGACAACCCTCTCCTCCTCCCAACAAATTCCAACACATGTGAGAGATGCAACCATATAGCCAAACTGGAGGCTAAGCTCTCTCAACTCAGTACTGGCGTAACCAGTCAGGAGGAGAAGGAAACCACACTCACTACAATTCCAGTCTCACATAGACTTACCACGACAGCAAACCAAACACATAAACACACGAAAACATACTCGGAGGCTCTAAATAAAAATCTGCCTAAGCAGCAGAGACCTCCAAAGCAGACACCCAAGCAACCGCTACCCCAAAACAAAACACATGCAACACATAGCTCACAAAGCCAGTGTGCCGAACAGTCACAGCCCTTAAGGCTAAACAACACACCTGATACACTTGTAATAGGTGACTCTATCGTCAGGCACACTGACGTCCCATTCACCAGGATGAACAAGGAGAAGGTCATGTTGAGCTGCCTGTCGGGCGCTAGGATCCGCCACATAACACAAGCACTCAGGTCACTCCAAGGCAAGTACAAATATGACTCAGTCATTGTCCATGCTGGTGTGAATGACCTGAGACGTACCTCCCTGGACTACATGAAAAGAGATATAGAGGAGCTCTCTGAGCATGTAGCCCAGGCCGGTATGACCCTGACCTTGAACCAAGAATGATGCCACAATATGAAGACAAGATGATCAATTTCAACAATTGGCTTAAGTATTGGTGTCATTCAAAGGGGATCCAATGCCTGTCAGCCTGGGATGACATGCCCGACAAGCCAGGAAGCTTCGCTAGGGACGGCTTGCACCTGTCACCCCTGGGCTTTCGGATATTGGCAAAGGCTCTTGCTACCCCCATAGTGCCTTTTTTAGGCAAGGCTCAAAAGACAAACCCACCTCCATAGGTATTGCAAGGGATAAGAAACTAAGAGTAATGCTACTCAACGCCAGAAGTCTAAACCTCAAGATGCACGCACTCAAAATTCTCCTTAGCATGGAGAACATCAATATCTGTACAGTAACAGAAACCTGGTTCAAGGCTCCCGAGAGCACCCCAGCACTACCAGGTTATACCTCATACCATGCTTTTCGGCCCCAAAACTTGGACTGAACCACAAAAGGAGGGGGAGTATCAATATTCGTCAAAGATACCCACACCTCCAGGTTGGTGGCACAGCACGAAGCATCAGAGACTAACCATGTGCAACTAACAGTGGGTAAAACTGCCTTCCAGTTTATAGCCTGCTACAGACCACCCTCCCAAACCCAGGAACACCACTCGGCCTTCCTGAGAACACTGGAAAATATGAAGGTCTCTCCAAACACCACTATACTGGGCGACTTCAACTACCCAAACATAGACTGGGAGCATTACTCTAACTCCAACACCCTAGCCCAAAGGTTCCTAGAATTTATAAACTCAAATGCTATGGAACAACTTGTTACCACTCCCACAAGAGGGGAAAACATACTGGACCTGATCATCATCAACATGGGGACTATGCTCCAGACCAGAAGTGTATCCCTCACTGGTAAGATCAGACCATAAACTAATCTCACTGGATATTCACATCCTTACCCCACCCCCTGCCCAGAAAACCACAGTGAAAAACTTCTCTAAAGAAAATTTTACACTCCTCAAAACCGAGGTGGAATCCTTCAAAGCCCCAGGGCCTGTGGAAAATACAGCCCAGACCGCATAATCCTTTATAAACGCATTCTATGAACACCTTCAGGAATGCATGGATCATGCAATCCCAAATAAAACCAAGACCCAATCCTCCAAAGGCAGACGTCCTGTCTGGTGGACCCCTGCCATAAACAAACTATACAATAGAAGGAGGAAGCTACTACATGATAGAGCAAAATCCCAAAAAGGGAAGGCATCTCTGATCAGTATTAGCAAAAAACTACGGGCACTCATAAAATTGTCTAAGGCCAGCTTCGGGAGAAAAATTGCACAGGACACTAAGGATAATCACAAGACTTTCTTTAGTTATGTTAGGAACCTGGGTGGGAATTCCCAGATATGCTCAGAATTAGTCCAAAATGACAAAAAATACACCGAACCCACAGACATTGCCAACATCCTAGCTAACAGGTTCAGCGCAAACTTCTCCCCCCCTCCCCACCAAAAGGGCAAATATCTATCCCAGCAGAGTGCTGCCCCCCCTGACATCTCAGATGCTCAGGTAAGAGGTAAGAGCCGCCCTCTCCAAAGCAAAAAACACAGCATCAATGGGACCAGACGGTGTCCCGGGCTGCATCTTACATGAACTCCAAGAAGAGCTAAACCCAAACATAAAACTACTGTTCAATCTCAGCCTTACTACAGGATATGTACCCAAAGAGTGGCGTACAGCAACAGTGGTCCCTCTCCACAAAGATGGTGCCTCAACGGATCCTGGAAACTATCGCGACATAAGCCTGACTAGCTTGGTCTGCAAAGCTATGGAAAGGATCATCATGGACCTCATAAATAAAGATATTAGGGACCTACAGAGACTGGATCCTACCCAGTTCGGCTTTGTTAAGGGCAGATCCTGCCTCTTAAACCTGGTCGATTTCTTTGAAACAGTCACCAAGGCCATTGACGAGGGGAAGGTGGTCCACACAGCCTACCTGGACCTCGCAAAAGCCTTCGATACAATACCCCACTCGGGCATTATAGATAAGCTCACCAGCTTAAATATAAACCCCTATATCACTAGATGGGTTGCAAACTGGTTCAAGGACAGAACCCACATGGTTAGAATTGCTGGAGCCATGTCAGATTCCAAACCAGTTACAAGTGGTGTCCCACAAGGCTCAGTCCTGGGACCTTTCTTGTTCGGTATATATTTCTCGGAGGTACAGGCCAACATGGAAGGACTGTGGCTAACCAAGTTCGCAGATGACTGCAAACTGGGCACCATAATCAACTCTCCAGCCGACACAAGCATCCTCCAAAAGGGCCTCATAGAAATAGACAACTGGTGCCAGAGCCATGGCCTCAAGCTAAACGCCAAAAAGTGTATAGTCATCCCCTTTGGCAAAAACAAAGTGCCCACAAATTACCACATAGGTGGTAATCCATTAAGTACAAAAGAAGTAATTAGGGACCTGGGGACCCAAGTTGATAGCAGTCTCTCATTTGACAACCACGTGGCCAAAGTGGTTAGAAAAACATTTTATATAGCCCACCTAATCATGAAGGGATTCACATCTAGATCAGGGGAGGTCATCGTGCCTCTTTACTCATCCCTCATCAGGCCCATAATTGAGTACAATGCCCCTTTTGGGATGTACCTTACCAGACACCTGCAGCAACTGGAAAGACCCCAAAAGTACCTCACCAAGAGGATCAAAGGGCTCCAACAGATGTGATACGCTGCCTGGTTAAGGAAACTCCAGCTCTACTCAGTGGCATACCGCCTGCTCAGAGGCGATCTGTGCCTGACGTATCAAGCCATGTCCAACCCGGAATTAATGGACATGCTGCACCTCAGAAAATCCAAATCCCATCGAGCTACGCGCTCGAGAGACTTGAACCTCAGCACTGAAATAAATAGGACATGCTGGAGGGACAGATTCATAATGCAGAGGCTACCTTCACTCTGGAATAAAATCCCAGTCCAGGTTAGGCAGAGTCCCTCATTGACTCTCTTCAAGAGGAATCTTGATGAGTGGATGGGAGATCGTAGGTTTACCCCGGGCATCACTTCTGTGTCACTGTTAGACAGAGGCACAGTATACTAACCTCGAAAAAGGGCATAGCAAAATTAATTTAAAATGGGTGGCGAAAGCCAAACACACTCTGGCTAGGCTTATAAATGCCCTAGGGCAGATAGCCTAGTATGAACCTATATATACTATTCTCAGATAATGTATCCTCACAAACATTTGTCATTTCAGCTTATTGTGAACTGTTAATTTGTCAGTTTTGAACATTAAGCCTTGAACACAACTTATTACTTCCTTGAAAATAAATAAATAAGCCTGAATGTCTTTCCTCACATTTTTTGTTCAGTCCATCACTGCACCAAAAGGTTAGGAAAAAAGTGCTAAAATGCAACTCAGAGCATCTAGAGCCTTTATGGCTTTTGGTGGTCTTGCGTTCCCTGACCCAAGACAGTTACTTACTCTAAGTGCTTAGTCTTTGTCACTTAGGACCTGTGGAAAGGCTGCATGAAAAAGCAAAGTTCAAGAATAGCACTGAAGTTCTTTCCTTAATCATGATTTTTGTTATCATAAGGTTGGAAATAAAAGATCTAAAATGCACTTCCAGAATCTAGAACATCCATGGCTTCTAGGGGCCTAATGGCCCTGAGATCCCCTGTGTAAGTCAGTTATTTCCTCCACATTTATTACAATGCAGTCTTGGTCAGTTAGGGGGCATTGAAAGATTGTTTGAAAATGCAAGGGTGATGAATGGCAATTAATTTATTTCCTTAATTTGGATTATTGTTTAGGCCATCATTGGATGAAAATGTTATTTAAAAAAAATTAAAATGCACCTCAGAGTATGTAGACCCCTCTCATGGCTTTTGGAGTCCTAGCAGCTCCCAGACCACTGCCTTAATTAACTTATTTCTCCACAGTTATTACAATGTGATCATGGTTAGTTAGAATTTGTTAAAACGATGCAGGAAAAAGCAAACGAAGAATACGACTGAAGTTTTTTTACTTAATCAAGATTTTATCAGGCCATCATTGGATGAGACAGGTTGTTTTAAAAACTCTTAAATGCATCTCAGAGCATCTAGGACCTTCCATGGCTTGACTTAATGCAGTTATTTCCTCTGCAGTTATCAGAGTGAGTCTTGCCTATCTAGGATGTGTTGAATGAATGAATGTAGAAAAACAACTGTGGAGTAAGACAAACTGTGAGCAAACAAAGAAAAAAAAAGTAACCTGGATGATGTGGATAGGCCAAAATGGGGGTCCGGGGAGGTTCTGAGTGATGAGCATGGGGGAGGGAGGAAGTGGGCTATGAGTGGGGGACACTGTGCAGCTCTTCATCAAGGGCACCGGTACATTTAAGGTCGACCCTGGGTGTAGCATTCATCACACACACGCACACGCACACGCACACGCACACGCACACGCACACACACGCACACACACACACACACACACACACACACACACACACACAGTGTCTTATAATATACTTTTAATTCTGATCAGAAAATGGGGTATGAGGAATGATTATTAAGAGAAGAATGGAGAGATTCCACATTTGGGACAAAGGACTGAGAAAGCATGGTTTGTGCACTGAAGCCTTATTTTGCAGGTGTTGAAGGAAAGAGGTTCCTAGCAGGTAAGATTTCTAAGGTTGCATGCTGGAGTATCTCTGATTAGTCTGGAAGCTAGTAGGGTGAATGTCTCATTCTTGGTAATTTTAAGCACCTGAGAGGAAAGTAGAAAGTCAGCACATCATTTCACAGGTAGACTGATAACTTTTTCAGTGGTTTTGCCCTACTGTTTATTTCTTGGGTAGAATAATAAATCTGCATATGGTGTTTGAGATGACTTGAATGGTGGATGGATACATTTCTTTTAGAGGTTGTAGGAATCAGAGGGAGACCATAGTCGAGATGAGCCAGTAAGACATCTTTACCAATCATTCTTATGGGGTCTGGAGAGAAAAGGGGGAGATCCTATTAGCCCAAGAGACTATTGAATTTTTGTCTGTGTAGTCCAAATGGAGATAGGAATGTAGGATGGTATACTCCAGGTGAAAGTATGCATCCATCCACACTTAGGATGGGGGTGAAGAAAGGAAGTCGCTTCATTTATAATTTTGATAGGAAACGTATGCAGAATTATTTTTAATGTAAATCTAGTTCACAGCTTATACAATGCATATCATGTGTATGTTTCTTTTATCATAGTAAATAGCATAACAAAATCTGTAAAAATGCCCTTTTCAGGTCACTAAATGCCCTTCTGGACTTCCAGCACCCTCCCCCAGCCTTCAGTATCGTCTGGCACCTCTGTGTGGAATACCCATTTGAAACATATCATGTGGTCCCATAAAAATACCACATTCATCCTGACTATGGTCTGATTCAAAGAAAATTCCTCCACAAGAGGGTAAGAATTAATATTTTCCTCACAGTCAGATACTTGGGCTTGTGATTCTGTAGCAGAAAAGCCTTATCTCTGTCACCATCAGAATCATCAGACCCTGTTTACTCAGGAATTTCTTTACACTGAATGCCCACTTGTAATGGCTTCTTGACACCAGGAATCATAGCCTGTAATGCGTGCCTTGCTTGTTGTGTCTTTCGGCTTTTCCCGGTTAGGGGTCGCCACAGCAGAACTCCGGTCCGCTAATGATTGGCAGTAGATTTTTACGTGCCGAGTTGCCAGCCCTGACGCACAACCTTCAATGAAGGTACGCCCATTCACGCATGTCTCCACACAGAAGACGCTCTTGCTGAGAATCGAACAGGACAACGTCTTACTGTGAGGCGACAACGCTACCGCAGCACCACCACCACAGTTTTCTTGCTAAGGTGAGAAAATCATCTTTCTTAACTGTAATAACTTCTTGTGATAAACAATGTTTAATTTTTTGGATTTTCCTTACAGGAGTCCTGTGGAAGATGACCAGCTCGAAGAAGGGACATCTGACCAGTCTAATGGTCTCTTGTCTCTATTACCACATGAAGAATCTCCTGGAGTACCTTCCAGTAATAATGAAGATGGTTCTCCTATGCCCAGATTGGACAGTGGAACAACCAGAGAGAGAATGTGACTGACCCCCAGTTCATGGTAGATGAAAGGACTAGACCAGAGAAAGTTGTAGAGGTAAGTGGGTGGTCTGAGGAACAATCAAAAGCTACTACAGGCTCACCCACTATCGGATGAGGTAAAGACTAAACCAGCAGCACTGGAAAGGGCTCCCGGATAAGCATTTTTTTTTTAGGTACAGTGGGACTGGAGTCAGCAGGACCAGAGTAAGTATCCATGAAGGAAGAGACAGCTATACTGTATGGAACTTTGCAACACATCAGGATTATCTACATTACATACGAAGCTTGAGTAGAACACGGTTAAGAGTTATGTTTTCTTTGTGTCTGTCTCCGAAATGCGCATAAAGTGTAAAATATAAAAAGAAAGTGTATCATTAGGGTTTTAAACTGTGATATTGTAGATCACTTATAAAACTGTATATATGAGGACTTAATCCACGAATGCAGTAGCAGTTTTACAACATTATCCAAGGGGATGTGTCTACTCTAGGCAAATGTGAAGCTGTCACTTGGAAACATGTTTCCACATTACTTAGACACTACAAGTTGAACAGCTGACTCCAAAAAGAAATGTTTTTTCTACACATGTTCTGAATGGGATGCTATGATATATTTCCACAGCTCTAGGACTTAAGAGGGCACCTCTGAATATTTTATCATATATTATTACTTCACTTGATTTTTTCACTGTAAAGTAAGAACTCTTCTTAAAAGTAGATTGTTGGAAGAGAATATTTTGGCCACCTTGCATCTAATCCCTGTAAATTAAAAAAAAAAGAATAGTATGACTAGCTACATGTTTAATTTTAGTGTTGGCATGTTTGCTAATGTATGGTTTCAGTGTGTTCACATTCCATAGTACCATACTCCACATGTTCCACTATGTCTCCAGAGAGACCTACAACAGCTGTGTTGGGAGCATATAGATGGTAACTGCCACTTAATATAATAAATTGCAAGGTTATACACTTTGATGGGGAAGATCTACAGAAAACATACATACATACATACATACATGGTGAGGTGGCTTTAAATAGGACAGAGCTAAAGTACCTGTGGGTCTTAGTAACCATTAAGATGAAGTGTGCTATGCAATGTAACAGGCTAGCAGTGAAACCAAGATGATGTCAGGGTGCAGGGGTGAGGCTATGCATCAGAGATGCTGGGCTCTTCCTTGCATCATATAGGGTACTGGTAATGCAGCATCTGGAGTACTCTATTCTGTTTTGGTAAACAAACAAGGGATGTGTAATTGGGGTTGTAAAAATTTTGCAGTTCTGAGTGGATTCATGGCTTCTGGTCATATATAATAACATCTCAGCACAGACTCAAAAGGTCAATTTACAAAATAAAAACAAAAGAAAGTATTTTTGCAGGGAGGACAAAACCTTTCTCCCTGCATTCTCAATGCAGGTGCTGCATGTCACACATCCCTATTAATCTGTCCATGTACAATAATTTTATGATCAGTTAGTGTCATCAAAAAGGCCAACACCCAACAGGATGTTGGGCCCAGTATTTTGGGGAGATTTAAAAGTTTGATAACAGATTGATTATGTTGGAAGGCTAATCTGTATGAACTGTGACATCAAGGTGGAATTGGCACCATCAGATGAGGAGACTTATTTATTTATTTATTTTATTTATTTATTTCAGTTTGTTAACCGGGAAAGTCCATTGGGCCAAGGTAGCCCATTTTCAATAGAGGCCCGAGGAGAAAAGCTCCAGACAGAAATACTAGTACAATATAATATAACAACTAGTACAGAATATAAGAGAAATAAATTAACTGAAAACAATTTAAATATAAGAACGAAGTTAAACACTTATAGATATTTACAAGAACAAACAAATTAATGCTTATTTAGTACATCATAATTGTAGACAAAAGAATTTAAGCAAAGGCAGAGTTTAGAGTAAGATAAGAAAGAGATAGGTGTCAGGATTCAGGTAGGATGAGTGCAGGAGCATTCCCAGATAGGGGAGAGATGAGAGTGGAGTAAGGTTTTAAAGGAAGGGAGATTCTGGGTAGTTCTAATGTGAGGGGGAAGAGAGTTCCATAATCTAGCATGGGAGAATGATAGTAAGAGTTGCCCTGGTGAATGTAAAGGTTTGTAAAGTTCCAAGAGGTTTTGATTTGTGGATCTAAGTGTTCTGTGCAGCTGGTGAAGTTTTAAGGAGGAGGAGAGTGATGGATAGCTAAAGGGTTTGAATGAAAGTTAGACAGCCTGGGAGTTCCAACCAGTTTAGTGCATGGAGGGAGTTACAATGATGAGTGGAGGATTTGGAACCTGTGGCAAACTTAGAAATTTTATTATAGCATGAGGATAGTTTTGATTTCAGGGTTGATTGGAGATTACTGAGTAGTGGTGCTCCATACAAAAGGGAGGGGATAAGGTAGGTAAAAGATAGGAGTTGTCTGGATGAAAGAGAGAGGTAGTGTCTGTGTCGATAAAGCATTCTGAGTTTTTGATGTTTTTTTTTATATTGGTTTGTAGGTGGACGTCAAACTTTAGCTGGTCATCAGTAAGGACGCCCAGAAGTTTTGCATGGGGAACTATTTCAATAGACGTTTTGTTTAGACTGAGTATAGAGAATGATGCTTTGTCAACAGCAGTATGTCTAGAAGGAGTAAAAATCATTATTTTGGATTTGGCAGCATTAAGGGCTAGATGGTTGTCAAGCATCCAGGACTCAGTGGAGGAGAAGGCCTCTTGAGTAAGGTTTGTTAATATGGGTAGAGTTTTAGCAGAGCAGATGATAGTGGAGTCATCTGTGTATTGCACAAGTTTAGCATTGGTGATCTTTTGGTGGAAATCATTGATAAAAATATTAAATAGTAAGGGACCCAGTATGGAACCTTGAGGTACTCCTGTTGGGGTATGAAGGAAAGAGGAAGTACAGTAGTTCCATTTTACAGCTTGTTCCCTGGCTGAAAGATAGCTGGTGAACAATTTGATAGAAGAAGAGGAAAGATTAAGATGAGAGAGTTTAGAAAGCAAGAGTTGATGGGAGACAGTATTGGAGGCCTTGGATAAGTCTAGGAGGAGGGTAGAAACTATGTTACCAGAGTCGCGAGCAGAGTTGATGATTTCGAGGAAGGAAAGGAAGGCAGTGGTGGTGCTATGACCTGGTCTAAACCCATGTTGTGTAGGAGTCAGTAGTTGGTTGTCAAGAAGGTAGGGTAAAAGTTGCAGGTGAATACATTTTTCAAGTATCTTGGAGATAGGGACATGATAGCAATAGGGCGAAAGTTGGAGACAGAAAAGATGTGACCTCCTTTGTGGAGGGGGATGATGAAGGCTTTTTTCCAGAGGTGTGGTACATAGGATTCCTGGATGGAGCGGTTTATTAGGATGCTGATGGGAAGGGCTATGCCATCAGCGGCTAGCTTGAGGAAGTTGGATGGAATGTCATCTGGGGCATTAAAACAAGGTTTTAACTTTAGTAGGAGCTTTTTTATAGTGTTGGTAGGAATGGATCTGAGAGTGAAAGAGGGGGGCAGAGAGTTATTGGAGGTTAAATCCTTGGTTTCAGATATGTTGGGGGGAGATATTATTAGGGAAAGATGAGGTGAGTTTGCCTATGGAGTCAATGAAAAAGGAATTGAATTGGATGGCTAAGTGGAGGTCAGGTGAGTCAGGGCAGGAGTTCTCTTGTTTGCCTGGAGATAGTATTGATGCAATGCTATTCCAAAACTTTTTTGGGTTGGTTTTATGGTTATTTTGAAGTTTAAGATAGTAGGAGTTACGGTCGATGACTATTTGTTTTTTACTTGATTTCGGAGTTGCTTATATTCAGAAAGAGCGTTGGGAGTTTTGAATTTTTGATAGTATTTCCAGGTTTTGTCTCGGAGATGCATAAGGACTTTAGTGTCCTTGGTTAGCCAGGGGGCCATTTTGGATTTGAGTCTTTTGGTTCCGCAGGGGGCAAAACTATTTAGTAGATCAATAAAAACTGTATTGAAGTGTGAGACAGTGGCGTCTAAAGGAAGGTACTTTAGGGGGTTCCAGTTTATCTGCTGTAAGGCATTAGAGAAGATTTGGGAGTTGAAATTTTGCATATTATGGGTTGTAATGTGTTTGTGCTTAAGGAGGAGGGGGAAGGAGAATGGTATATGTAGGCAAGGAGATGGTCACTAAGGGAGTCGGGGAGAGTACCACTATCAGAAATTCGGGTTGGGTGGGAGACTAGTATCCAGTCAAGGATGCTACCTGTGGTGTAATCTTTATTTGGTCTAGTAGGAGTTTGGATTAGCTGAGTGAATTGATATAAGTTAATACTTTGTGTAGGGGGTTGATGAATCAATGGAAGACCAGTTAATGTTGACATCACCTAGGATTATTGCCTCATTATTTATGTTGGAGGTAAACCAGGCAAGAACATCTTCCAGAATAGGGATGTTGTTACCAGGTGGTATGTACGGGGAGGCAATGCATAAAGATTTGTTGTTGTTAACTTTGAGAAGTGTCAGGGTTAGCTCAACAGTGTCAAATGAGGGTATGGGCTTAGTATAGGGTGTCACTGTTAAGGAGGAGGAGAAGAGTAAGGCTACTCCTCCACCTTTCTTTTGGGATCTGTCACTTCTTATGAGTTTATAGTTTGGGGGTGTTATTTTGGTATATTTTATATGTGGCTTTAACCAGGTTTCTCTGATAGAGAGAATATCAGGTTTGTTTTGGGATATCCAGGCATGAAAGGCAGGTATTTTACTGCAAATGCTCCTGGCATTAAGTGTTCAAGGAGAAGAGATTTGTGAGGGAGGGGAGAACTATGTGAGTTTGGTTTGGAAGTGGAGTTAAGTGAAGGCCCTGGATTAGGGTGTATTATCTCCAGAGAGGAGGAGGAGGGTGACTAATTTAGAATACAGTAGGGATAGGTATCTCTGTTCTAAGGGGTTATAGATTTGGGAATTGGAAATTAATGAGGTTAGCTTGGTAGGTATGGGAAGTGGTTTACTAGGAGTAGGGAAGACTTTCCTTTGAAAGAGAAAAGATGCATAATGGTTATAGAGGTGGGAAGAGACTTGGGTTGTTGAGGGAGAGTCTTTTTTAACATATACTGAAGTTGTGTGAAAGGGAGGGTAGTACTGGAACGGTGGGAGACTAGTGAGGCTGAGTAGGTAGAAGAGAATGAGGGTTTGAAATAAGGATAGTAGAGCATGAGCAGGTCTTGTTTGCATGACAGGTGTTAGATGCAAGTCAAGTGAGAGGGATATATAGAAAGAGAGACAGTTAAGAATGGGAGAGGTGTAGTACAAAGGTTATTGTATGGGTGTGAAGACAGGGATGTTGCAGGGTGAAAGATGAGTTGAGCAGAGGGCAGTGGGTGGGAGTGTGACACCAGGTTGAAGATAGTGATAGGGAGTAGGTTAAGGGAGAGGCCAAGTGTGATAGGTAAGTTATGTGGGAGTGGTCAGATAGGTATAAAGGTAGACGTGTTGGGGGGCGATTGGAATTTGGGGGCAGGGTAGGGGAGCGGAGTGAGCCCATAGGGCAAACAGAGTGGGTAGAGCCACAAAGAAGTGATGAGTACATAAAGTTATCAGTGACTGGAACACCTCAAATTAAGATGGGCAACATCTGAGGTGTGAGTTAGGATAATTGTAGACAGTTTTAGCATATGTTTTTCAGCCCAGGAAAGTAGTGAGCAAGTGTGGTAGTACGGAATGAGGGAGAAGAAATTAAAATAACTAATGTATTATACAGGGGATTTTGGAAAAAAAGGTATGGTGAGCGAGTGTTTGTAGTGGTGTATGTCGCCACCTAGAGGTGAAGGAGATGGCAGACAGATAAGAAGGAGAGTCGTTAATAAAAGTAAGCAAAAAAGACAAAAACAGGAGGGGGGAAGAGTGGCAAATGGGCTGCAGTAGGCTGCTGTCATGCACATGGGAGGTAAAATCTAATTTAATAATAGAAGCTTTAACTAAGAGTTCCAAGTAGAGTCTTTAGGCTACATACATTGTGCTTTCCTTTTCTGGGAATAACTTCACTGTGGTAGAGTTCACTGGTGCTGAGTAGCAGGCAGTTCAAGAGTGTCTTCCATATTTAGCAGGGAGGTAGTCCTTGATATTGTAAAAGTGGGGAAGTGTCAGACTGTAAAAAAGAGAGAGAAAAGTATTATTCAAGCTGCATGGCAGAACAAGGGAGGTAGGAGGTGGAGAGAAAGTTTAGAGAGGTAGGAGGTGGACAGAAAGTTTAGAGAGGAAAGGGGTGAGTAGTAGAAAAGCAATGCTCTTTAGGCCGTTAGACCCCCAATGCACATTTTCCATAGAGCCCAAGGAGAGTGAAAATCCCTCAAGGCTAGTTGAGAGGTCAGAGATAAACTACTATACAAGTACGGAAACACTTGTCAGCACATGCTACATCATAAACAATTATGCAACGCAAAGACCAATACAGCAATAAACTGATGCAAGATAGTACATGAGGCTGTATAGAAATGGGTTAGGCATAGGCAGGCATCATGAATAGCAAATTAAGTTCACTGTGTTACTTTAACATGAAACAAACATCAAATCATAGCAGATTATAACACAGTACTAGCATTAACTAATTGTGTATCCAGTTAAAATAAATCTGCAGTTGCCAGTGTTGAGACAAACTTCTTTAAGCAGGTAAGTATGCTTGAAATAGCTGTTTTAACACTGTCGTTATGCCGAGACAGGCAGCATTTGTATTTCTACACTATTAATGCAATAAAAGCTTATTCCAATAAAATATAGGTAGATGAACCAATTATATCACCGCTAGGCAACTGGAGAGGGTTTGAAGTACCCGCTCAACAAACCAACAATATTACTTATTCCATCTGCTTTCGCGGTTAAATTACAATTTCTAAGGTTCCATAAGATAAGTTTAACTGAAAGGTGGTGCTAACCTACCGGGAGGCAAGTCAAGCAGCCCAAACGCAGGTCCGTTTCAGAGGGTTGTGGAAGCCTAGTCTAGATTCCAAAAATGGCACCACAGATAGCCCTGGCCAAAAGTAAACTCCGGGCGGAAGTTAGCTTAGGGGGAGGGGATTGGCTAGGGAGGAATGATAGGACTAGAGAGGGGGGAAAAAGGAGGGAATATGAGCCACAAAGAAGTGGCGAGTACAGAAAGTTATCAGTGACTGGAACACATAAAATTAAAATGGGCAACATCTGAGGTGTGAGTTAGGGTAATTGTAGACAGTTTTAGCATAAGTTTATCAGCCCAGGAAAGTAGTGAGCAAGTGTGGTAGTACAGAATGTGGGAGAAGAAATTAAAATAACTAATGTATTATAGAGGGGATTTTGAAAAAAAAGGTATGGTGAGCGAGTGTTTGTAGTGGTGTATGTCTCCACCTAGAGGTGAAGGAGATGGTTGACAGATACGAAGGAGAGTCTTCGTCAATAAAAGTAAGCTTAAGATCTAAGCAAAAAAAATGAAAACCGGAGGGGGGGGGGGGAGTGGCAAATGGGCTGCAGTAAGGCTGCTGTCATGCACATGGGAGGTAAAATCTAATTTAATAATACCAGCTTTAACTAAGAGTTCCCAGTAGAGTCTTTAGGCTACATACATTGTGCTTTCCTTTTCTGGGAATAACTTTACTGTGGTAGAGTTTACTGGTGCTGGGTAGTAGGCAGTTTAAGAGTGTCTTCCGTACCTAGCAGGGAGGTAGTCCTTGATATTGTAAAAGTGGGGAAGCGGCAGACAGTAAAAGAGAGAGAGGAAAAGTATTATTCAAGCTGCATGGCAGAACAAGGGAGGTAGGAGGTGGAGAGAAAGTTTAGAGAGGTAGAAGGTGGACAGAAAGTTTAGAGAGGAAGGAGATGAGTAGTAGAAAAGCGATGCTCTTTAGGCAGTGAGACCCCCAATGCACATTTTCCATAGAGCCCAAGGAGAATGAAAATCCCTCAAGGCTAGTTGAGAGGTCAGAGTTAAACTACTACACAAGTATGGAAACACTTGTCAGCACATGCTACATCAAAAATAACAATTATACAAGGCAAAGACCAATACAGCAATAAACTGATGCAAGATAGTACATGAGGCTGTATAGAAACAGGTTAGGCATAGGCAGGCATCATGAATAGCAAATTAAGTTCACTGTGTTACTTTAACATGAAACAAACATCAAATCACAGCCGATAACACAGTACTAGCATTAACTAATTGTGCATCCAGTTAAAATTAAGTCTGCAGTGGCCAGTGTTGAGACAAACGTCTTTAAGCAAGTAAGTATGCTTGAAATAGCTATTTTAACACTGTTATGCCGAGGCAGGCAGCGTTTGTATTTCTACACTGTTAATGCAATAAAAGCTTATTCCAATAAAATATAGGTAGACAAACCAATTATATCACCGCTAGGCAACTGGAGAGGGGTTGAAGTACCCGCTCGACAAACCAACAATATTACTTATTCCATCTGCTTTTGCGGTTAAATTACAATTTCTAAGGTTCCAAAAGATAAGTTTAACTGAAAGGTGGTGCTAACCTACCAGGAGGCGAGTCGAACAGCCCATCCACAGGTTAATTTCAGAGGGTTGTGGACGCCTAGTCTAGATTCCAAAAATGGCACCACAGATAGCCCTGGCCAGAAGTAAACTCCGGGCGGAAGTTAGCTTAGTGGGAGGGGATTGGCTAGGGAGGAATGATAGGACTAGAGAGGGGGGGCATATGAGCCACAAAGAAGTGACGATTACAGAAAGTTATCAGTGACTGGAACACCTAAAATTAAGATGGGCAACATCTGAGGTGTGAGTTAGGGTAATTGTAGACAGTTTTAGCATAAGTTTTTCAGCCCAGGAAAGTAGTGAGCAAGTGTGGTAGTACGGAATGGGGGAGAAGAAATTAAAATAACTAATGTATTATAGAGGGGATTTTGAAAAAAAAAGGTGTGGTGAGCGAGTGTTTGTAGTGGTGTGTCGCCAACTAGAGGTGAAGGAGATGGCAGACCGATACTAAGGACAGTCTTCGTTAATAAAAGTAAGCTTAAGATCGAAGCAAAAAAGATGAAAATTGGAGGGGGGAAGAGTGGCAAATGGGCTGCAGTAGGCTGCTGTCATGCACATGGGAGGTAAAATCTAATTTAATAATACCTGCTTTAACTAAGAGTTCCAAGTAGAGTCTTTAGGCTACATACATTGTGCTTTCCTTTTCGGGGAATAACTGCACTGTGGTAGAGTTCACTGGTGCCTGGGTAGCCTTGATATTGTAAAAGTGGGGAAGCAGCAGCCTTTAAAGTACGTGTGTAGTCTAAATAAGTCCCATTAATTCTTCGAGCAGCCATCTCCTACAATGCTGACTTCCTCTACAGATGGCTTGTACAGACTCTACAGAACAGCTTAACCAGCAGAATATCGCCATTATCTGTAAAACTTACTCCAAAGTCAAGTCACCTGTCTTTCAAGTGTGACAGTACATTTTCAACTGAGTTGAATTCTGTGGAAAGTATAACATCTCAGCACAGACTCAAAAGGTCAATTTACAAAATAAAAACAAAAGAAAGTATTTTTGTAGATTAACATTGTAATGAGAGATGTGGATTAACACCAGTGTGAGGAAGGTGGATTAATACAAGTGTAAGGGATGTAGATTAACATTAGTATGAGAGGAATTAACACTTGCATAAAGGGAAGTCAGCATCAATATGCAGGTGTTAATTCCTCTGCAGAAACGATTTTTTTTTTGAACTACACATACACGGAAGAGCTTTTCGATGTTAAGCGCTTTCGTGTATGTGTGTTCCATGTTTTGTGATTCAGACATATGCTAGTCGAGCATGTGTCCGAGACCCATATATATATATATATATATATATATATATATATATATGTGTGTGTGTGTGTGTGTGTTTATATATATATATATATATATAAATATATAAACACACACACACACATATATATATATATATATATATATATATATATATATGTGTGTGTGTATATATATATATATATGTATATATATATATATATATATATATATATATATATATATATATATATATATATACACACACACACATATATGCATGTATATAGTGTACAGGAAAGGTCTATGTAATTCTCAGTCTCCAAATACAAAACAAATCCATTTGGGTGACATGATTACAGTAACTGAAATTCTTTACTTTTCAAATGACTTCTCATATACATGTCCTGTTTTGATGAGTGCCAAGGAGGTGCCATTTCATAGGAATAATAGGAAATAGAAAGCTATTCAACTAGAGTACACATGCTTTGTTAGTATCCACTCTCAGGATCTACCAGCCTTTTCAAGGAGGGCAAGTTCTGTAAGACCTGGAGTGTATGAATATATATTATAGGTTATAGAATATAGGTTCTATGAACCTATGAACCCTTCCATTTGTCTAAGCTATGTTTGAAGACCAACATGCAAGGAGTCACATAGGTTGACATGCAAGTATAGTTTGTTTTAAGGCAATGGGAGTTACTAGGTAATGAACACATCTTTCCATTTAGTTTTGTTTTAGTACCTGATGCAAATTGAGATCTCTTGTTCTAGTGCTAACTATACTATCTGTTATATAGAAAAAGAGGATTTCTCAGATAATAGGATCCCCAAAAGCATGGAAAGCAAGGCACATGTCCTCTCTCAAAAGCCTATATGACATGGAATGCAGGGACAGTGATTCCTGCCTTTCCTGATAACTAAGAGTTTTGAAGCCTGACATAATTTTTGATATGAATATCTATGCTTCTTAGAGTTCTTTGATGTGTCTAGTAACATACATTCCAAAGGGTGCATTATATTCTATGCTGGGTCTTACCAGAGCAGAGTTCAGGGCAATAATTACTTTCTTGGTTTTAGATGAGATGCCCTTTGTAATTAATTTAGATATATAGAAGGGTTTTCTAATTATGGTTGCTACATGGTGATCAAAGGTGAGGGAGCAATTGATTTAGGTACCGAAGCCTCTGGTCACAGACTCAGAGAGTAGGGTGGATGGATACAGTAGGTAGGATATATTTTATTGTTTCCTTTAGTTTATGCACCAGGAGTTAACACATTACTTCCATTTGAAAGGTATTAGTATCATTGGTTGACTTAACTACTCCCAGCTTACAGTCATCATGAAACTTAAGTCAGCAACAGATTCTTGCTGATGGTGTTTAGGTTAGATTAATAAATGCAAAAATTGAGGGGGCCTAGTACAGAACAGT
The DNA here is from genome assembly GCF_019279795.1 of Protopterus annectens. NCBI lineage: Eukaryota > Metazoa > Chordata > Ceratodontiformes > Protopteridae > Protopterus > Protopterus annectens. The sequence goes on along the minus strand of NC_056735.1, from coordinate 1,712,891,777 downwards.
GGAAAAAAATCACTGGCCATGTTTTCCCTAACTGAAGAGACATTACCAGCCTTGACAATATTCATTCTTTCTCTGACCTAGATTGCAATCCATCTTACCACATAGGGATCAGTGATTAAGGCTATTGGCTTAGTCACAATCCCATCACATGGTTTGGTGCCAAACAACTTTGCCAGATCCAAGCAGGCAGCATGAACAGTGCAACAACTGCCCACTGTCTAAGTGCCCTTTTCAAAGAAGTCCACAAGGTTTAGAGGGCATGAGTACCTCCTAACAAATATAAATTGTTGTGGGTCAAAGCATGATGAAATTTTTAATGTCCTGGTTTATGAGGTTTATATACAAGGCTAATAAAGCTAGCGGGTCTGTAGTTACTCAGGTAAGTGGTGGGGCACCCACCACAGTGCACAATGACTTGGAAAAAGGCAAGGCTTGGGTTAGTCATCTTATGGAGGGTAATCAGCTTGATACTATTGAATACACAGCCCTGTATATTGTTAGGACACATCACAGAGGTATTTCTGGTACTGGAGAGTTCATCAAGGATAGAATCCTTTGAGATGGTAGGGGAGTAAATGACTCAGGGATGTTTGGAGTGGAAGATGATAATTTTAGGGGAGAACTTTGCAGCCAGCTCATTTGCTAGTATCTTTGCAATGTCTTTAGGATTGGAATGGGAGGTGCCATCATAGATAAGTTTGGAGCAGTGACTTAAATTACTGCATTTATGGGATGCTTTGTTGGTCATTATAGCAGCCTTTGGTTTCTTGATGAGACATTTTATATTCTGTTTGTGATGGGAGGTTCTGGCCTTACAAGGTAATCCAAGCAGTTTCTTCCTTCTACTGCATAATTTGTTAGTATCTACTAACCACCAGGGTGCTTTGCTATTGAATTTACTTCTGTAATTGATTTTGTGGGGACTTTTCTGTTAATGCATTTATCTAAATCAACATTAAAATTCCTTGCACAAGTGACTGCATATTTTGCCTCCACTGAGAGTATAATATGGGATAATTTTGAGATTTTTTGTACAATTCTAAGGATTGCTTTTTTGAAGTCTCTAAAGGCAATGGTACTGGTTACCAGGGAGTGTATGTTCTGAGGTTAATGGTAACCAGTTTTTGGTCAGACTTAACAAATGAGGGGCCAACCATGAGCAAGGAACATGGTATGGCTAAGTCTGTGAGAAATAGGTCCAAGATATTACCACTCTTCTAGGATTTTCAACAATTTGATCTAGGGAATTCTCATTACCACAATCTAGGAAATGTGCACAGATCTACAATTCACCAAGGATTAGAAAACATCTCTCACAGGGATATTTGCAAGGAACTTTGGGAAGTTTTCATAATCTTGTGAGGCCATAGAGGGGGACTGGTAACAAGCAATAAGATTAAATTCTGACCTACCTAGTGTGAGCTGGAGGTCAATGAGCTCAGTCGGTGGTCATGGGGTATCATTTTAAAAGGGATGAAATCCCTGGTGAGCACTAAGATACCTCTTCCATTAACAGTGGGCTTGAAGGCATGACAGGCACAGAATGGTGGCAAGGACGGGGTGCTCTCATTACACTTGAACCATGTCTCAATAACCATATAAACATGGACTATTTCCAGATAGAGAAGAGCCTCCAAACTGGGCAGTTTGTTCTTAAGACTAGCACTGGTAGAGTTTTTAGTAGAATCTAGAACAGAAGCTTCTATTAAAAAAGGAATAATTATTACAGCATATAAAATATTGCATGATAAGTATAAGAATCAATCAAAGGAGGTTATAAAGGATTGGGAAGAGAGACTGGATAATCAATTCACAAAGAAACCATGCAAGGATATATGTATATCTCCAAAATATGCAACACAATCTAAAAGATTTAGGATTTTTACTTGGAAATGTTTACATAGATATTTTTATACACCAAGTAGATTCCAGAGAATTTTTCCTCAGGTAGACAGCAAATTTTGGAGGTGTGATGGGCGAGAAAGAGGTAATTGGGAACATATTTTCTGGGAGTGCGGTGAGTTGGTAGACTTAAAGATTCCCTGTGGGACGCACAGTCAGAGATGCTGGGTGGGCAGATTGGTGTGAAGAGAGAGGTGATTTTTCTGAGCTATGATAATGAATTGGAATTACCTAGACATGGCAAGGCCTTGTTATATATAATTATGGTGGCTGCCAAAAAAGCAATTACTAGAAAATGGAAATCAAAATCTAAACCAACTATACTAGAAGTGGTGAATATATTAACAGAGATAAAACAACTGGAATTGAGATCTTTAGAAAAGGGTAGGAGCAAACTACATAGGAAAAAAATGGGAATTGTGGGAACAAATACATACAGGGGAGGAATGAGGTTTAAAAGAAGACAGGACTTAAATGAGCTATGTAATGTTTGACTGAAAATGACTGGGTAGATTATAAGTGATGTATAATGTTTGCAACTGGGAGTGTGTCAGTATGGTTTGTGATATAAATTGCTTGCAACTAGGATCGTGTCAGTGTGGATTGTTTTCATTTATATAAATATATGATTGCCTGTGTCGTTAGTGATGGTTTAATAAATATGTTTCTTGTTTAAAAAAAAAAGCAATAAAAATCCAAAGCAGCCAAGGAAGAGGTAAAAGTCCACAGTGGTAAAATATACCATACAGGATAAGAAGAAAACCCACTGGAGCCATCAAGACCAGTTAAAACTTTATTTATCACACAGATAAGCACTTTTGAGCATTAGCTCTTCATCTGATCTAAAAAACAGTTAAAATCAACCATACTTAAGCAAACAGCAACCAATTAGAATCAATAGCAGAACCTACGCCCCTTCAATAAGAGTTTTAAAGGCATGCAAGCATTTAACCCAGGTGTATGGTTAGCTTGCAATTCAGCTATCCATCTTAACTCAGCTAATTCAGTGCTGTGTACAATGTCACCCCCCCCCCATACTCACTTGTTGAATATATAACACCATAAACAGAAATCTATGCTGTTTGTTTGTTTCACTATGTTGATATAGAACATTACTTCTCAAACATAATCTGATGTCACTCATATGTTGCAATATACCTTGTTTTAACATTCTAGTCTTCCCAACATAGAATGTTTGGCATGGTATTCACTCAGCTAAATACACCACATTTTTAGTTCTGCAATCTGCATATAATCTAGATGTATACTTCCTACCTGACATAGGGTGTACAAAGATGTTATTTTCTTTGACATATTGACATGCCTTACATTTCTTACATTTAAAAGTTCCCAACCTCTTCCTACGTATTATAGACATGTTGGGAAGTATGTTCGTACATAAAATCTGCTTCAGATTTTGGCTGTTAGTATAAGCAAATCTATGGGGACCTGCTAGTGCTTTCAGATTATCATCTGTATTAAAATCTTCCAGTTCTTTTTTTTTTTTTTTTATCATCTGGGAAATGGCACGAATATCACTATTGGGTACTTACGTATTATCGCAACCAAATTGTGAACGACTCACTCTGCAGTTCTGCAAGGTATATATATGGGTAAACAGTAACAGTAAGTAAAATGGATAGAGTTTTTTGGTGTGAGACAGATGCAAATGGTTTGTGGAAACTAGTGGAAGTACCACATTTCAGCATGGAGGACCGACTGATTTCGGGTTTACCCCTTCTAACGTTATACAGGTGCCTGGAGGCTTGACAGTAGCATGACCGTTGATCATAACAGGCTTTGTGGTTTAAAAACATGTCCTTTTGCCTCGTTCCTGTGGCGCACTGGTTACATTGAATTAGTTTGATCGTATATTGTATACTGTTTAATGGTGAATTATTTTCTAAGCAGTTTAGTTTGGGTGCTAGCCTTGCACTCATAATATTAGAGCGGAACAGCTGCTGACCTTATTCATCTGCTTCCTGCAGTAAAATACTTTGCATGCTGTTAGGGCTTGGGAAACAGTTGACTGTTTCTTATGTGGTGGAAATCTTACAGCGATCACTGTGAATATAGATACAAAATGTGTTTTTCTCTTTGCAGCTTGAGCTTCACAGTATAAGTATTCTGCTAGTTAAGATTGGAGCTGCAAAGAGAAAACACTGTTTTCATTCTATTTTGACAGCGACCACTGTAACATTTACACCACCAAAGAAGAAACAGTCAACCGATTATTTCCGTCATTTCTCGTCAGACCTTGTAATTTAATTTGTGCTGTAAACATTACATCGTAAAACAGGTGGATTTTCTTAAGCAAACAAAACAATAGCTTGAAAGTCGGGCAGAATATATATCCACAATGAGTCGATCAGAATCTGGTTGCGATAATATGTAAGTACCCACTACTGTAATATAGATTTATTCTCACAAACGGGTTATTACTTTGCTTCTGTTGATAACAACAATCCCACTGTCAGAACTACCAACATTACATTCAAACCATGGCTTGCCTCTATTCCTTCTCCAACTTTTTGTCCTAGCTATTGTTCTCTTAACTCTGTGTTGGATAGCCACGACTAGCAAACATATACTGCATATTGTCTAACTCACTTTCATATATATTATCTTCAGTACACAGTCTAGAAATTCTTAACCTCTACCCACTCATTACATTATCAAAAATGTGCCTTGGGTGCATACTGTCATACATTAACATGTTATTTCTCCAGCAACTTTTCCTATACACTCTGGTTTGTAATTTGCCAGTCAAGGCTTTATAAACTTTCAAAGCTAAAAAAAATCTATTGATTCAGCAGAATAGCTAACAGTAAAATGTAAAAAATCTGTTGTGTTTTCCAAGTGTCTAACAAATGACAATAGTTCTTCAGTTGTACCACTCCACAAAATAAATATGTCATCCACAAAACGACAGTATATTTTCAAACTTGCCTTCCATGAACAGGTACTGGATAGAACATGGGTAGCCTCCCACTGTGCCAACACCAAGTTAGCATAGGTGTTGACACAGGGGGTGCCCAAGGCTACACCATCATTCTGCCAATAATATTGATCATAAAACATAAACTATTGCCCAAAATCAATTCAAGAAAAGCACATATCTGTACAAGTTTCTTTTCATCAAATATTGCATGAGTTAAAATAAAATCTTTAACAGCTGTGATTCCATAACAAATTGGAATCACAGTAAATAAGTTATTTACATCCATAAATATGTAACTTTCATAACCAGTTATAGATTCATAGGAATCACTCAGAGATCGTAAGAAACAGGAAGTGTCATTTATCACTGCTGGCGCATAGGGTAACATTGTTTTAAGTTTCTTCTCCACCCACATGGAAAGAAACTCAGTAACCCAACCTCTGCCAGATACTATTGGCCTATAGAGGGGTTTGAGGGGATTCTTATGAATCTTAGGTAAACCTTTCAATATAGCTATAACAGATTGTTCAACTATCACAAACCTATATATGTCTTCAGTTACATTAGACAGCAATAAATCATCTAGAGTATGTTTTACATGTGCAATAAAATCACTCACTTGACTGCATGCTATATTCTGATAAGTAACATTTTCTCTAAGCATTTTCAACACATCTTGTAAGTAATCCCATCTATCAAATATTACAATTCCACTCCCCTTATCAGCTGGTCTGATAGTAACATCAGAATTATTCTTCTAATTATTAAGAGCTTTCAGTTCACACTCAGTTAAATTATAATAACCATGTCTTACTTATGTATGTTGCTTAGGTTATATGATTAGGCTAGGTTATATGATATATAGTAATATATGTAATGTATGGTGTTTGTAAACATGAACTTATTGATATAGTTTGATTGCTTTTATATAAATGTAAAATTGCCTATGTCACAAGTAATAATTCAATAAACGTGTTTAAAAAATACTCTTATAGGTTCATAGGTTCATACTAGGCTATCTGCCCAAGGGCATTTATAAGCCTAGCCCATAGTTATGTGGCTTTCGCCACCCCTTTAGTTTGAATAAAAACTATGCCTATCATTTTGCTGTGCCTCTGTCAAGCAGTGACGCTGAAGTAATCCCTGGGGTATATCTGCAATCTCCCATCCATTGGTCAAGATTCCTCTTGAACAAGACCAGAGAGGTGCTCTGCCTCACATGTACCGGGATTTTGTTCCACAGCATAGGGAGTCTCTGGGTGATGAATCTGTCCCTCCAGCACGTTCTATTTATAACCGTGTCAAGGTTTAAGTCTCCGCCCTTGTGGTTCTGAGGGATCTAGATTTTTGAGGTGAAGCATATTCATCAAATCTGGGTTTGACATGGCCTTATATGTCAGGCACAGGTCACCTCTGAGCAAGCGGTATGAGACTGAATAGAGCTGGAGTTCTTTCAGTCGGGCAGCATAAGACATATTTTGAGACCCTTTATCCTTTTGGTGAGGAAGTTTTGGGGCCTTTCAAGCTGCAGCAGGAGTCTGGTCAGAGACATTCCAACGGGGCATTTTACTCAATCATAGGTCTAATAAGTGATGAGTACAGGGGGACGATGACCTCCCTTGATCTAGATGTGAATCCCTTCATGATCAGGTGGGTGATGTAGAAGGTTTTCCTAACTACTTTAGCAACATGAGTGTCAAACGAAGGCTACTGTCAACCTGGGTCCCCAGATCTCTGATGACTTTTCTGTGCTCAGTGGATTGCCACCTATATGGTAGCTAGGGGTAACCTTGTTTTTCCCAAAGGGTATGACTATGCATTTTTTGGCGTTTAACTTCAGGCCATGGCTCTGGCACCAGTTATCCGTTTCTGTGAGGCCCTTCTGGAGGATATCTGTGTCAGATGTGTTTTCGACTATGGAGCCCAGTTTGCAGTCATCTGCAAACTTTGTCAGCCATAACCCTCCTGTGTTTGCTTGTACTTCAGAAAAGTAGATGCCGAACAAGAGTGGACCCAGGACTGAGCCCTGTGGGACACCACTTGTGACAGGCTTTGAGTCTGACATGGCTCCAGCAACTCTGACCCTGTGGGTTCTGTCACTTAGCCAGTTTGCAACCCATCTTGTGATGTATGGGTTTACATTCAAGCTGATGAGTTTTTCGATGATACCTGAGTGGGGTATTGTGTCGAAGGCCTTTGCCAGATCGAGGTAGGCTGTATGGACTGCCTTTCCCTCATCAATGGCCTTGGTGACTGTCTCGAAAAAGTCAACCAAGTTTAAGAGGCAGGATCTGCCTTTGACAAAGCCAAACTGAGTTTGATCCAAAGTCTGCAAGTTCCCTATGTCTTTATTTATGAGTTCCATTATGATCCTCTCCATGGCTTTGCAGATAAGGCTTGTCAAGCTAATGGCGGTAATTTCCAGGGTCTGTGGAGGCACCGCCTTATGAAGTGGGACCACAGTCGCCGTGCGCCACTCCTTGGAGTGTATCCTGAGGTGAGGCTAAGATTAAACAGCTGTCCTAACTGTGGGTTTAATTCCTCATTGAGTTCATGAAGCACACAGCCGGGGACACCATCTGGTCCCATGGATGCTGTGTTTTTGCCTTAGTGAGGGCAGTTCTCACCTGGGCGTTGGAGATGTTTGGGGGCTACAATCCTCTGGAATAGATATCTCTCCTTTGGGGGGAAGGGGAGAAGTTTGCACTGAACCTGTCAGCCAGTATGTTGGCAATGTGTGTAGGTTCAGTAATTTTCACATCATTTTGAACTAATTCTGAGCATATCTGGGAGTTTCCTCCTAGGTTTCTAACATAGCTAAAGAAGGCCTTATGATTCTCTTTAGAGTCCTTGGCGATTTTTCTCTCAAAATTTGCCTTGGATGATTTTATGAGAGCTCTTAGTTTTTACTTATAATGATCAAAGGTGTCTTACCTTTCAAGGATTTTGCTCTATCTTGTAGTAGCTTCCTCCTTTTGTTGTAGAGCTTGTTTATGGCTGGGGTCCACCAGACTGGACGCTTGCCTTTGGTACAGAGAGTCTTAGTTTTGTTTGGGATTGCCTGATCCATGCAGTCCTGTAGGTGCTGGTAGAAGGCATTTGTAAGTGATTCAGCGGTTTGAGTAATGTTTACCACTGGCTCAGGGGCCTTAAAGGAGACCACACTAGTTTTTAGAAGTGTGAAATCGGCTTTTGAGAAGTTTTTCACTGTGGTCTTTTTTGTTTCAGGTGGGGGCGAGAGTGGCTACCTTGATGTTGTCCAATTTATGATTTGATTTGTTAGTTAAGTTGGTATGTTCACTAGATGAACTCTGCCCAAAAACGGCACAATGGGGTCAACAAAATTTGGTCAGCATGCAGAAGTGCTTGAACAAGAGGTGCAGACCATCCCTTGAAAGCCAAGTAGGATTGTCAATAATCTCATAGGGAGGTAGATATTGGATGCCTTGAAATGACACAAGCTACTTAACCAGCTGTTGAATGCAATTTTTGCTTGAATCTAGGCATCATTCTAGATGAGGGGAGCATACCATTCAAAACCAAAATCTTATCTTTGACTAAATCATGTGTAGCAAGTTCCAGCAAGTCCTTCTACTTGTCCATCATGAACATTTGTGAATAACTGATCCCCCAGCATGCACTGCAATCATGCCATAGTCATACTTATTGCAGGAGAGGGTCGTGTGGTTCCCTTGTATGTCAACAATCCTGGCTCTGGAGTGACAACTAACTGTAACCCTGTCTTTGTTCAGCCTAGTGAACATGGTGTGTGTCTAACAATGAACTCACCATTTTTTTGGATGTTTCCAGAAGCTGATTTAATTCTTATTAATCACTGGAGTACTATGTTGTTAGTGACATGTTCATGAAATGGTGCATGTAGAAGATGTTTTCGGGAGGTTCCGTTGCTGCCTACACTTAAGGATTCTAGGAGGCTTTAGTAGTGATTTTTTACAGCATTAGTGTATAACAGTTTAATGTTGTTAGTATAAGGATGTTTTCATGTGGTTGGTAGTAAAATAGTCTGGAGCTTACTATATGCATGAGATTTCAAAAATTACTGCCTGATAGATAGCTAGACATGGCACCTCACACAGATATAATCCGTTATGTTAAGTAAGAGTTTATTTTTAGTAAGTAGGAGACCGTTCTTACTCTGTCTTAGGATAACGCATGCTAAAGGTTGAGGTAGTCTGCTGACTTCCCATGCATTCCAGTGCTATTTTATTTTTGTAGAAACTTTGAAAGAAATGGAAGGAAAGAAAATACAAGGTCACACAGAATATTTTGGAAAAACCAACATGCAAACTAGTACAGCAGAAAACAAGTCCACAAAGGTCTATGCAAACACATACAACTCAGGGCAGACTTGATAGTCACCTAAAAGATGAAGGAAGAAGAACATTTGAAGTAACGATTTAGGGAAACTTTCACCTACACATAGTAACCACTGTCCAGCTACAACTATCATAGTGATGCATTCAGCACAGTTGAGTGCAGTTGATCTTGGTATATAGCAAACAGTAAAAAAGGAAAAACACCGATGAAATGCAACTAGAAATTCAATCAATTAGTGTCTGGTTATCTGCAAACAACATCATTAATGTACTGTCACTACAAAAACCATTAATGTGTCAATATGGCTACCAGACTAGGGCAGAAACAACTTTTAGTTATGTACTCACCATAACTTCAGATGTTTGGGATCCATCTCGCCTACATTCTGACTGATGGGTTCGGAGCCGATCCTCGGCTCCGACTCGGCACGCTTATGCCAAAGAGCGAAGTCTCTTATTGGCTGAGCTTACTATATCCCAGGATGCACCGCTACCAGTCCCCCAGATCTAGTTTGTCCGCATACATGCACACACGCATGCACTGCTTATATAACATTGACAGATGATACAAGATAAAAAACAGTAGAACCCAAACCGTTCAATCTCTTCTGATCTCCAAGGCAGGGGGAAGGAGGGTGGGTATTAGGAATGTAGCGAGATGGATCCCAAACATCTGAAGTTATGGTGAGTACATAACTAAAAGATGTTATGTGATCCTATCTTGCCTACATTCTGACTGATGGGACAGCGTCCCTAGCACCTAAATCCTGGGTGGCTCACTGGAAAACACTCCTGAGTACCGTGGAACCAAATGATGCTCGTCCTTTAGATGCCGCATCCAATTTATAGTGGGAAATGAAAGTGTGCGGGTTGGACCAAGTAGCCGCAGCACAAATTTCAGAAATAGCGAGCTTGGAATGGAATGCAATAGAGGTAGCCATAGCTCTAGTAGAGTGAGCTTTGACAGATGTTGTAAGTTGCTTATTTGAAGAGGAATAAGCTTGAGTTATGCAATCTCTGATCCATTTGGCAATAGTAGCTTTAGTGATGGATTTACCCAATTTACTATCTGAAAAGGACACAAACAATTGATCTGTTTTCCGAATTTGCTGAGTCCGATCTAGATAGAAGCGCAATTGCCTGTGAACATCCAATGTATGGAAGGTGTATTCCGCTTTGTTTGAAAATTTTGGAAAGAAAACTGGTAGCTCTAAAGATTGTTGGAGACAGAGATTAGAGCAAACTTTTGGGACAAAAGATGGATTAGGTCTAAGTGATACTCTATCCTTGTGAAAAATCAAGTACGGTGGTTTGATAGATAGGGCTTGAAGTTCTGAAACTCGTCTTGCAGAGGTAATTGCAATTAAGAAGGCAGTTTTCCAAGACAGATATTTCAACTCACATGTAGCAGCCGGTTCAAAGGGGAAGATGTTAAGGCACGAAGTACCAAATCAAGATCCCACGGAGGCGCAGGATGAAAAACTGGGGGTCTTAAAAGCACAGCACCTTTCATGAAAGTTTTACATAATCTGCTGCTCATCAATGGTGGGTCTGTGGAATCGTGAAATTTGGAGATAGCTGCTAATTGGACTTTAATAGTAGAGACTGAAGATCCTTGATTAAACAAGGATGTCAAAAATTTCAAGACCTCTGGTATCAGGGCAGTAATAGGGTCTAATCTTCTGAGTTGAGCCCAGATAGCAAACCTCTTCCACTTACTGTGATACAACTTCTTAGTGGTGGGTTTGTGGGCTGAAGATAAAATGTGAATAACTTCCGGGTCCAAGGTGTGATTTCTGACTATAGTCGGAAGTGGAGGAGCCAAGCTGTTAATTTCAAAGTGTGAAGGGACTGGTGCTGCTGTCCCGACTGATGAACCAGAAGGTCCGGAATTAGGTCCAAGAACCAAGGACCGTCCAGAGTATATTTCTGTAGGTAGGGGAACCATACCTGACGAGGCCAGTACGGAGCAATTAGAATCATTGTGGACCCCAATTGGGAAGCTTTCTGGATGACTTTGGGGAGGAGTGGAATCGGAGGAAAAGCATAAAGCAGTCCTGTTGGCCAAGGTTGAACTAGTACATCCGTAGCTGCCTCCCCTTGACGCGGGGTCAAGGAAAAGAACCTTTTGCACTTCGTGTTTCGTGGTGTTGCAAACAGGTCGCAGCACGGAATCCCCCATCTTTTGAAAATCTGAGCTGCTACTGTTTTGTTCAGAGACCACTCGTGAGGAGAGAGAATAGTCCTGCTCAGTCTGTCTGCCAATACATTGGATTTGCCTGGAATGTGGGTCGCTACCAGGAAGCGCTTGGTAGCCACTGCCCATTCCCACACCCTCATGGCCTCTCTGCAAAGGGGGTAAGATCTGGTCCCTCCTTGTTTGTTTAGATACCAGACTACCGACATGTTGTCTGTGTGGATGGCGATAATGCCTTGAGGGAGAAACTTGTGGAGGGCTTGTAAAGACAGAAGTACAGCCCTCATTTCCAACACGTTGATATGGAGAGATGTTTCGCTGTGAAGCCAAGAACCTTGAACTGACCTGCCCAGACAATGCCCCCCCACCCCGTCTGGGAGGCATCCGTAGTCAAGGTGGCCACCGGAGGGGGTATAACAAAGGGTCTTCCCTGATTCAGATTGGATGGCAGAAGCCACCAGCGGAGGTCCCGTTTGCACGTTACCGGAGGGGGTATAACAAAGGGTCTTCCCTGATTCAGATTGGATGGCAGAAGCCACCAGCGGAGGTCCTGTTTGCACGTTTCTGTAATCAGAATGTGATGATTGAGGGGGAGATCTTGAAAAGATTATTGTGTCGATAATAGCCACTGGAGAATCCTTATGTGCAACCTTGCCAGAGGAACTAGGAGAACCGTGGCAGACATTGAACCTAGAAGTTGCAGGACCATCCTGGCTGGGGCTTTGGATCTTAGAAGCAGGGCTCAGACCTGATTTTGTAATGTTTGTATCCTTTCGGTAGGAAGGAAGATTCGCATTAATTTTGAGTCTATCTCTGCTCCTATGAATCTTATGCGCTGAGAAGGCAGCAAGACAGACTTTGACCAGTTGAATGTAATTCCCAGGGAAGCACCCAGGGAGATGGTGGCTTGTAGGTTCTCTAGTAGTAGATGCCTGGTGGTGGCAGTCAGGAGCCAGTCGTCCAGATAGGGAAACACTTGGAATCAGAGACTCCTCAGGTGAGCAGTCACTACTGCCAAACACTTGGTGAACACCCTGGGGGCTGTGGTGAGACCAAAGGGCAGAGCACAAAATTGAAAATGACTGTCTCCCAGGCTGAAGCGCAGATACCTCCTGGATGCCTGATGTATTGGTATGTGATAATAGGCGTCCTTGAGATCTATGGAGCACATCCAAACATCTTTCTCCAACAATGGGAGAATGGATTGTAAAGTGACCATTCGGAATTTGGACTTCATGACGGACTGGTTTAGTTTGCCGAGATCCAAAATGGGTCTCAGGTCCCCTGTCTTTTTTGGCACTAAAAAGAACCTTGAGTAATTTCCGGATCCGATCTGGTCTGTGGGGACCGGTTGGATGACTCCTTTTTCTAGCAGCTTTGAAGCTTCTACGGCTGCAATTTCCCTTTGACTGGGTGGTGGGTCCGGGATTTTTGGACGGTGGTGGTGAGTGTGTGAAGGGAATGGTGTAACCTCCGGCAATAATCCGAAGCACCCATCTGTCCTGAGTAATAGCCTCCCAGGCTTTTAGGTGCTTGGCAAAATGGCACCCGACTGGCTCCGGAGCAGCACAGCCGGGCAATCCCTCATGGAGTGTGGGAGGCTGAAGAGCCACGAAAGGACTCGTGGTCTCCAGTGTTGCGGGGGCCTCTGCCGCCTCTGGAACGGCGTCTCCCAGAAAAATTTCCCCGTCCTCTGCCTCTGGAAGGGGAATCTTCCTGCTGTTGAGGAAAGAATTTCTGTGATTTGCGGAACCACATCTTCCCTCCTCTTTTAGCCTTGGGATAAGGCCGAAGGGAGTGGAATAACGTGCTCCTATGGCAGATAAAGTCTTTCCCTCCTGCTCACAGCGGGTAAGAGTGTCTTTACCTTGGGTCCAAACAAAGAGGACCCATCAAAGGGAGCGTCGGCAAAGGAAGACTTGAAGGCCTCCGAAATGACACAACGGAGCCAGGCTTGTCTCCGTGAGCCACGCCTGTGCCTGCCGCTCTGCCGCCTTCGGCCGCATATGAAATGAGCCTCATGGACGAGTTAGAAATCGAGGTAAGGATAGCCAACTGAGAGCTAACCGACTGGGCTAGCTGCTCAGGTAGGTTACCCGAGAGGGAGTCTGAGAGCTCCTTGACCAGATCCCTCTGTAGTCTGGTGAAATGTGCCAAATAATTCAGGGACCTCAGAGTAAAGGCCGCTGAAGTCAGGGTGCGCTTCCCGTACCGGTCCATGCTCCTAGACTCCTTATTAGGAGGATGGACGGACGTTGAAGCCTCTGCCACGTCCTGCTGGGTAGCAGATGCCACCACCATGGCATCTACAGCCACGCCTTTCATTAAGAACTCCTACTCGGGTGGAGCAGACAAAAATTTGTTAGGGCGAGAAGGCACTGGTTCCACAGTATCTGGATGTTCCCACGCCCTCCAACAAACCAAATCCAGGAGCTCGTCGAAGGGCGGAGACACCCAGGAGGCAGAGGGCTGAGCCCCGAAGGCCTTGAGAAACACCGACTCATCAGCGGAGGGGGGTTTGGAATTCCAGCCGCCTCGTTGCTTGAGGATCTCTAGAATGTCTGCAAATGAGACATCATCCGAGGACAACTTTGGGGACCCCTCCGCATCATCAAGATCAGTGTCCGATGTAAGAGACTCATCGGGGGAGTCCACGTGCTTCCTCTTGCACGATCTCTTCCTTGGGGGCTCCTCCGAAGACAACTCCGAAAGACCCTCAGGAGGAGGGGAACCCCCAGTGGGGTAACCTCAGGCCCCGGGGCTCCGCTGCCTAGAGACAGGGGAACTGCCAAAGACCCAGTCTCCATGCCCAGGGAAGGTGCCGGTAAAGCCGTAGAGATGGCCGAAGAAGACTTGGCCAAGGCACTCCTCATAGCTCTGAAGGCGGGACCCCCAGAATCCTGGGAAGGTCCAGTCTCCGGAGCCATGATAGCAGATGGAAGTCCCGCGGCCGAAGCACCGAGAGGGAGGCTTGGAACCGACAGCATTGGTCCCGAAACGTCACCCCCCAGGTCCGGCCGAAGAAGTCCGTGTGCTAAACTCGGACCCGAAGGCCGGGGTTGGAGTAAGGGTCGGAGCCGACCCTAGGATCTCCACTGGCACCATCAGCACCCGCTCCGACGGAGCCGAAGCGGTCGGAGGAATGGCAATGGAATGGGCTATCGGCTCCGAAGCCAAATGGGTCGGAGCCGAAACAAATTTCTGAAAGACTGGGGACTGGAACAGTCTTTGGAGCACCCTGTCTATGTCCGAATCTGACATCCTTGATGACCTGGAAGAGACCGAATGGGTCCGAGTAGGCCTCTCCAACGACTCCAAGGGACTAGGGGACCGGCTCCGAATCGACTCGACAATTATCGGCGCCGAAGGAGTGTCTAAACCAATTTCAATCGGTGCCGAAGAGGGCTTCGGCGCCGAGGAGGAAGTGTCTGAGCGGACAACCTTCATCGGCTCCGAGATCAGTGGAGCCGATGAAGGTGACCCGCCTCTCGATGCCCCAGCCGTCGGCTCCGAACCCAGAGGAGTCGAGGCTGGAGGCATCGAGGCAGACCGTTCGCCTCGGCTCCAAGTCCGTGGAGCCGAAGGAGAAGCCTGCCTATGTCTTTTGGCGGTCGGTTCCGACGGACTGGTCGGAGCCGACGCCCTTTTCTTTTTAGCAGGAGAAGGAGAGGAAGCTAATGCCTCTTCAAAGGAGGGTTTAATAAGGCCTTTTAATATAAGTTTATTTTTCCTCTCTTGGAGGACCCTCGAGGAAAACACGTGGCACACGCTACAGGACTCCTGCAAATGTTTGGCGCCCAAACAGTACACACACAGAGAGTGGTCATCTGTGATTGACATCTTGAAACTGCACTTAGTGCACTTTTTAAATCCTGAAGGCCTAGGAGCCTGTGACATAATGGCACCAATTTAGTGTAACTAGCCAAAACCAAAGACACTAACAATGACAGAAAAAATTTTCTTTTTTTTTTTTTTTTTTTAACAAAGGCTGTCACAAATGGACAAGAATAACCAAAGGGGTCCAAAAACCTCTAAATAAAGGGACTAAAACAACAACGGACTGACAGGGGAAGGCCCTTAAACTCAAGGGGAACCTCTGGTCAGAAAAAAACGCATTCACTATACAAACTTCACAGAAAATGCTCACTCAAACACAAAAAACACAAGATAGCTGTTAAAACAGCTTTTTGTTGAAAATTTAGAAATTTCCTGACAGGAAAGTAAGTGAAAAAGCACTACTTAGCTCAGCCAGCTCGAGACCACGTCTTTGCTTGTTAGCGGCAAACGAGATCTGGGGGACTGGTAGCGGTGCATCCTGGGATATAGTAAGCTCAGCCAATAAGAGACTTCGCTCTTTGGCATAAGCGTGCCGAGTCGGAGCCGAGGATCGGCTCCGAACCCATCAGTCAGAATGTAGGCGAGATAGGATCACATAACATCTAATTGTAAACAGTGACAACAATTATTAAGTGGAGAAAAACAGGCAAAAACAGATTAAATTCATGAAACTAGCAAAACATGGGTGCCAGAACCATAGAGCCAGGGGGAGAAAGGGAGCCCTCCCACTTTTACATCTGCAAAACCTGTCGAGAAAAATGAATGAAGTGGAGTTTTCTCTCTAACGTGGATTTGCGTGGGGAAGTTAAACTAACTAAACTAGCTGTTCTTGTTCTCTTATTGCTCTGTGTTACACTGGTGCTGCCAGAGTCATGCTAGTAAGGAGAGTTTTGTTCTTTTATTTGCAGGTGTGTGTGTGTGTGTGTGTGTGTGTGTGTGTGTGTGTGTGTATAAAATGCCCCAGTTAGGTATACCTGGTGGTTAGTGTTACTGAATTTTCTACCCATACCACCACTTGTGATTCAGGGAGTTGAGTCCATAGTTCTCCACTCTCCAGATTTTTACAGACTATTTGGCTCATACTTTTGGACTGTTCCTCTTAAAATTTGTGTTTTTCTGGCAAATCAGTGAGAACTGAATTCACTAAATAATGACAGCTCTTTAAGTTTCAGTCTTCCTATCTTTCAGGAAACGCATGGTAACACAAAACACTTTATTTTAGCAACTTTCTAAGATTATACAAGCAAAATTTAAAACGTGTCCCTGTTTTTTGGGCCTTTTCCACCCCCCAATAAATTTTGGCTTTTTCCAGATTTCTTGTGCTGCGAAGTTGAGAGATTTAGTTGATCGTCAAGTGGATTTTACAAGGAGCTGACAGCTTCAGGAGAAGAGAAGTTTAGTGCTGCTTATGATAAGTCTGTTTACATTGTTAGTAGCACAACGGGTAGTATACTTGCTTTTGATGCAGAAGACTGTGGGTACTACTCCCACAGTATGCTAATGGATCGCTGATACTGTACTGTGTTGTACTTTAATGAGATTGGATGCTGCAGTCCTATGACTGTCCTCCTTTGGTGGAATTACTTAGTAGCTATGAACCCATTATCAGTTTGCCATCCATTCCCCATTGCAAAATTACTAGCTTATCATTTTTTAATGTAGCATACGCAATTTATTCTTCAAGGGCAACAGGCACTTTATTTGTAGATGAAACAATGAAATATAGTTGTTTGCTAGCAGCAACCTCTTCATTAGTTACAAATCTCTTTAATGTGGAATTATTTAGATGACTTATTCTGCAGAGATTTTGCATATTTACTGATATTGGTGGATTGTAATGACAGAAGTCTGACTGGCCTTTTATGGCTGAAATTTTCTGAAATGGGTAGTTTTGTCATTATTGGTTCATACATTGTGTTTCATTGCTCACTAGAAGACTGTTCCAAACTACAAATTTAAAACACATTCTGACAAGTAGAGCTGTATTATACAAGGAATATAATTTAATTCAATCAGGTTAATAGAATCAGGAAGGTGAATCAAAGAACATATACATGTATACTTGCTCACATGATGCAGAAGATCAAAATAGGGGAAGACACCAGTCACCAAAGGTGTCCCCCAGGGTTCGGTACTGAGAGTTTGGTATATACATCTCAAAAGTAAATGGAAATACCA
The DNA here is from genome assembly GCF_019279795.1 of Protopterus annectens. Lineage (NCBI taxonomy): Eukaryota > Metazoa > Chordata > Ceratodontiformes > Protopteridae > Protopterus > Protopterus annectens. The sequence goes on along the minus strand of NC_056735.1, from coordinate 1,712,874,385 downwards.
AAGGACTTTGGTCGACTAAGTTTGAGATGACTGCAAGCTAGGAGCAGTTACTGTATCCCCAAATGACTTAACCATCATGCAGGAAGATTTGTCCCAAACAATAACTGGTGCCAGAATGATGAATTGAAACTAAACTCCAAGAAATACATTATTGTATACTTTGAGAAGTCATTTACTCCAGGGAACTGCCAAATTGACAATGCCCCCTGAAAAATGACCCAGTTGTTTGGCATTTGGGAACTTGTGTGTACAGTGACTTAACTTTTGACCAACATGTGCCCAGAGTCATAAGAAAGTCTTTCTATGTTGCACAGCTTACAGACAAACTGATTGTGACTAGATCTAGAGATGTTATTGTCCCCCCTTTACAAAGCCATCATTAGGTCAATCATTTTGTATAATGCTCACTTTGGCACATATATGTCCAGACCCATGCAACAATTGGAATACCCACAGAGATACCTTACTAAAAGGATAAAAGTCCTAAACAGTAGGTCTTGCATGGGCCACCTCAAAGTTTCATCACTATGCTCAGTATCCCACAGAGTGCTTAGAAGTGACGTGTCTGGCATACAAGGCATCCTCTGACCTAATACAGATGGATCTACTGAACATCAGCAAGTCAAATGGCATCAGAAATACTCAGTCCAGGCATCTAAACTGAATGTTGTGGAGAGATGGATATATATCCAGAACAGACTATACATTCAAGTAAAACAAAACTCATCCCTGTCCATATTCAAATGCAACTTGGATCTAAGGATGGGTAATAGAAAATGTACTCCAGGATTACCCTTTGTGCTACTAATGGATAGAGGCAGTTCCTAAATGCTGCGTCCCTTACATGGGTTCCCTCAAATTATCTACAGTATGATCACATTTATTCTCAGTAGGGCTAATATACAATTATCAGCCATGGGATAGGTAAGACCAATCAGGAAATGTTAATTCAAGCACCAAAATGGAACTTGGCTAAGCTTAAAATGTCCTCCAAGTGAACCTATGTTGTGGTAGTAAATAGTTTTAAAAATTGCCCTTTTTAGATCACTAAGTGCCCCTGTCACCCTCTGCCCCCCCCCTCCCCCCAGTCTTCAACAGCTTCTGGCACCTCTGTTACGCAAAATTACTTTAAGTGCAGTTAAAAATGCAAAAAAAAAACTTTTCTGAGTTATTTTTAGTACGGCAAACCTTCAGGTCAACTTTCCAACTTCTCAGGTTGAAGCAGACAAGTACAGCTCTCCAGAGTCTTAGAAAAAAACTGGCCTATAGTTATCACTTATGAACAGAATTCTGACTAGTAGCCATTCTGTACATTCGGAATAAAACTTCTAATATTTAGCAAAGTTATTTACATTCGCCCAAGGTGGCATGTTTTAGGATATACTCCTTAGAATTTTTTTTTGAAACATGTTGCTGAAGTGACTGCAGCCTTGTGCAGTCTACCTTAAATGGTCCTTCCCATTTTTTTTTTTGCTTCCCTGTTCCTCCCTGCTTCAATCATTGAGGCTATCCCACTGCCCCCATCCATTGCCAGTTCTACCTGCCCCTCCTTCCTCCCATGGACTTCTCCAAGTGAGCTGGAGCAGCATGCATCTTAATCATGTCCTGGAGGTGGTGCAAACAACTCCTTCTGCTGCTGGGGTGTTATTAAGACCAACCCTTATTTCCTCCACCCTACTCCTGCATTCATCGACAGCATCCAAGGACAGCTCTCCTCTGTAGACTACACCTCCCCTTAGGAAGCATCTGTGACATAAAACACTATCCCCAGATGGGCACACTCATTCTTCCCTGCAAGCACCTCGGACACCCAAGTCGCTAATTGAACCGGGTCATCTGAGCCATACTTAGGGCTTCATCCCTTTACACCATGGTACTGGCTTACAGCCTTCCAATATTTTGATGTATTTGTCAGAACAAAAGGAGATACAACATTTGAATAAAAGTGATCAAGAAGTGATGTACTCACCATAACGTTCGATGTATGTAGTCCATCTTGCCTCACATTTTTACCCGTGGGTTCGGAGCCGAATATTGGCTCCAACTCGGCCAAACCTTTCTAGCTCATAGTCTTCTATTGGCTGGGCTAAGCAGGTATCCCATATGCTGCACAGCTCCATATCCCCAGATCTAGTTTGCTGCGAACACTCATTCATACCCCATGCATAACAACATCCAGGTAAAGAAGAATAAGCTAAAAGTGAAGGGAACTCTGTAAATCAGACCTAACACCTCCAGATCCTCCAGGAAGGGGGAAGGTGGGAGGGTAAGTAAGAATGTAATGCGAGATGGACTACATACATCGAACATTATGGTGAGTACATAACTTCTTGATGTTATGTAGTTCAGTCTCGCCTACATTCTTACCCGTGGGACAGCGTCCCTAGCACCTACATCCTGGGAGGCTCATAGGAAGATACTCCTGAGTACAGTGGAACCAAAGGAAGACCTGCCCCTAGATACCATGTCCAACTTGTAATGAGTAACAAATGTGTGAGGAGAATCCCAAGTAGCTGCCGCACAAATATCATCCATAGACAATCTGGCTTGATAGGTTGTAGATGTAGATACAGCCCGAGTAGAGTGAGCCTTGACCGGAAACGCGAAAAGCGAAAGAGATGCAACTGGAAATCCATCTGGATAGGGTGATTTTGGAGACAGGGGACCCAATTTTGTTTTCTAAAAAGGAGACAAATAGTTGATCAGATTTTTGGAGATCTTTAGTTCGGTGCAGATAGAAATGTAACTGTCTGTGTACATCCAATTGATGAAATTTATATTCTGCCTTGTTTGAAAAATGGGGAAAAAATACTGGCAACTCAATAGATTGATTAAGAGTAGATATGGACGCCATTTTAGGAAGAAAGGAAGGGTTTGGTCTAAGAGAAACCCTGTCCTTATGAAAGATCAAGTATGGAGGTTTGAAAGAAAGGGCTTGAATCTCTGAAACTCGCCTGGCTGAAGTGATGACTATTAAAAAGGCAGTTTTTCAGGTCAAGAATTTTAAGTCGCAGGTAGCTGCAGGCTCGAAGGGTGGTGAAGTAAGGGCTTGCAGGACAAAATTTAGATCCCAGGGCATGATAGGTTCTGAGACCGGAGGACAGAGTAATAGAGTGCCCTTCAGGAAAGCCTTACAGAGTATGTGAGCCATCAGACTAGGCTCATTAGCAACATGAAAGTTAGAAATCGCTGCCAATTGAACTTTAATGGTAGCTGATGCTGAGCCCTGATGGAAAAGCATTGACAAAAACTCCAAGACTGAAGCAATTGGGGCTGTGTAAGGGTCAATTCCTTGGGTATGAGCCCAAATAGAAAACCTCTTCCATTTGCTAGAATAAATCTTCCTAGTAGAGGGCTTATGAGAGGAAGATAAGATATGAACTACTTCAGGTGAAAGGCGATGAAGCCTAACTAACGACGGAAGTGGAGTAGCCAGGCTGTCAACCAGAGGGTCCGCAGAGAGGGGTGGTACTGTCCCGACATGTGTGTCAGTAAATCTGGTTGTGGGTCCAGAATCCAAGGTGTGTCCACAATGTAGGGGTGGAGAAAGAGGAACCAGACTTGACGAGGCCAGTGTGGAGCAATCAGAATCATTCAGCTTCACAAGGATTGCGCCTTCTGAATCACTTTTAATAGCAAGGGAAACGGAGGGAAAGCATAAAGCAGACCGGAGGGCCAATCGTGAACTAGAGCATCCCTGGGTGACTCCCCCTGTGGGAGGATCAGCGTGAAGTAGCTACTGCATTTGGCATTGAGGGGGCTGGCAAAAAGGTCGCAGCAAGGCTGACCCCCATCTGCTGAAGATTCGTTCTGCAACTAGACGATTCAGGGACCACTCGTAAGACATCAGAATAGCTCTGCTTAGCCTGTCCGCTGTCACGCTGGACTTCCCCGGAATATGCGTTGTCACCAGAAACCGTTGGGAAGATACTGCCCACTGCCACACTTGCATGGCCTCTCTGCACAGGGGGTATGATCTGGTTCCCCCCTGCTTGTTCAGATACCACACCACTGACATGTTGTCTGAGTGTATTGCAATAGTCCCTAGAGGCAGAAAGCTCTGAAGTGCCTGCAACGCAAGTAGCACCGCCCTCATCTCTAGAATGTTGATATGCAGATGTATCTCGTGATCTTGCCACGTGCCTTGGACTGTCCTGCCGAGATAATGCCCCCCCCACCCCATCTGCGAGGCATCCGTGGTCACTGTGGCAACCGGGGTTGGTGGAACGAATGGTTTTCCCTTGTCCAGATTGTTGGTGCAAAGCCACCAACTGAGATCCTGTTTGCATCTGTCCGTGAGCAAAATAGGGTGGGAAAGTGAAGTTTTTGGAGAGACCATTGAGCAAAGAGGAGCCATTGAAGGGGCCTCATGTGCAATCTCGCTAGAGGGACCAACATAATTGTTGCTGCCATAGTCCCCAGGAGTTGAAGAACCATCTTGCCTTCGCTCTCCTCAGGGGAAGCAGGGTATGCACCTGTTGCTGTAAGACTCTGATTCTTTCCTGCGGTAGAAAGGCTTGCATTCGAATGGTGTCTAACTCTGCACCTATAAAAATGACATGCTGTGAGGGCAACAAGGCAGATATTTCCCAGTTCAGTGTTATGCCCAACTGTTGACAGAGAGTGATGGTAGCGTCCCTGGTTTGGATTAGTAGATGCCTGGTGGGGGCGGTAAGGAGCAAGTCATCCAGATATGGAAACACTTGGAATCCTAGACGTCTCAAGTGAGCTGTCACCACCGCCATACACTTGGTGAACACCCTGGGGACTGTGGTGAGACCAAAGGGCAGGGCTCGAAACTGGAAATGACTGGCTCCCAGCCAGAAGCGTAGGTGACTCCTGGATGCCCTGTCCATTTTGACATGGTAGTAAGCATCCTTGAGGTAGATGGAGCACATCCATACTTCTTCTCCCAACAATGGGAGAATTGAGTGTAGTCTGACCATATGGAACTTGGACTTTTGTACATAGTTGTTCAGTTGGCTGAGATCTAATATGGGTCTCAGGTCCCCTGTTCTTTTCGGCACCAAAAAGAATCTTGAGTAAGTCCCTAATCCGATCTGGTCTGAAAGGACATGCTGGATGGCTCCCTTTTCTAGCAGCTTTGAAAACTCTGAAGCTGCGTGATCCCTTTGACTGGATGGAACGTCTGGGATTTTCCTGACTGGAGGGGAGTCTGACGAAAAGGGGATGACACAACCTCCGGAAATTATTCGTAATACCCATTGGTCCTGGGTGATGCCTTGCCAGGCTTCCGGGTATAATGATATTCGACCCCCGACTGGTTCCGGAAACACTCAGTCGGGCATCCCATCAGGAATGACGGCAGGGAGAGTTGTGAAAGGAATCGCGGTCTCCCGAATTGCAGGGGCCCCCTCTGCCTCTAGGGTGGCATCTCCCTGAATAACCTCCCCCTCCTCTGCATCTGGAGGGGGACTCACCTTGTGCACCAGGAAAAAACCTCTGTGATTTTTTGAACCACATCTTCCCACCCCACTGGGCCTTGGGGTAAGGCCTAGAGGGAAGGGAAAAACGGACCCCCTACAGCAGACAGGGTCTTTCCCTCTTGCTTGCACCTGGTGAGGGTGTCTTTCACTTTGGTTCTGAACAAAGAAGAACCATCAAAGGGGGCATCAGTGAAAGAAGACTTGAATGCCTTCGTGAAATGACAAAGGCGCAGCCAGGCTTGCCTTCTAAGGGTGACTCCTGAGCTTGCTGCCCTACTCGCTCGTTCGGCTGCATATGAAATGAGCCGCATGGAGGAGTTAACGATGGAATTGAGGGTAGACACCTGGGCGTTAACCATCTGGGCCACTGCCTCAGGCACATTACCTGCAAGAGTATCTCCTAACTCCTTGTGGAGATCTCTCTGGAGCAGAGTAAAATGAGACAGGTAGTCCAACGACCGTAAGGTAAAGGTTGCTGACGAGACGGTACACTTCCCGTATCGGTCCATGGTCCTAGAATCCTTGTTAGGAGGATGGACGGAGGAAGAAGTCTCTGCTACTTCCTTCTGAGTGGCCGCCGCCACCACCATGGCATCCACAGGGACTCCTTTGGACAAAAACACCTTACCCTGGGGGGAGCAGAAAGAAATTTATTGGGTCTCCCGGGTACGGGTTCCACAGAATCAGGGTTCTCCCACACCCTTTGACAAATTAAATCCAGGAGCTCGAAGGGTGGGGACACCCAGGAGGCAGAGGGCTGAGCACCAAAGACCTTTAGGAAGACAGACTCCTCCTCGGAGGGGACTTTTGGCGGCCAGTCACCTCTTTATTTCAATATCTCCAGGATGTCGAAGAAAGAAACATCATCAGAGGATGACTTGGGGGACCCCTCCAATTCCTCGAGGTCAGTATCTGAGGTGAGAGACTCATCCTAGGAGTCTATGTGCTTCCTCTTGCAGGTTTTCTTTCTAGGGGGCTCCTCAGGCAAGGACTCTGAAGGGCCCTCAGAAACTTGGGGACCACTTGTGGAGGTATCCCTAGGCCTTGGGGCTCTGCTGTCCACAGATAGGAGGTGATCAGGGGCTCTCACCGGAGTGGTAGGGGACAGAATGACCAACTCGCATGATGTAGCTGATGATCTGGCCAGCGCAGTCCGCATGGCCTCAAAGGCAAGCCCCCCCCCCCCCGAGTCCAAGGACCGGCCAGCCTCCGAGACCATGACAGGAGTCGGGGTTCCCCGAGCCAAGGCACCAAGCGGGAGACTAGGAACTGAAATATGTCCCGAGGTGTCCCCCTCGGGCCCGACTGAAGAATCCCAAGTCCCGAAACCCGTGGACGGCGCCGACGGAGTCGGAGCCGACGTTGGTACCGATAGGGCCGGAGGGGCCATCGGAACCGACCTAGGAACATCACATGGAGCGGAACATTCTGGCTCTGAAGACAGAGATGTGCTCGGAGGAGGAATGATCGAAGAAGGTATCGGGACAGGCTCCGGAGCCGACTGGGATGGAGCCGAAAACAATTTTGCCAAAACCGGTGACTGGAGGAGCCTCTGCACCACCCTATCGACATCCACATCTGAAAGAGTCCTGGAGGATTTGCAGGACAGGGAGGGAGATCGAGATCTCCTCTCAGGTGACACTGGCCTAACACTGGGCGATCGGCTCCAAAGAGGTTCCAGTATAATTGGAGCCGATGCCGGTTCCATCAATACCGACACTTCCTTCCTGTGGCCCTAAGGACAGTGGAGCCGAGGAGGTCGAAGCAAGTTTTGTGACTTTCTCCGGTGGCTCCAGGAAACTGAATGAGCTGGAGATCTCTTTTTTGACTTTGAGGATTTGGATTTAGAACTGGAAGCAGAATCCATGGCCTCTTCGAACGAGGGTTTCAAGAGTCCCTTAGGATTAACTTATTCTTTCTTTCTTGAAGCACCCTGGGACTAAAAGCATGGCAGAAGCTGCAGGACTCCTGCAGATGGATTGCTCCCAGGCAATAAACGCAAACAGAATGTCCATCGGTGATGGACATCTTGTAACCACACTTAGAGCACTTTTTAAAACCCGAAGGTTTGTGCTCCTTGGAATCTTTTGACATATTTTTTAACCAGTAATCACAAATACCACAACAATAAATAAGTCACTGTCTGACAGGAAAACGACACAGACACGCAAAACACCACTAAGCGTGGGAACAGGTTTTTACACAACACACACACACAATCCTCAGAAGGGACACACACTGAGACGACTAGGGCTAAAACCTCTAACTAAAATGTTTTTTCTAACCTCATACACAGAAGGGAAACAGACACTAAAACCTCTAACTCAACCAGTTTCAGAAGAGAAACAACACAGGACAAGAGGGGAGGACTGGGTCCTCTAACTAAAATGGGCCTAGCCCGATAGAACAGTTAGTGGGATACCACAAACCACAATCACACTACAGAAAGACCAACACAACACCAATTATTAAAATAGCTTTTTGTTTGTAACAAGTTTTCTCAGAAACAAGAAAAAAGGGTACTTAGCCACAGCCAAGAGTGAGCCCATGTCTGAGCTACACGAGCGGCAAACGAGATCTGGGGATATGGAGCAGTGCAGCATGGGATACCTGCTTAGCCCAGCCAATAGAAGACTTCGAGCTAGAAAAGTTTGGCCGAGTCGGAGCTGATATTCGGCTCCGAACCCACGGGTAAGAATGTAGGTGAGATTGGACTACATAACATCCCTTTTTTCCTTTACATAAAACAAACAATTGAACTGCTGCTCATATATATTTAATTTCCTCCAGATGGTATCTTAAATGTGGCAGCTGCGGTGGTGGAGCGGTTAGCGTTGCCGCCTCACAGCAAGAGTTTCTCCAGTTCGATCCTTGGCTGGGGTGCCTTCTGTGCGGAGTCTGCATGTCCTCCCTGTGGTCACGTGGGTTTCCTCCACATCTTAAAGACATGATGTAGGTGGATTGGGCACTCTAAATTGGCCCTAGGAGTGAGTGCATGTCTGTGTGTGCCTTCTGTGGAAGGTTAGGCACCGGGCTGGCAACTCAACACCGTAAAACTCCACTGACAGTCATGAGTGGACAACTGATCCACTGTGGCGACCCCTAACTGGGAAAATAAGAAGATGTTATCTTAAGTGTGTGTGGATTTCTAGACTACAGATCAAATACCCCCTTATTCTCCTATGGGAAGAAAACTGGAAGTTTCATGCACAGTTTCAAAGCAGTAGCAGAAAACTTCTTTAGACAAAGAATAAGTTAAAAAGGCAATAGCTACACTGATAGTCTGTCACATGAAGGTATATATAATGTTTTCTGTGTATTAGTGTCAGCAACTCATAAATTATTCTACCAGAAATGACGTCCGCCCAGTAAAATATCATCCATGAAATAAATGTTATGTCTGTTAATTCAGCAGTCTGCAATGAGTCTAAGATCCCCTATTCCAACTTGAAATTCCAGTACAGAAATGGTAAGTGTGTAGGAAATAAGATGCTTTATTGCACAACAAAGCAAGGAGTATTCAGTGCTTCAGTCCTACTAAGTAAAACTGTCTTATATTGTTTACCTCTGGTGAAGTGAAGTGAACAAGTGTCCCTGTCAATGAGCAGTACCTTTATCAGAAGATACTAAGCATGCAGTCCATGAGCCTTGCCTATTTATACAGTAGACAAAAGGATGTTGATGGAATCAAACCATGGACTACAGGAAGCAGTTCATTAACAGCTCAGTGCTTCAGTCCTTTGCACTAATACCCAGACTGATATATATATTGTAATTGAATGAATGGATGGGGCCAGCATGAATCTTAAGGATTTCCTGGGGGTGGTACTCCATACACCATATAGATCATACACCACATACACCATACTCACCTCTAGTGTTCTTTCCCGCTCCCTTTGCCCTACGGGCTCACTCTGCTCCCTTACCCTGCCTCCAATTCCCACCCGCCCCCAGTACTCCTAGCTTTATTCCTATCTTACCCCACCCTCTCATCCTAATTACCCAATACCAGCTCCCTCCTCATTACTCATCCCACCTATAGCCATCCTTCTTAAACTCTGTAATCTGTACTCCACCCAATAATTATAGTCCCCTCCTCTTTCCTTAAATCTCTAGAATACCTCCATCACTTTTTAAACCCTTTCTTCTTCATAGCTTTCTCTATTTACCTAACTATTCATACCACTCTCTCTTTGCTCCAGCATACTCTCCTCAACTTATCACACCCTCCAGTCCCCCAGCCTCCTCTTTATGTTCCTACTTCCCTTATACTATGCTACCTCATATTCCACCTATGCTTGTCCAATACCACCTACAAAGACAACTACCATACAAACCCACCTTCTCCCTCACTCTTACTCCCATTTCCACTCTATCTCCTCTTCTCTCATTTAGCCCAACCCTCTGCACCTATTTCACCCTAAACTCTTCTCTACTAAAGTAAAGACACTGTCAGTCCTGCTCCAATCTACACTCTACCAAACTTCCTGCCTGACAGACCAATATGGCTAAAGGATATATCCTTCAGCAACCTAGTTCAAGCCGGTGATATCCATCCTAACCCTGGTCCTACATCCTTTATTAACAACATTCATCCCTTACCCTCTTACTCCTACCTCAACACCTTAAAGATTTTTACAATTAATGCACAAAGTCTAAACAACAAAGTACACCAATTTCAAGCTTGGTTAAGCCATAACCAACCAGATATCTTAGCCATCTCTGAAACCTGGCTCAAGCCATTTATCTCCAACTCTGAAATTCTGCCCCAGGATTTCATTGTCTCAGAAATGACCAACTAAATAAAAAAGTGGAGGTACTGCCTTAGTCTACTTCAACCTTCTTACCTTAATTCCCCTCCAAATTCCAATTCCTCAATTCCAGAACACTGAACTAACTGCTGGAATTCTAAAACTAAATAAACATAACAATATCTGTATCACTGCCCTATATATCTCACCTGGTAACAATATCTCTACACTCAGAAATATTCAACTACGAGTCTCTACAGAAATTAACTATGAAACTTATATCTTTGGTGATGTGAATATTGACTGGAATAAAATCAATTGCCCCTCTCCCTCCCTATCCATTAACCTCTATAACTTCATTCAAATAATCCTCTCTATCACTCGACCTAACAAAATAAACCCTCCCGGATCCACTATAGATTGGATCCTAGTCTCAGATCCAAATAAAATAACCAGTTCTGGCACAATTCCTGATACCTTTAGCGACCACCTCCCAGCCTTTATGCATCGCTCAACTAGTTCCTCCCCACACCAGCAGCAATACATTCAAACTCATAACCTCAGTAGCTTCAACCCAACTACTTTCTCAAATACTTTCAAACAAATGAACTGGAAAATTCTAAACTTCCTTCCTCTTGACAAGGCTATAGAATACTTCAACTCTGTTTTCCTTGATACTTTAAACTTACTAGCCCCACTAAGAAACAAAAGGATAAAAACTAAAACTGCTCCTTGGCTATCCAAAGAGACAAAACAGATTATGCACCACAGAGACAAACGGAAGCTTTACCAAAACAATAAACTGGCCAATACCTTGCTCCAATATAAACAGCTCTGCAACTGTGCAAAACGACTAATCACCAAAGACATAAAAATACTACTATATCAAACTTCAGTCCAATAACAATAAAACCCCCCAAAAATTCTGGAATGCAATAAACTCACACCTCAATCAAGGCTCCAAGAATAATCCCTGTCCTGACCCAAGTAAATCTAACCTTGAACTAGGCTCTGAATTTAACTCAATTTTCATAGAAACTATTACTACCCTCACCAAGACATTTCCCAATAATAACCCAACTGCTCTACACTCTCCCCCTTCTAACTCACCTCATCTGTTTGAACTCAAACCCATCTCCACTAACTTTATAAAAAACTTTTGTCCAAATTTAAACTTTGCTCTAATGATCCCGACAATATTCCCTCTTCCTTCCTAAAATGTGCTGTTGATGGCATTGCTCTCCCAATCAGCATCATTATTAACCGATCCATAAAAGAATCATATGTCCCCAAACTCTGGCGCTCAGCTTATATTCTTCCTCTTCATAAAAGAAGCAAAAATACCAGCATCTCAATCTTTCGCCCCATTGCTTTGCTCTCAGCAATCTCCTTAAGCCTTTCCTGACCCAAAACAATCTTCTCACTCCTACCCAGCATGGCTTCCATCCAGGCCATAGCACAATAACCGCTCTACTCTCTTTCCTAGAAACTGTCAATCAAGCCCAAGATTCAGGACACTTAGTTTCTACTGTTTTACTCAATCTAAAGCCTTTGATACTGTTTCCCACAAGCACCTTCTCTGTCATCACTCAAACTTTAATCTCGCACATAATGCTTTATCCTGGTTCTCCAGCTATCTATCAGACAGATCACAGGCAGTCAAATGGAAGAACTCTATCTCTTCCTTCCTACCTACCCCAACTGGCGTACCACTGGGATTCATCCTTGGGCCAATGCTTTTTTAACATCTTTATCAATAACTTTCACACTGCTATTCCTGATGCTAAAATCATTCAATACGCAGACGATTCAACCTTAGTCTGCTCTGCTTCAAACCCAAACTGCCTTCCCAACAACTGAAAACTGGATGTGCCAAAAACCACCTCTCTCTCAATGCAAATAAATCAAAGATTCTACTATTCCTTCTCACAAAGACCCTTTCCTGTGATAAAAACAACTTCAAAGTCTATAGTCAAACCAACTCACCTATAGAAGCGGTCCCCCCTGCCAAGTTACTTGGCGTTACTGTAGATGAACACCTCAAGTTTGAAATTCATATTCAACAAAATATTAAGAAAACCCACCAAAAGCTAGGTATGCTGTATAGGAATAATCGCTTTCTCTCCAACTCTACCAGACAAACTCTGGCCTCAACTTATCTTCTTCCTTCCTTATTATACAGAGCCTCTCTCCTTACCAACCTGTCCTCCTCTATCACCTCTAAACTAGAAAACTGCTACAACAAAATCTCTAAATTTGCCTCTAAATCTGAAAATACCACCCATCACTGCCTAACCCTAAAATCCCTGAATTGGCTTGAACTCCCAAACTACCTAGACTATCTCCAACTTACTACTGCATATAGACTCATATTTCACCCAACAAAATGTCCCGCTCTAACATCCTTCTCCCTTATACACCCAACAGAGCTCTCAGATCTGAAAAATCAGAACTTAATTACTATCCATAAACCTAAACGTCCTGCTGGCCAACTTCTATCTTTCTCACTAGGTAAAAAATGGAATTCCCTTCCCTCCACACTAAGAACCATACCAAACTCAGAAAACTTCAAAACCCAACTATTCAAAAACAAGTCCACTAAATGGAAATGTACCTGCCTTCACCCAACCTAATCAAAGGGGGTTCTCTCTCTGGTTCCCAAGCTCTACAACTCTCATAGTTATCTTCCTATGAGCCTAAGCTCTCAACAATTTCTATTGCTTCTCTCTAAGCTCTCAACAACTCCTACAGCTACCCTCACACATCCCAACTTTGTAAATATTGTAAATAGCATTCTACTGTTGATGTGTGTATGTAAAGCGTATTTACATTTTCTTAAAAGGTTTGTATGTAAACTGTTTCCACACCTAACACATATCTGTTTTCCTCAAATGAAACTGTACGATTCCTACCTTCAAGCTTAATGAATTTGTTAACTATGCATGATATTGAATGCATTTATAAGTAACTATTCTACATAATATTATCTTTAATTTTAACTATCAGTTGTATCTAAATTGTATAATGCATCTTGGAGCTTTTATCCCCGGGCCTCCACTGAAAATGGTTCAATTCAGCCCAGTGGACTTCCCCGGTAATCAAACTGCAAATAAATAAATAAATAAATAATAAAATAATACTGCAACTGTTTCTGCTGCTGGGGGGGGGGGGGGGATTAGGATGGGGGTATTATGACCTACCCTTAATTCCTCACCTCTCTGGCCCTGCCCATTCTTTCCCCGATGGGGCAAGAGTTGGTCATATGAGGCCATCATCCAACCAACCAGCTATCAGGTGGACTTTTTGTATGTAGCTGACTTCCCAACACTTGAGGTGGGGCTTCTGCCCTTATGTACTACTCTGCATACACAACCTATGGGACAGTATTTGCTGCTTGTCATGTCTGTGTCATGTTGTCCCAATAGCTGCTGCCTTCCACTTTGTACTGCTACTACACCAACCCTCTTCTAGGTGTCAGTACAGCAGTGTGACTAGCTACCTCCCTCCAAGGAAGGGTGAGACAAAGCTCACTCACATTTTTTTCAGTCTATCTCATCCTGTGTGATGACTTTCTGTTAGATGGCCTTCTGATAGTTCTCAGGGCATCAGTGACAGCTGATGATAGACAGTTTATATTAGAACACAATAGAAAATCATACAAGTGTATAGTTTCAGTGATTAGAGTTTGGAATGAAGAACTGGTAGCCTTGCTTTTGTGTCAGCAGTGTTCTGTGTACAAGAAGCTGAACTGGTGAGAAATATGAGAGATAAAGAGGCATGATATATTATTGTTGTCTGGGATACTTAGAAATAAGATCAAGACTGCCTTGTCTAGTCTGTCCTTGAGTAGTATCTGCTTTGAAAGAAAATGATAGAAATACATAGAAACAACTGTTTTCCTTTTTATGTTTGTATGATCTCAAAATTGATGTGTGTGTGTGTGTGTGTATATATATATATATATATATATATATATATATATATATATATATATATAAAGTGTGTGTATATAAACATTTAGAGTAGAGGATACAGTCCCCCTACATCATTGAGGCATTGGGAATTTGTTCTCTGCATCTGGTGTTTTACTGTTTGTTTCCTTTTTTTTTGTTTTGTTTTGTTTTTGTACTTGATTTAAGTTATGTGTAGCCACTTAGTCTGAAGACATTTTATGTGTGTGTAGTAATCTTGATTCCTCTGAATGGGATGGCTTTTCAATGCCTGGGATACTTTGGTGAGCAGTCTGCATTTTATATAGAATTGAAGTATGTCCTCTGGTCCTGGATCTCTGTAGTTTATATAGAACTGAAGTATGTCCTCTGGTCCTGGATCTCTGTAGTTTATATAGAACTGAAGTATGTCCTCTGGTCCTGGATCCAATGTGGATAACTAAAAAACAGAGATGCATTGCTCTCTTAAGGAAACACATTCCTCTGTGATCCAGACAAATCTGTATGAAAAGAGGCATATGAGCAGAAACAGCTGGCAGGTGAACGTTTACTGATCAGTAATATAATCAAAAGGCAAACATGATGTAACCAGGTGATTTAACTGAAGAGTACACACAAAGAGATCATCTGACAGATCTTAGTATAAAACGAAAACTCTACTCTTGCCAGACACCATGGCAGAGATGGATAAACCCCTGACTATGACAAACTGAGTTTCAATAGTAGCTCAATACTGGAGGAGGTCGACTGGAGAGAATTTGAATGAGACGCCATTGTCGTTTCACCCATCATCGTGAGAGGGAGAAAGGAAGGTAGCTAGTTCTACTGCTGTCCTGAGACCTAGAAAAGGGTGGATCTACAACAAGTAGACAGTGGAAGCCAGCAGCTATCAGGACAAGGTGAATCAGGAGTGAAAAGCAGCATAACCTGTACTGGGAGGTGTGCGTGCACATTAGTGCAGAAGTACAAAAGCCCCACCTCAGGTTTTGGGAAGTTAGGTAAAAAGTCCCCTGATGGCTGCCTGGATGATGGCCTCTTATGAGCAGCTCTTGCCCCAATCAGCTTTCTCCCCATGAATGCACCATGGGGTCATGAGAGTGGTGATGGCTGGCAGATAAGGTATCAGTGACAGCTAATGGTGGACAGTTTATATTAGAACTCAAGAGAAAATCCTCCGAGTGTATAATTTCAGGAATCAGTGACTATCAGACTTTATTTCACCTATATGATGTAATATATTTATTTAGTGTGCTGAATCCAACTCACATGAAGTACACATACCTCACTGCTAGAAAAACATTTGTGTCCAGGTATCAAACTCTCTCTACCACCAAGTATATGCTTGGATACTCCATGCAGCTGCATATTTCAGGTAAGAAATGAAGGAGGGCTCATGCTATCATGATCATTGATAACTGCATGCATTCTGCTTCAAAAAGAGCAGCTGTGAGAATGTAGCAGCACCTCTAATAAAACTGACAACTACTGGCACTGTATGTATATTTGAGTGCCTAGGCTTCTTACTGTACCTCTCGGCAACTCTTTTCATATTTTGTCAAATATTTCAACAGCATAAGATGTATAAGCAAAAATTAGAGCTATTTTTGACTCTTTCATGTTATGATCTATCTTTCATATGGGCTAGACTTCATGTAGTTTATTTACCCAGCTAACAAAATGTACAGACAGTCCTTT
Organism: Protopterus annectens; assembly: GCF_019279795.1. Taxonomy (NCBI): domain Eukaryota; kingdom Metazoa; phylum Chordata; order Ceratodontiformes; family Protopteridae; genus Protopterus; species Protopterus annectens. The sequence goes on along the minus strand of NC_056735.1, from coordinate 1,712,858,542 downwards.
AAACATTGAAACATTCTCTTATAATTTTTATGCCTGAGCATGCCAGTTCATCAGGTTTTTGGCTGCTGTAACTCATCCAGATGTCAGAATTGTTTCCAAGCTTTCTAATTACCTGTGCTCATCATAGATTGCCTTTTAGTACCATTTTGAGTAGTCCAGTGGTTAGTTTTGCTACTTCACACCTCCAAGGTCCGGAGTTCAAATGCATCCACCATTTATTGTTTCTGCAGAACATGCATGCTGGTCATGTGGTTTATTCTGGCTTTCTACCCAAAGATGTGATAGTTTACTGGCAACTCTAAACTGTCCACAAATATTTAATTTAATCTCGCTCTCATGGCTGAAAAAAATCCACAAGGCTGTGTTCACTTTCCTTGTTAATAAATTAGTACAGAAGTCCTTCCTGGTAGTGGTACAAGAAATTGCATCAGTTTCTGCATTTTTAAATTAATATGCTACCCAGGTAAGCCAACACACACAAATGTTCCTGTTCAAGATTGTCCCAGAAGAACCTGATCCGCTTAAGTAACTTAGTCAGAGTTGGACAGCATACAAAGGGAGACTGAAGGACTCAAACATAGGAGTTTATAACCATTTTCCTCTGGCCTGCATTGCCTAATAGTTTTGCTGTCAGGTTGTAGCAGCAGCATGTGCTTTTGATTGTTGCATATCAGAAAGCTGTCAGAACTGTCAGAATTTTCTTCAAGGTTCTAGTCTGGTCATGTTGGCCCCCTCTTCAAACTTTTAACTTTCTTAACAGGAACCAGTAACAATGTGATTTTTACAGCAACATCTGACTCACACAGATTAGGAATGAGGCACTTAGTTGCCAGATATTTTCCACACACCCTCAGTGTCCTCAGGTTTAAACAACAGCTTGTCTTCATAGCTAACAGCAATATGAAGTCAAATGCTGGTGCAACATGCATTGCTCCTCAAGAATTTCTTTTTATTTGTAGACTGTTATGATACCTAAACTAGCATGTTTAACTTGTTCTGCACTCTCATAAAACAGGCTTATTTTGTCTCTCTGACAGAGCCTTGGAGGAAGATGATATCATATTGAACATGCCCCTGATTCAGCAGTGCATGTTTTTGCTTGCTTGCTGAATTATCAAGGCCCCATCCTGTAAAGTCTGTAAAGCAGCTTAATTTCCAGATTTTTAATATTTCAGACCCTGGCTTATCTACACTGAAAAATTAGTTGAAAGATCTACCACCGTGAAAAATGGACCATCCAGGTTTAGTAACACACTTGATTGTTTAAGGATAAGAAATCATCCTGCTCCCTACCACACATCTCACTCATCGGTACTGCCTCATCAAAATTAATGTTTCAAGATACATGTCGTTTATGTGCTGCATGGTTACAAAAATATGTGTTTGTGGCCATTTGTGCATCCAGTAGTTCCCTATCACATTTTACATTGAGCATCCGTGTCTGTTGGGTCTTACTGATCAGTGAATATAATTATGTAGAACATTTAAAAATATGCAGATTTTTATGAACGAGCTTAAGTACTCTTTACCTGCCAGGCTTGAAAACAGGTACCTGATATATTGTCATGCATACTAAATACATAATTTCAGACCACTAAAACACACTATGGTAACTTGATTGCTCAAGCTTCCTGTTTTACTTTTGAAGTGCCTTGCTTCAAGAATGCCATGATTACCTCTCAACTGTCCAGATATTCGTAGAATGTCCTGATTTTTGTATCACATTTTTGGTCAGTTCCTCATAAAAGTCAGTGTTTTTAGTTGAGGGCCAAAGTCACTAAATAGCATGAAACCTTTTAAGTTTCATATGTCATATCCTTCAGAAAGTGTATACTAAATAAGGCATAACTTGCTATTCTGGCTGTACTTCTCAACTGTCCAAATTTTCACAGAATGTCCAGATTTTTGCCTCATATTTTTGGTCTGTTCCTCATAAAATTGGGGTTTTCAGTAAAATCATTGAGAATTTAAGTCACTAAATAATGACAGACATTTGAGTTCAGACTTCACACTATGCAGAAAATGCATGCTAATGAAAAAATTGTTAACTTTCTAGATTTATAACAGCGATATTTAAAAATTGTCCCTATTTGGGGGCTTTGCCCCCCCATTACTTAAGGCTTTGTCCATGTGTTAAGAGGTTGAGAGGTATGATTCTGGTAACTTTCTAAGTTTGTTAGCACAGTATTTAAAATCTGTCCCTGATTTTGGGCCCTAATTCTCTCATTATTTTTCACTTTGTCCAGAATTCTTGCTCTAACCTGTTGAGATGTATAATGCCATGTCTGATGTTATTTTGCTATACCACAAAACCACAGATTGTGTTCACCCGCAGAACTAATACTGCTGTACTCTGCTGCCCGGCATTGTTTATTTATCTGCACCCTCCTGCATTCTGTTCATCTCATGATGTATATACACACACACACAAGCATGCGCATCTAAATGTAATTTAATTATTACAGGCAAAAACGTTCAATGAACACATTAAGCAGCAAGAGAGAACATTCTTGAATTCTCATATGCAAAGAAAAAAAACACACAAAAAAAAAAAATAAGAGGGCCACAAGACAGTGTAGTGTAAGGTAGGAGCTGTAGCAAAGAATGACATACATGACTTCCTGGATGGAAATAATATATACACAGTATATGGAGCACCATGATTACACTAAATAAACAGTTAAATAATATACTGGTTAAGCACTACTACAGAGTAAGATACTTAGAGGATTGTTAATCACCTCCCTAGTGCTGTTAACATCAAATCTGTATTAAAAGCTGATAGCACTGACCAAAAAACAGCAGCAGCATGGCATGTAATGGCTTCATTTCGACTCCGGTTTCTGCCTGCTGTCTGCTAATATGCACCCAGTACTTTGGTAGCAACTTCTTCCCCTTACACAGGGAATACGTACGACCGCTTCCCCGCTACTTTGCCAGGTTTCAAAGTTAGTACAACACACCACATTTTTATCTTTTTTTTTTTAACCTAATTTTTCAGTAGCTAGAAGTACATAGGGAAGGTAAATCTCCATGCACTACAAAGTATTATGATCTGATCCCTTATCATAATGAAAAAGTACGTATTCTCAACATGGATGCCAAAATTCACCCCTTGAGTGAAGCTCAAGAAGTGAATTTCTTGGTATCCATGTCGAGAACACTTAATATGCTCATTACAATCAGCGACCCAATCTTAATCTGCTATATTACCAGACAGAAACTACTGGATGACTGAAATATATGACTTCCTGAGCTAGAAGTGCCTGACCTGGACACCACTGCCATAAAACAGATCACATCTTCCATTAATCTATTAATGTCAAAGTATATATTAATTCAAAACATGAGTTTAATTTAATGCCTTTTAAATCAGAATGTTGAATACATACAAATAGGCAGATAATAATCAAGTGCTCATTTGAAGCCTTACTTGTGATAGTGATGTCATGGCAAAAAGCCTCAATAAATGTCTACCTCTTCTTAATTACACTTTCTGTCCCACTGAAGCATTTAGCAAAAACAAGGTACTGGAAAAGACAACCAGCCAGATGGAAGTCACACTGATTCTCACTAGGAGTACTAACTATATTTGAATCACTGCCACATGGACAGATTTGGTGGCTATCCTGCTACAGCCTGTAGAGCTCCATCTGCATGCACTACATTAACTTAAATTGCAGCTTCATGATTTTCCTTGTTAAATAAGCAGGAACTCTCTGCAGTGCTTTTATTCAGAAATAGTACTTCTCAGCCCATTCACTAAGTGAAGCAATTCAGACCATTATTGAAAGTGCTAAGTGAATGATGTCAGAGTGCAGTCACACTAACTTTAATGAGACACAGCTTCCTTTACTTTTGTTGCAGATTACCTACCAAAATTAAAATTGTACTGTGTGATTCTGCTAAAAGTACATTTTACAGAATATTTATTTATTTTACATTTGATAACCGGCTTAGTCCAGCTGAGCTTTTAGCTCGTTTTCAAATGGCAAAACATGAAACCTGGTGATAATAGTTAACAGTTAATTATTAAAACAGAGTGCCATTTTACTTTTATTCTTTTATGTCAAAAACTCCATTCTCAGAAAGCTGCTACACAGACTATCTCACTCACATAGCTGCTGACAGAAAATAATCAGAATCAAAGAGATAACTGCCAAAGCTTATATTTATTTTAAACAGTAGCCAGAGTTAGAAACTGACAAATGAAATTAACATGCAAGATAAGTTGTGTTATAGACAAATTAGGGCAAGAAAAATGTGTATCACTACAAATTCCAGGTTTTCTTCTATTTGATATAGACTTTAGTGTACCAGCCACTTAGTGTCAACAATTAATATTATGGGTGACAAACTGAACACAGTGAAAGCTGTTTTTCTCCATACGGCTGGAAAAATGACACACCAGTAAAAAAACAAAATGGTGATAGGAAAAAAACTTGCCAAACCTCGACGCTTTGCCAGAGATGGCCTGCATCTGTCATCCCTGGGCTTCCGGATACTGGCCAAGGCTCTTGCCATCCCTATAGTGCCTTTTTAGGCGGTGTTCCAAAGACCAAATTACCACCATGTTGTTGTTGTGTCTTTCGGCTTTTCCCAGTTAGGGGTCGCCACAGCGGAACTCCAGTCTGCTAATGACTGGCAGTAGATTTTTACGTGCCGAGTTGCCAGCCCTGATGCACAACCTTCAACGAAGGTACGCCCATTCACACGTTCCCACACAGAAGACACTCTAGCTGAGAATCGAACAGGACAACGTCGTACTGTGAGGCGACAACACTACCGCAGCACCAACACCGCGGACCACCAAATTACCACCATAACAGCTACAAACAAATGCAATCTGAGGGTCATGCTGCTTAACGCTAGAAGTCTAAATCTCAAAATGCACTCGTTCAAAGCACTCCTTAAAATGGAGAACATTGACATTAGTGCTGTAACAGGGACCTGATTCACGGCAGCAGAAAGCACCCCTGAACTACCAAGCCATAACTCATTCCACACCTTTCGGCCCCAGAACTTGGATCGAAGCTCCAAAGGTGATGGTGTTTCCATATTCATAAAGGATGCGCACACCTTCAGACTGGTAGCCCAACATAACGCATCAGAGATACTTCAGGTGCAGCTAATATTGGGTAAAAAAGCAATTCAGGTTGTGGCCTGCTATAAGTCCCCAACCATGTTCCAAGACTCACACTCCACGTTCCTAAGCACCCTGGAGAATATTAGGGTCCAACCTGACACTCTCTTACAAGGTGACTTCAACTACCCCTCCATTAACTGGCTAAACTAATCTTGTACCAATACACTTGCCCAACGTTTCCTGGAGTTCATTAATTCCAATGCCCTGGACCAGCTCATTCTTACTCCCATTAGAGGTAGCAACATCCTTGACCTGGTCATTGCTAACATGGGTGACCATTGCTCTACACCAACAGTCAGCTCCTCCCTGGTTAGATCAGATCACAAACTAATCTCCTTGGAAATCCACATTCCACCCACAAAGGTAACCACCATGAAAAACTTCTCCAAAGCTAACTTTGGGCTCCTAAACACAGAGGTGGCAAACTTCACGGCACCCATGCAAATGGGGAATAGTTGCGTGACCGCAGAATCATACACCAATGTACTGTATGAACACGTACACAAATGCATGGATCTCACCATACCCAACAGAACCAAGATGCTCTCCTCCAAAAAAAGGAAGCCAATCTGGTGGTCACCTGCCATAAACAAACTCTACAACAGAAGGAGGAAACTGATGCGAAATAAGGTGAAGTCCCAAGACTGGAAAAACTGCCTTATCAGCCTCATCAAAAAGTTGAGATCCTTCATCAAATCCTCTAAAAAGCCAGTTATGAAAACAGAATTGCAGCAAATAGTAAAGACAACCACAAGGCCTTCTATAGTTATGTAAAGAATCTCCACGGCAATACCCAGATTTGCTCTGAGCTAATGCACAATGGTACCTCCTATACCAAGCCAACAGATATTGCCAGTATACTGGCTGACAGATTCAGTGCCAACTTTACCCCCCCCCCCCCCAAAGGACCAATCACAATACCAGTAGATTGCCAGGCACCCAGTATTACTGCTGCACAGGTTAAAACAGCACTGTCCAAGGCCAAAAATACAGCTTCTATGGGACCTGACAATATCCCTGGTTGTGTTCTACATGAATTACAGAGTGAACTGGCACTGGAGTCCCACAAGGTCCTCTCCTGTTTGGTATCTACTTCTCTGAAGTCCAGGCCAACTCAAAGGGACTCTGGCTGACAAAGTTTGCAGACGATTGCAAGTTGGGAACTATTATTAACTCCCCAGGTGATGCTGACATCCTAAAGAATGGCCTCATTGAGACCAACGACTGGTGTCAGAACCATGGCCTTAAGCCTAATGCCAAAAAATGTGTCATCCCCTTTGGGAAAAACCTAGTTCCCATGAATTACCACATTGATGGTAGTACACTGAACATAGAAGGTGTTATAAGAGATCTGGGAACACAGGTTGACAGCAACCTCTCTTTTGATCACCACATTGCCACTGTGGTCAGAAAGTCCTTCTATGTGGCACATCTCATTACTAAGGGTTTTGCATCCAGGAAGAAAGAGGTCATTGTCTCCCTCTACTCTTCCCTCATTAGACCAATCATTGAGTACAATACCCCATTTGGCACGTACCTCACTAGACACCTGCAACAACTGGAGAGGCCACAAAAGTACCTCACAAAGAGGATCCTAGGCCTTAAACACTTGTCCTATATGGACAGACTAAAAAAAACTCCAACTATTCTCTGTCTCATATCGCCTACTTAGAGGCGATTTCTGCTTGACTTACAAAGCCATGTCTGACCCAGCTCTGTTTGAAATGCTACATCTAGAGAAATCCCAGTCCCTCCACACCACATGCTCCAGAGACCTCAACCTCATTACCACAATTAACAGAACATGCTGGAGGGACAGGTTCATAACCCAGAGACTGCCCATGCTATGGAACAGACTTCCCATACATGTCAAGCAGAGCACCTCGCTCAATCCTCTTCAAGAGAAATCTTGATGAGTGGATGGGAAACAGAAAATTCACCCCGGGGATAACTCCAGTGGCTCTACTCGACACAGGCACTGAGAACTAAGGTCAGGTGGCACTATGCCAAGGTAATCCTATGGCTAGGCTTGTAAAGCCCCCAGGGCCATTAGCCTAGTACACACCTAAGAACCACATTTAATAAGCTGAATTAAGTGCTTTCATCCTGGTACAACAAACTTCCTCAGAATGATAAAAACAGCAACCATCTCATCTTTTATACAATTACTTAAAGACTTAATTGACCATGAATGAGTCAATTAAGATAGAAGAACATCCTTAAAACAGCACAAAACTTAGTGTAAATATAACATAAAAATGTATATTATATTTAATAAAAACAATAATCATAATAACATTAAACTTTCTCATTGTAAATAACCAAAACAACTTTATATAAAATAGGCAGCTTTCAGCCTAAGCACACTACTTAATGACTACTTGTTCATTTAGTCCAGGTGGTTCAGAGGCATTAGTTTTAATCTGCGACTTAAGCTCTTTACATTCCAGATAATCATGAATAGGCTCTGGACTACAAATCCACATGGTCAACAACACAAAATTTAAAATAATGCTATGGAAATTTTTATATATGTTTATATAATGCATTGGTTTCAACTTTTGTCTTTATAGCATATAAATGTTGGTATAGTCTATTCCTCAAAGCTTTCTTTGTTTTTTTCTGTATAGAAACTATCACAAAATTGATAAAGTGATATAGACTATGCCTTTTGTAAAACAGTAATATTTATGCATAAGTGTAATCATACCAACACCTTTTACATAGATGCAATCAGCTTCTACAATATATTTACAATGCATACAGTGCCTGCATTTTTTGTGGCACCCCTCTCCAACTTAGAACGTGCCCTCTCAAGCAGCATCTTGATACTTACATCCTTCCTATATACAATTCTAGGTTTATTCCCAACTATAGAAAGATGTTCCTGGCCTACATGAAAAATGGTCCAATTTCTCTGTATAATATCTTTTATATCATACAAATGTATATTAAATGAAATAATCATAGGTCTCTGAAACACTATCTGTGCTTAGGGGGGTCTGACTCCTAGTATTTGACATCTTCCCTAATAATGGAATAAAACAACCTGTTTGTATTTTTTTCACCTCATTCATAATGTTCTGAATGAAGGGCTCAGGATATCTCCTGTGTACAAACATCTGTAAAAGTTTCAGGCATTCATCATGAAACATCAATTCCTCATATATCATTCTGGCCAGCCTTACATATTGCCCTTTGACTAATGATTTCTTCTGATATAGCAGATGACAGCTGTCATAACGTAATAACGAATTTGAATACGTTGGCTTCCTATATATGGCTGACTGAAACTGTCTAGTACTGTAACTCTTGAAAATAGTAGCATGCAAGTAGTTGACCCTATCCATATTAACCATCATGGTAAATTTCAAAAACTGGGTGGTCAAATTCAAATAGTTGTAAAAATAAGTCAACTTGTCAAAGTCAAGAGCCTAACAGTTCTGGTATCAAGAACTAAGGACAAACTGAGCTTCCCATTGGGCTAACACAAAATTATCAAAAATGTGGGGCGCAGACAGCCGCCATAGTGACACCTTTCACCTGCGTAAAAATTTGATGATCAAAAATCAAAAAGTTATTCTCTAAAACTACCTCCATAAGTAAGAGTCCTGATGGCTAGAATGCTTGTGTGGTCCAACCCTGAATTAGCACAAAGGAAATCATAAAACCATTTTAAACCCTGCTGATGGGGAATCACTGTAAATAAGTCACAAACATAGATCATAACCATAATCAAGTCATCATTATACACCTCATTAGACACCTTGGACAAACAGTCCAAAGAATCTCAAAATAAGTAGGGACAATCATCCAAAACACCATTTATCTTATGGTCTAAAACCTTAGCAACAGGGAATGTTTTTGATGCCTTGGCATCCACAATGGGGCATAACGGAGGATTTTCTACACTTTTGTGTATTTTTGGGATTTCAAAGATGGTAGGGATACAAGGATGGGGTACCTTAAGGAAGTCGTACTCCTCAACCGTGATTTGCCCATTGAGCAACAATTTTTCCAATAGTAAGTCAATGTTATGATAAGCAATATTGAACTCATTCAGAAAGACTTCCTCATATGTCTCAGTATATAGGATAGAACACATCCTGCTGATATAATCATTATAATCCATAACAACAGTGCCCCCACCCTTGTCCGTTTTTATTATTCTGATTCTTTTGTCAGAAATGATGTCATCTAGTAGTTCAAACTCTCTAGTAGATAAATTTGAGCCCCTGTCATATCCATAGTCCTTCCTAAGCAACAGTCTTAAGTCAAATTCGCATATTTTTTTCATATATATGGACAATGGGGTGAATAGGGGGATTGAATACACTAGATTTTCTGAGGTTCAGGCAGGTATAGATAGCAGATACATCTGAATGGCCCTTAAGTAAAAATCCAAAATTGAATTTCCTTCCAAACAATTTCAACTTATAACAGTTTCCACTATATTCACTTTCAATGCAGGGATGAAATTAAGGCCCTTTTCAAGTAAATCTGCACATTCAGAAGCAATTAAAGCCTGACTAAAATTATAGACATTAAAGTCCCCTTTAGAATTATACACAATTGTACACACCCCATCTATATGTTCAACCATAACTAATTGAACCTCCTTCTCCCTCTCCCCCTGCCCCTCCCCATCTGTGGGGGTGGGTGTTATTATAGTGCACAACTCACTCCCTCCCTCAGATTTATTAACCTCTCTAATCTCCTCAGAGGGGGAGCAACTAAACTGTCACAGTCATTAATAAGATTCTCTTCATTTTCATTGTTATTGTTACAACAACATGCCCTTCAAAGTAACCAGCATTTTGCTTCTGTTGCTGTTGACCCTCCAGTGGAGCAGGATAAGCTTGCCCATTGTCATACTCCCTTTTATACCTCAATAATTTCTTTTCTTTTTTTAATTTTAAGTTCAGCAATATTCCTATCTACAAAACTGACTGCAGACTTATAACCATTAATCTTATTTTCAAACAAGTCCTTACATATATTGTTGTCAAGTTTAGTAATGTCTATGTTTAAGTCACACATTTTTCTATTATTGTCCTTAATTAAAACTGTTAATAATTCACAGCCCTGTTTATTAAATAACATAATCAACTCATGGTGTAGGGGTGAATCCTTCAGTAAACCAGTCATGCACTTCCAAATACAAAGTCCTTTTGGTACATGTTCACGTCTCAAACAATCTTTGAGATAACAGTTTTCTAACTGTAACTTCTTAAATTTGAAAACTAAATCATGGAAGGCTTTAATTTGTTGGACTAAAGTTCTGATGTTATTAGCCTCACTGGTCACTTCCATCCTCCATTGCTCTCCTTCCTTTAACCAGTCTCTGACAGAGAAATGAACAGGAAAATTGTCAGGCCTTCACAAACCTCCCCACTGGAGGAACCAACTCCTTGACTAAAAGAATTAAAGGGACATGATGTAGAATTCATTGATGAATTTACCCTTTGTGCGGGAGTAATAAATGATGCATCAGTCCCTTGTGAATAATGTAAATCATTAAAACCACTGCTTCTCACTTTCTGGTTAAGACAAAACAGCCACTTTTTGTGAGAGCTCATTCACCATTGTAGTAAGAGATCCAATAGATGCTATAATATCCTAGCAACCTGTACACAGAGGACAATCATTCCCTTTGTCTCCCTCCATATGACAGACTAGTAAAACAAAATAACACAAGTAACACAACAAGTTAGTAAAAAACAAAAAAGGAAATAGGAAAAAATAACCAAACCATGTTTAATAAACTCAATTAAGTGCTTTTGTCCTGGTACAACGGACTTCCTTAGAATGACAAGGGACTACTTATGCACCAGTTCAAAGAAAATTTACAAGCTACTTCCAGTCACAAACTAACATATCATGAAACATTTTAGAATAGAATGTTTATACAATATCCAAATAAAACATTAGACAGTTACAAAAAAGTTTAAAGTCTTTATATGCATAGATACATATATTTCAGGCATGGATAATAATGCCCTCCTAGCCTGCCAATATTACAAATCAGTCAACCCTATAATGTGTCCAACATGATCTTAAAAATATCTGAACTAATGGTTGCTTTAATATAATTTCCTAGTCTTTTCCAAGCATGAGTTACTCTCTCAGAGAAATAAAGTGGTACATCTCTCATTCCTGTGTAATCTCCAATACATGTTAGCTAATGCTTCTCTACTACTCCTTGATAATTCCAAACATTTCTAGAGGTAGTTGTCTCTAAATGCCCTATGTACCTGAATAAGGTCTCCTGTTAAATATCTGAATGAGACAATGTACAAGCTCAGATATTGTAGTCTTTCCTAATAACTTAAATTTTCACATCTACGGATGCCCCCTGTATATTTCTGCTGTACTCTTTCCAGTTTACTCACAATAGTTTTTCAGAATGTTTCCATATTATTACTCCATGCTGTGGTTTGGTGCTAATGTAATGGACAATGATTTCATCATTTATTGATTTCCTAGACTTTTCTATCCCATAGATAAAAAACGATCATTAACCAGATGGATGACATTATCGGAAAAACTCAAAGCTGGATCCATCAATATACCAAAGTCCTTAAATGAATCCACAGTTACAACCACTTTGTGCTGTATAAACTTTTCACCCTTCAATCAATGTCTCCCAAATTTCATACATTTCATTTTTGAATTATTCATTAGTATGCTATTATTATTATTATTATTATTATTATAGTATCATCACCACTCTCGGCCAGTAATCAAGGAACCTGAATACATATATATATATATATATATATATATATATATATATATACATATATATATATATACATATGGGTCTACTTTAAAAGACTGAACTATCCATTCCCCGACACAAAAATCACCGACGCCAGATAACCGACAACACACGAAACCGACAACGTAAAACAAAACCTAAC